>NW_028274831.1:2231630-2550435 GCF_037043125.1 Eumetopias jubatus | reverse complement strand
ACATTTGAAACTACTGGTGTACTCTATGTTGGCTAATTCAATTTCAATTTTAAAAAACTCTATTTGGTCTGATATAAGGATTGCTACTCTGACTTCTTTTGACATCCACTTGCATGATTAATGTTTCTCCATCTCTTAATTTCCATCTGCAGGTGTCTTTAGGTGTGAAATCTTTTATACATATATACAAACTCTGTCATGCTCTTTTGCTTGGAGCATTTCGTCCACTTACATTCAAACTAATTATCATTAGACATGTATTTATTGATGTTTTGTTACTTGTTTCAGAGTTTTTTGTGTAGTTTTTCTCTGATCCTTTCTTCTCTTGCTCTCTCTCTCATGGTTTGCTCGTTTTCTTTAATGATATTCTTGGATTTCTTTCCCTTTATCTTTTGCATGTGTATTAGTGCTTTGGGTTTGTGGTGACCCCCTGGATTATATATAGCCTTTTCAGTCTATATTAAGTTGAATGCTGTTTAAGTTCAAACCCACTGTTGACTCCTCCTCATGTGTTAGGGTATATGTTTTCATATTTTACATACTTTTATTTTGTGAATCCCTTAACTGATTTTTACAGAAATACTTAATTTTACTGCTTCCTTGATTCATTATTGTCCTACTCTCACTTACGGTTTTTTTCCACTCATAGTGTCCCCTTCAATATTTTTTGTAGTTAATTTAGTGGTCATGAACTCTTTTAGTTTGTGTGGCTAAGAAACTCTTTTTCTCCCCTTCTTTTCTGAAGGATAGGCTTGCTGGATAAATTATTCCTTGCTGCAGGTTTTTCTCATTCAGCACTTTGAATATTTAACGCCACTTTCTTCTGTCCTGCATAGTTTCTGCTGAAAACTCAGCTGATAGCTTTATGGGCTTTCCCTTGCATGTTAACTGTCTTCTTTTATCTTGCTGCTTTCAATGTTTTTTCTTTATCACTACCTTTTCCCATTTGGATTACTATGTGTCTTCATGTCGACCTCCTTCGGTTGATTTTGTGGGAGGGGATCTCTATGCCTTATGGATTTGTATAGGTTTCCTTCACCAGATTAGGTTAAGTTTTCAGCTCTTCTTTGGTCAAATAGATTTTCTGTCCCCTTTTCCCCCTTTTCACCTTCTGGGATCCCTCTAATGTGGGTGTTGTTACACTGGATGGAGTCACTGAATTCCCTAAGTCTCTTCTCATTTTTGCATACTTCTTTTTCCTCTCATTTTTTCCGCTTGATTACTTTCCATTACTGTCTTCTAGTTCATTAATTTGTTCCTCTGCTTCGTCCATCCTGCTAATTATTCTATCTAGTATATTCTTAATTACATTTCTTGTGTTCCACATCTCTGATTATTTCTTTCATATCTCTTTGTTAAGAGTCTCAATGATGTTCCCCCTTCTGATGTCCTCCCTCTATTCATTTCCCCAGTGAGTATCTTTATAATTGTTATCTTAAATTTTCTCTCAGGCATGTTCCTTATATCCATTTTGTTTAGGTCTCTTGCTGTGGCTTTGTCCTCTTCTTTCGTTTAGGACATAGTCCTCTGTCTGCTCATTTGGCCTACTTCTCAGAGAATATCTCTCTGTTAGGAAGGTCAGATATATTGCTTGTTCTTGAAAATACTGGGCAGTACATACATTTTTAACGTGGTGATGCTGGTTCTCCTCTGAAGGTAATGCATAGCAACAACAGAGACTGGATCTGGACTGTGTCATTGTGCACAACACATGGGGTGTGCTGTTTTAACAAGACGCATGCGTGTTCTGTAGGTGATGGGGAGACATATTGTTCTCAAGGATTGTGTGGGTCTTATCAGGGAGGGTATCCACAGCACTGGGACTGAAGCAGGTCTGGTAGGTGTGGGGATGGGCCATGGTTTATGCAAGTTAGTGATTGCTAGATTGTGCCTGGTCTTGCAGGTAGGTGTCTGTTTACAATGAGGGGCCGTAGAGGGAAATGGCACCTGCCAGCTCCTTTGTTCCTGGACAAGTCCCTTAGCAAACTCTGAGTTCAGGAACTATGTCTCCCTTGTTTAGTCCTCAAGCACCTTTCAACCTGCTTCACCCAAGCTTCTCCAGACTGTTTGCTCTGCTTTCTCTTTAAGGACAGATCTCAGCTTCCTATCACCTTCTGTGCTCTCTCAGAGCTGAGACAGCTGATTTTTAAAAGTTCCAAGCTTTAAGTCTGCTGGTTGTAGACACTCACAAATTTCATCCCTTCTGATTTTCAAAGCCATAAGCTATGAGGATGTCTCTACGCTTTAGAGGCTCCCCGGTGTAGTAGTTTGTTTCTGGCCCCTCTGTGACTGTGGTTCCCTCCCTCTGGTGGTCAGAAATATGGGGTTTAGATTCCTACAGAGTCCTTGTCCTTCCTACCATCTTTGATGTGATTTCCTCTCTCCATTTAGTTGTAGAGTTTTGTTGGGAAATCTGAAGGTCCATTTCTGGGTGACTCTGGTGTGAGTGTGATCTAGTTGTATCTGTGGGAGGAGGTGAGTTTAGGGTCCTTCTACACTGCCATCTTCCCCACAATTCAGTTTATTTTGTCTCATAAAAATATTACGACTCCAACTTTCTTTTCACTTCCATTTGCATGATAAATGGTTTTGTTTCCCATTACTTCCAATCTGCTTTTATTTTTAGGTCTGAAGTGATTCTCTGGTAGGCAGCAGAGAGATGGGTCTTGCTTCCTCTTTACACTCTATGTTTTCTGATTGAGTTATTTAGTCCTTTTTTGTTAAAGCAATCATTGATAAAGTATTTGTATCTCTCTAGTTTACTTCACAAGGAAAAGTGTGACAGGCTTCGCTCTGAGAAGGAGGTCTGCGTGGAACGCCTCTTTCAACTCACGGCTTGTTTCTGGCTGACGGAAGGCTTCTCAAGGGTGTGTACGGAAGCCTACGGTAAAAGCGCCTACACTTCACTCTCCGGGGGGAAATAAAAGCAAGAACCCAAAAGCATCGGTGAGAAACAGTCTCTCAACGAACACCTTCTTTCCTGACGAGACAGAAACATGTTCAACTCTGTGTGTGTGTGTGTGTGTGTGTGTGTGTGTGTGTGCGCGCGCGCGCGTGAGGGAATAAGGAATGTGCCATGCCCTCACCTGGGAAAAGCAAGTCTGCGTATACGGCAACTCTCCACTAACATCTTCAGGTATCCTTGAGAGAGAAGCATTTCCAAAACTGGGTGTGGAAGCATCATGAATGTGCCGTACGCTTTACTACCTTTCAACACCCAAACTCAACATCCAAAAAACAAATAAGTGAGTCAAGAAATGGGCAGAAGATATGAACAGATATTTCTCCAAAGAAGACACACAAATGGCCAACAGACATATGACAAACTGCTCAACATCACTTGGCATGGGGAAAAAGAAACCCAAATGACAATGAGATACCACTTCACACCAGTCAGAATTGCAAAAATTAACAAGCGAAGAAATAACAAATGTTGGTGAGGAGAAAGGGGAACTCTCTTACACTTCTAAGTGGGAATGCAAACTGGTACAGCCACTTTGGAAAACAATATGGAGGTTCCTCAAGAACTTAAAACAGAGCTCTCTTACAACCCAGCAATTTTATTTACCCCAAAGCTACAAATGTAGTGATCTGAAGGGGCAACGGCACCCCGAATGTTTAGAGCAACATTGTCCACAATAGCCAAACCGTGGAAGGAACCAAGACATCCATCGACAGATAAATGGATAAAGAAAACATGGTATATACATATACAATGGAATATGACTCAGCCATCAGAAAGGATCAATATTTAGCATATCGATGTGGATGGCACTGGAGGGTATTATGCTGAGCAAAATAAGTCAGTGAGAGAAAAACAATTATTATATGGTTTTACTCATATGTGGAATAGAAGGAACAGCACAGAGGATCATAGGGGAAGGGAGGGAAAATGAATGCGAAGAAACCAGAGAGGAAGAAAATCCATGACAGGTTCCTAACTATTGGAAACCAACTGAGGGTTGCTGGAGGAAAGGTGGCTGGGGAGATGGAGTAACTGTGTGATGGGCATTAAGGAATGCATGGGATGTGATGAACACTGGGTGTTATACACAACTGATGAATTGTGGAACGCTACATTTGAAACTACTGGTGTACTCTATGTTGGCTAATTCAATTTCAATTTTAAAAAACTCTATTTGGTCTGATATAAGGATTGCTACTCTGACTTCTTTTGACATCCACTTGCATGATTAATGTTTCTCCATCTCTTAATTTCCATCTGCAGGTGTCTTTAGGTGTGAAATCTTTTATACATATATACAAACTCTGTCATGCTCTTTCCTTGGAGCATTTCGTCCACTTACATTCAAACTAATTATCATTAGACATGTATTTATTGATGTTTTGTTACTTGTTTCAGAGTTTTTTGTGTAGTTTTTCTCTGATCCTTTCTTCTCTTGCTCTCTCTCTCATGGTTTGCTCGTATTCTTTAATGATATTCTTGGATTTCTTTCCCTTTATCTTTTGCATGTGTATTAGTGCTTTGGGTTTCTGGTGACCCCCTGGATTATATATAGCCTTTTCAGTCTATATTAAGTTGAATGCTGTTTAAGTTCAAACCCACTGTTGACTCCTCCTCATGTGTTAGGGTATATGTTTTCATATTTTACATACTTTTATTTTGTGAATCCCTTAACTGATTTTTACAGAAATACTTAATTTTACTGCTTCCTTGATTCATTATTGTCCTACTCTCACTTACGGTTTTTTTCCACTCATAGTGTCCCCTTCAATATTTTTTGTAGTTAATTTAGTGGTCATGAACTCTTTTAGTTTGTGTGGCTAAGAAACTCTTTTTCTCCCCTTCTTTTCTGAAGGATAGGCTTGCTGGATAAATTATTCCTTGCTGCAGGTTTTTCTCATTCAGCACTTTGAATATTTAACGCCACTTTCTTCTGTCCTGCATAGTTTCTGCTGAAAACTCAGCTGATAGCTTTATGGGCTTTCCCTTGCATGTTACCTGTCTTCTTTTATCTTGCTGCTTTCAATGTTTTTTCTTTATCACTACCTTTTCCCATTTGGATTACTATGTGTCTTCATGTCGACCTCCTTCGGTTGATTTTGTGGGAGGGGATCTCTATGCCTTATGGATTTGTATAGGTTTCCTTCAGCAGATTAGGTTAAGTTTTCAGCTCTTCTTTGGTCAAATAGATTTTCTGTCCCCTTTTCCCCCTTTTCACCTTCTGGGATCCCTCTAATGTGGGTGTTGTTACACTGGATGGAGTCACTGAATTCCCTAAGTCTCTTCTCATTTTTGCATACTTCTTTTTCCTCTCATTTTTTCCGCTTGATTACTTTCCATTACTGTCTTCTAGTTCATTAATTTGTTCCTCTGCTTCGTCCATCCTGCTAATTATTCTATCTAGTATATTCTTAATTACATTTCTTGTGTTCCACATCTCTGATTATTTCTTTCATATCTCTTTGTTAAGAGTCTCAATGATGTTCCCCCTTCTGATGTCCTCCCTCTATTCATTTCCCCAGTGAGTATCTTTATAATTGTTATCTTAAATTTTCTCTCAGGCATGTTCCTTATATCCATTTTGTTTAGGTCTCTTGCTGTGGCTTTGTCCTCTTCTTTCGTTTAGGACATAGTCCTCTGTCTGCTCATTTGGCCTACTTCTCAGAGAATATCTCTCTGTTAGGAAGGTCAGATATATTGCTTGTTCTTGAAAATACTGGGCAGTACATACATTTTTAACGTGGTGATGCTGGTTCTCCTCTGAAGGTAATGCATAGCAACAACAGAGACTGGATCTGGACTGTGTCATTGTGCACAACACATGGGGTGTGCTGTTTTAACAAGACGCATGCGTGTTCTGTAGGTGATGGGGAGACATATTGTTCTCAAGGATTGTGTGGGTCTTATCAGGGAGGGTATCCACAGCACTGGGACTGAAGCAGGTCTGGTAGGTGTGGGGATGGGCCATGGTTTATGCAAGTTAGTGATTGCTAGATTGTGCCTGGTCTTGCAGGTAGGTGTCTGTTTACAATGAGGGGCCGTAGAGGGAAATGGCACCTGCCAGCTCCTTTGTTCCTGGACAAGTCCCTTAGCAAACTCTGAGTTCAGGAACTATGTCTCCCTTGTTTAGTCCTCAAGCACCTTTCAACCTGCTTCACCCAAGCTTCTCCAGACTGTTTGCTCTGCTTTCTCTTTAAGGACAGATCTCAGCTTCCTATCACCTTCTGTGCTCTCTCAGAGCTGAGACAGCTGATTTTTAAAAGTTCCAAGCTTTAGGTCTGCTGGTTGTAGACACTCACAAATGTCATCCCTTCTGATTTTCAAAGCCATAAGCTATGAGGATGTCTCTACGCTTTAGAGGCTCCCCGGTGTAGTAGTTTGTTTCTGGCCCCTCTGTGACTGTGGTTCCCTCCCTCTGGTGGTCAGAAATATGGGGTTTAGATTCCTACAGAGTCCTTGTCCTTCCTACCATCTTTGATGTGATTTCCTCTCTCCATTTAGTTGTAGAGTTTTGTTGGGAAATCTGAAGGTCCATTTCTGGGTGACTCTGGTGTGAGTGTGATCTAGTTGTATCTGTGGGAGGAGGTGAGTTTAGGGTCCTTCTACACTGCCATCTTCCCCACAATTCAGTTTATTTTGTCTCATAAAAATATTACGACTCCAACTTTCTTTTCACTTCCATTTGCATGATAAATGGTTTTGTTTCCCATTACTTCCAATCTGCTTTTATTTTTAGGTCTGAAGTGATTCTCTGGTAGGCAGCAGAGAGATGGGTCTTGCTTCCTCTTTACACTCTATGTTTTCTGATTGAGTTATTTAGTCCTTTTTTGTTAAAGCAATCATTGATAAAGTATTTGTATCTCTCTAGTTTACTTCACAAGGAAAAGTGTGACAGGCTTCGCTCTGAGAAGGAGGTCTGCGTGGAACGCCTCTTTCAACTCACGGCTTTTTTCTGGCTGACGGAAGGCTTCTCAAGGGTGTGTACGGAAGCCTACGGAAAAAGCGCCTACACTTCACTCTCCGGGGGGAAATAAAAGCAAGAACCCAAAAGCATCGGCGAGAAACCGTCTCTCAACGAACACCTTCTTTCCTGACGAGACAGAAACATGTTCAACTCTGTGTGTGTGTGTGTGTGTGTGTGTGTGTGTGTGTGTGCGCGCGCGCGCGTGAGGGAATAAGGAATGTGCCATGCCCTCACCTGGGAAAAGCAAGTCTGCGTATACGGCAACTCTCCACTAACATCTTCAGGTATCCTTGAGAGAGAAGCATTTCCAAAAGTGGGTGTGGAAGCATCATGAATGTGCCGTGCGCTTTACTACCTTTCAACACCCAAACTCAACATCCAAAAAACAAATAAGTGAGTCAAGAAATGGGCAGAAGATATGAACAGATATTTCTCCAAAGAAGACACACAAATGGCCAACAGACATATGACAAACTGCTCAACATCACTTGGCATGGGGAAAAAGAAACCCAAATGACAATGAGATACCACTTCACACCAGTCAGAATTGCAAAAATTAACAAGCGAAGAAATAACAAATGTTGGTGAGGAGAAAGGGGAACTCTCTTACACTTCTAAGTGGGAATGAAAACTGGTACAGCCACTTTGGAAAACAATATGGACGTTCCTCAAGAACTTAAAACAGAGCTCCCTTACAACCCAGCAATTTTATTTACCCCAAAGCTACAAATGTAGTGATCTGAAGGGGCAACGACACCCCGAATGTTTATAGCAACATTGTCCACAATAGCCAAACCGTGGAAGGAACCAAGACATCCATCGACAGATAAATGGATAAAGAAAACATGGTATATACATATACAATGGAATATGACTCAGCCATCAGAAAGGATCAATATTAGCATATCGATGTGGATGGCACTGGAGGGTATTATGCTGAGCAAAATAAGTCAGTCAGAGAAAAACAATTATTATATGGTTTTACTCATATGTGGAATAGAAGGAACAGCACAGAGGATCATAGGGGAAGGGAGGGAAAATGAATGCGAAGAAACCAGAGAGGAAGAAAATCCATGACAGGTTCCTAACTATTGGAAACCAACTGAGGGTTGCTGGAGGAAAGGTGGCTGGGGAGATGGGGTAACTGTGTGATGGGCATTAAGGAATGCCTGTGATGTGATGAACACTGGGTGTTATACACAACTGATGAATTGTGGAACGCTACATTTGAAACTACTGGTGTACTCTATGTTGGCTAATTCAATTTCAATTTTAAAAAACTCTATTTGGTCTGATATAAGGATTGCTACTCTGACTTCTTTTGACATCCACTTGCATGATTAATGTTTCTCCATCTCTTAATTTCCATCTGCAGGTGCCTTTAGGTGTGAAATCTTTTATACATATATACAAACTCTGTCATGCTCTTTTGCTTGGAGCATTTCGTCCACTTACATTCAAACTAATTATCATTAGACATGTATTTATTGATGTTTTGTTACTTGTTTCAGAGTTTTTTGTGTAGTTTTTCTCTGATCCTTTCTTCTCTTGCTCTCTCTCTCATGGTTTGCTCGTTTTCTTTAATGATATTCTTGGATTTCTTTCCCTTTATCTTTTGCATGTGTATTAGTGCTTTGGGTTTGTGGTGACCCCCTGGATTATATATAGCCTTTTCAGTCTATATTAAGTTGAATGCTGTTTAAGTTCAAACCCACTGTTGACTCCTCCTCATGTGTTAGGGTATATGTTTTCATATTTTACATACTTTTATTTTGTGAATCCCTTAACTGATTTTTACAGAAATACTTAATTTTACTGCTTCCTTGATTCATTATTGTCCTACTCTCACTTACGGTTTTTTTCCACTCATAGTGTCCCCTTCAATATTTTTTGTAGTTAATTTAGTGGTCATGAACTCTTTTAGTTTGTGTGGCTAAGAAACTCTTTTTCTCCCCTTCTTTTCTGAAGGATAGGCTTGCTGGATAAATTATTCCTTGCTGCAGGTTTTTCTCATTCAGCACTTTGAATATTTAACGCCACTTTCTTCTGTCCTGCATAGTTTCTGCTGAAAACTCAGCTGATAGCTTTATGGGCTTTCCCTTGCATGTTAACTGTCTTCTTTTATCTTGCTGCTTTCAATGTTTTTTCTTTATCACTACCTTTTCCCATTTGGATTACTATGTGTCTTCATGTCGACCTCCTTCGGTTGATTTTGTGGGAGGGGATCTCTATGCCTTATGGATTTGTATAGGTTTCCTTCACCAGATTAGGTTAAGTTTTCAGCTCTTCTTTGGTCAAATAGATTTTCTGTCCCCTTTTCCCCCTTTTCACCTTCTGGGATCCCTCTAATGTGGGTGTTGTTACACTGGATGGAGTCACTGAATTCCCTAAGTCTCTTCTCATTTTTGCATACTTCTTTTTCCTCTCATTTTTTCCGCTTGATTACTTTCCATTACTGTCTTCTAGTTCATTAATTTGTTCCTCTGCTTCGTCCATCCTGCTAATTATTCTATCTAGTATATTCTTAATTACATTTCTTGTGTTCCACATCTCTGATTATTTCTTTCATATCTCTTTGTTAAGAGTCTCAATGATGTTCCCCCTTCTGATGTCCTCCCTCTATTCATTTCCCCAGTGAGTATCTTTATAATTGTTATCTTAAATTTTCTCTCAGGCATGTTCCTTATATCCATTTTGTTTAGGTCTCTTGCTGTGGCTTTGTCCTCTTCTTTCGTTTAGGACATAGTCCTCTGTCTGCTCATTTGGCCTACTTCTCAGAGAATATCTCTCTGTTAGGAAGGTCAGATATATTGCTTGTTCTTGAAAATACTGGGCAGTACATACATTTTTAACTTGGTGATGCTGGTTCTCCTCTGAAGGTAATGCATAGCAACAACAGAGACTGGATCTGGACTGTGTCATTGTGCACAACACATGGGGTGTGCTGTTTTAACAAGACGCATGCGTGTTCTGTAGGTGATGGGGAGACATATTGTTCTCAAGGATTGTGTGGGTCTTATCAGGTTGGGTATCCACAGCACTGGGACTGAAGCAGGTCTGGTAGGTGTGGGGATGGGCCATGGTTTATGCAAGTTAGTGATTGCTAGATTGTTCTTGGTCTTGCAGGTAGGTGTCTGTTTACAATGAGGGGCCGTAGAGGGAAATGGCACCTGCCAGCTCCTTTGTTCCTGGACAAGTCCCTTAGCAAACTCTGAGTTCAGGAACTATGTCTCCCTTGTTTAGTCCTCAAGCACCTTTCAACCTGCTTCACCCAAGCTTCTCCAGACTGTTTGCTCTGCTTTCTCTTTAAGGACAGATCTCAGCTTCCTATCACCTTCTGTGCTCTCTCAGAGCTGAGACAGCTGATTTTTAAAAGTTCCAAGCTTTAAGTCTGCTGGTTGTAGACACTCACAAATTTCATCCCTTCTGATTTTCAAAGCCATAAGCTATGAGGATGTCTCTACGCTTTAGAGGCTCCCCGGTGTAGTAGTTTGTTTCTGGCCCCTCTGTGACTGTGGTTCCCTCCCTCTGGTGGTCAGAAATATGGGGTTTAGATTCCTACAGAGTCCTTGTCCTTCCTACCATCTTTGATGTGATTTCCTCTCTCCATTTAGTTGTAGAGTTTTGTTGGGAAATCTTAAGGTCCATTTCTGGGTGACTCTGGTGTGAGTGTGATCTAGTTGTATCTGTGGGAGGAGGTGAGTTTAGGGTCCTTCTACACTGCCATCTTCCCCACAATTCAGTTTATTTTGTCTCATAAAAATATTACGACTCCAACTTTCTTTTCACTTCCATTTGCATGATAAATGGTTTTGTTTCCCATTACTTCCAATCTGCTTTTATTTTTAGGTCTGAAGTGATTCTCTGGTAGGCAGCAGAGAGATGGGTCTTGCTTCCTCTTTACACTCTATGTTTTCTGATTGAGTTATTTAGTCCTTTTTTGTTAAAGCAATCATTGATAAAGTATTTGTATCTCTCTAGTTTACTTCACAAGGAAAAGTGTGACAGGCTTCGCTCTGAGAAGGAGGTCTGCGTGGAACGCCTCTTTCAACTCACGGCTTTTTTCTGGCTGACGGAAGGCTTCTCAAGGGTGTGTACGGAAGCCTACGGAAAAAGCGCTTACACTTCACTCTCCGGGGGGAAATAAAAGCAAGAACCCAAAAGCATCGGCAAGAAACCGTCTCTCAACGAACACCTTCTTTCCTGACGAGACAGAAACATGTTCAACTCTGTGTGTGTGTGTGTGTGTGTGTGTGTGTGTGTGTGCGCGCGCACGCGTGAGGGAATAAGGAATGTGCCATGCCCTCACCTGGAAAAGCAAGTCTGCGTATACGACAACTCTCCACTAACATCTTCAGGTATCCTTGAGAGAGAAGCATTTCCAAAACTGGGTGTGGAAGCATCATGAATGTGCCGTACGCTTTACTACCTTTCAACACCCAAACTCAACATCCAAAAAACAAATAAGTGAGTCAAGAAATGGGCAGAAGATATGAACAGATATTTCTCCAAAGAAGACACACAAATGGCCAACAGACATATGACAAACTGCTCAACATCACTTGGCATGGGGAAAAAGAAACCCAAATGACAATGAGATACCACTTCACACCAGTCAGAATTGCAAAAATTAACAAGCGAAGAAATAACAAATGTTGGTGAGGAGAAAGGGGAACTCTCTTACACTTCTAAGTGGGAATGAAAACTGGTACAGCCACTTTGGAAAACAATATGGAGGTTCCTCAAGAACTTAAAACAGAGCTCCCTTACAACCCAGCAATTTTATTTACCCCAAAGCTACAAATGTAGTGATCTGAAGGGGCAACGGCACCCCGAATGTTTATAGCAACATTGTCCACAATAGCCAAACCGTGGAAGGAACCAAGACATCCATCGACAGATAAATGGATAAAGAAAACATGGTATATACATATACAATGGAATATGACTCAGCTATCAGAAAGGATCAATATTTAGCATATCGATGTGGATGGCACTGGAGGGTATTATGCTGAGCAAAATAAGTCAGTCAGAGAAAAACAATTATTATATGGTTTTACTCATATGTGGAATAGAATGAACAGCACAGAGGATCATAGGGGAAGGGAGGGAAAATGAATGCGAAGAAACCAGAGAGGAAGAAAATCCATGACAGGTTCCTAACTATTGGAAACCAACTGAGGGTTGCTGGAGGAAAGGTGGCTGGGGAGATGGGGTAACTGTGTGATGGGCATTAAGGAATGCCTGTGATGTGATGAACACTGGGTGTTATACACAACTGATGAATTGTGGAACGCTACATTTGAAACTACTGGTGTACTCTATGTTGGCTAATTCAATTTCAATTTTAAAAAACTCTATTTGGTCTGATATAAGGATTGCTACTCTGACTTCTTTTGACATCCACTTGCATGATTAATGTTTCTCCATCTCTTAATTTCCATCTGCAGGTGTCTTTAGGTGTGAAATCTTTTATACATATATACAAACTCTGTCATGCTCTTTTGCTTGGAGCATTTCGTCCACTTACATTCAAACTAATTATCATTAGACATGTATTTATTGATGTTTTGTTACTTGTTTCAGAGTTTTTTGTGTAGTTTTTCTCTGATCCTTTCTTCTCTTGCTCTCTCTCTCATGGTTTGCTCGTTTTCTTTAATGATATTCTTGGATTTCTTTCCCTTTATCTTTTGCATGTGTATTAGTGCTTTGGGTTTGTGGTGACCCCCTGGATTATATATAGCCTTTTCAGTCTATATTAAGTTGAATGCTGTTTAAGTTCAAACCCACTGTTGACTCCTCCTCATGTGTTAGGGTATATGTTTTCATATTTTACATACTTTTATTTTGTGAATCCCTTAACTGATTTTTACAGAAATACTTAATTTTACTGCTTCCTTGATTCATTATTGTCCTACTCTCACTTACGGTTTTTTTCCACTCATAGTGTCCCCTTCAATATTTTTTGTAGTTAATTTAGTGGTCATGAACTCTTTTAGTTTGTGTGGCTAAGAAACTCTTTTTCTCCCCTTCTTTTCTGAAGGATAGGCTTGCTGGATAAATTATTCCTTGCTGCAGGTTTTTCTCATTCAGCACTTTGAATATTTAACGCCACTTTCTTCTGTCCTGCATAGTTTCTGCTGAAAACTCAGCTGATAGCTTTATGGGCTTTCCCTTGCATGTTAACTGTCTTCTTTTATCTTGCTGCTTTCAATGTTTTTTCTTTATCACTACCTTTTCCCATTTGGATTACTATGTGTCTTCATGTCGACCTCCTTCGGTTGATTTTGTGGGAGGGGATCTCTATGCCTTATGGATTTGTATAGGTTTCCTTCACCAGATTAGGTTAAGTTTTCAGCTCTTCTTTGGTCAAATAGATTTTCTGTCCCCTTTTCCCCCTTTTCACCTTCTGGGATCCCTCTAATGTGGGTGTTGTTACACTGGATGGAGTCACTGAATTCCCTAAGTCTCTTCTCATTTTTGCATACTTCTTTTTCCTCTCATTTTTTCCGCTTGATTACTTTCCATTACTGTCTTCTAGTTCATTAATTTGTTCCTCTGCTTCGTCCATCCTGCTAATTATTCTATCTAGTATATTCTTAATTACATTTCTTGTGTTCCACATCTCTGATTATTTCTTTCATATCTCTTTGTTAAGAGTCTCAATGATGTTCCCCCTTCTGATGTCCTCCCTCTATTCATTTCCCCAGTGAGTATCTTTATAATTGTTATCTTAAATTTTCTCTCAGGCATGTTCCTTATATCCATTTTGTTTAGGTCTCTTGCTGTGGCTTTGTCCTCTTCTTTCGTTTAGGACATAGTCCTCTGTCTGCTCATTTGGCCTACTTCTCAGAGAATATCTCTCTGTTAGGAAGGTCAGATATATTGCTTGTTCTTGAAAATACTGGGCAGTACATACATTTTTAACGTGGTGATGCTGGTTCTCCTCTGAAGGTAATGCATAGCAACAACAGAGACTGGATCTGGACTGTGTCATTGTGCACAACACATGGGGTGTGCTGTTTTAACAAGACGCATGCGTGTTCTGTAGGTGATGGGGAGACATATTGTTCTCAAGGATTGTGTGGGTCTTATCAGGGAGGGTATCCACAGCACTGGGACTGAAGCAGGTCTGGTAGGTGTGGGGATGGGCCATGGTTTATGCAAGTTAGTGATTGCTAGATTGTGCCTGGTCTTGCAGGTAGGTGTCTGTTTACAATGAGGGGCCGTAGAGGGAAATGGCACCTGCCAGCTCCTTTGTTCCTGGACAAGTCCCTTAGCAAACTCTGAGTTCAGGAACTATGTCTCCCTTGTTTAGTCCTCAAGCACCTTTCAACCTGCTTCACCCAAGCTTCTCCAGACTGTTTGCTCTGCTTTCTCTTTAAGGACAGATCTCAGCTTCCTATCACCTTCTGTGCTCTCTCAGAGCTGAGACAGCTGATTTTTAAAAGTTCCAAGCTTTAAGTCTGCTGGTTGTAGACACTCACAAATGTCATCCCTTCTGATTTTCAAAGCCATAAGCTATGAGGATGTCTCTACGCTTTAGAGGCTCCCCGGTGTAGTAGTTTGTTTCTGGCCCCTCTGTGACTGTGGTTCCCTCCCTCTGGTGGTCAGAAATATGGGGTTTAGATTCCTACAGAGTCCTTGTCCTTCCTACCATCTTTGATGTGATTTCCTCTCTCCATTTAGTTGTAGAGTTTTGTTGGGAAATCTGAAGGTCCATTTCTGGGTGACTCTGGTGTGAGTGTGATCTAGTTGTATCTGTGGGAGGAGGTGAGTTTAGGGTCCTTCTACACTGCCATCTTCCCCACAATTCAGTTTATTTTGTCTCATAAAAATATTACGACTCCAACTTTCTTTTCACTTCCATTTGCATGATAAATGGTTTTGTTTCCCATTACTTCCAATCTGCTTTTATTTTTAGGTCTGAAGTGATTCTCTGGTAGGCAGCAGAGAGATGGGTCTTGCTTCCTCTTTACACTCTATGTTTTCTGATTGAGTTATTTAGTCCTTTTTTGTTAAAGCAATCATTGATAAAGTATTTGTATCTCTCTAGTTTACTTCACAAGGAAAAGTGTGACAGGCTTCGCTCTGAGAAGGAGGTCTGCGTGGAACGCCTCTTTCAACTCACGGCTTGTTTCTGGCTGACGGAAGGCTTCTCAAGGGTGTGTACGGAAGCCTACGGTAAAAGCGCCTACACTTCACTCTCCGGGGGGAAATAAAAGCAAGAACCCAAAAGCATCGGTGAGAAACAGTCTCTCAACGAACACCTTCTTTCCTGACGAGACAGAAACATGTTCAACTCTGTGTGTGTGTGTGTGTGTGTGTGTGTGTGTGTGTGCGCGCGCGCGCGTGAGGGAATAAGGAATGTGCCATGCCCTCACCTGGGAAAAGCAAGTCTGCGTATACGGCAACTCTCCACTAACATCTTCAGGTATCCTTGAGAGAGAAGCATTTCCAAAACTGGGTGTGGAAGCATCATGAATGTGCCGTACGCTTTACTACCTTTCAACACCCAAACTCAACATCCAAAAAACAAATAAGTGAGTCAAGAAATGGGCAGAAGATATGAACAGATATTTCTCCAAAGAAGACACACAAATGGCCAACAGACATATGACAAACTGCTCAACATCACTTGGCATGGGGAAAAAGAAACCCAAATGACAATGAGATACCACTTCACACCAGTCAGAATTGCAAAAATTAACAAGCGAAGAAATAACAAATGTTGGTGAGGAGAAAGGGGAACTCTCTTACACTTCTAAGTGGGAATGCAAACTGGTACAGCCACTTTGGAAAACAATATGGAGGTTCCTCAAGAACTTAAAACAGAGCTCTCTTACAACCCAGCAATTTTATTTACCCCAAAGCTACAAATGTAGTGATCTGAAGGGGCAACGGCACCCCGAATGTTTAGAGCAACATTGTCCACAATAGCCAAACCGTGGAAGGAACCAAGACATCCATCGACAGATAAATGGATAAAGAAAACATGGTATATACATATACAATGGAATATGACTCAGCCATCAGAAAGGATCAATATTTAGCATATCGATGTGGATGGCACTGGAGGGTATTATGCTGAGCAAAATAAGTCAGTGAGAGAAAAACAATTATTATATGGTTTTACTCATATGTGGAATAGAAGGAACAGCACAGAGGATCATAGGGGAAGGGAGGGAAAATGAATGCGAAGAAACCAGAGAGGAAGAAAATCCATGACAGGTTCCTAACTATTGGAAACCAACTGAGGGTTGCTGGAGGAAAGGTGGCTGGGGAGATGGAGTAACTGTGTGATGGGCATTAAGGAATGCATGGGATGTGATGAACACTGGGTGTTATACACAACTGATGAATTGTGGAACGCTACATTTGAAACTACTGGTGTACTCTATGTTGGCTAATTCAATTTCAATTTTAAAAAACTCTATTTGGTCTGATATAAGGATTGCTACTCTGACTTCTTTTGACATCCACTTGCATGATTAATGTTTCTCCATCTCTTAATTTCCATCTGCAGGTGTCTTTAGGTGTGAAATCTTTTATACATATATACAAACTCTGTCATGCTCTTTCCTTGGAGCATTTCGTCCACTTACATTCAAACTAATTATCATTAGACATGTATTTATTGATGTTTTGTTACTTGTTTCAGAGTTTTTTGTGTAGTTTTTCTCTGATCCTTTCTTCTCTTGCTCTCTCTCTCATGGTTTGCTCGTATTCTTTAATGATATTCTTGGATTTCTTTCCCTTTATCTTTTGCATGTGTATTAGTGCTTTGGGTTTCTGGTGACCCCCTGGATTATATATAGCCTTTTCAGTCTATATTAAGTTGAATGCTGTTTAAGTTCAAACCCACTGTTGACTCCTCCTCATGTGTTAGGGTATATGTTTTCATATTTTACATACTTTTATTTTGTGAATCCCTTAACTGATTTTTACAGAAATACTTAATTTTACTGCTTCCTTGATTCATTATTGTCCTACTCTCACTTACGGTTTTTTTCCACTCATAGTGTCCCCTTCAATATTTTTTGTAGTTAATTTAGTGGTCATGAACTCTTTTAGTTTGTGTGGCTAAGAAACTCTTTTTCTCCCCTTCTTTTCTGAAGGATAGGCTTGCTGGATAAATTATTCCTTGCTGCAGGTTTTTCTCATTCAGCACTTTGAATATTTAACGCCACTTTCTTCTGTCCTGCATAGTTTCTGCTGAAAACTCAGCTGATAGCTTTATGGGCTTTCCCTTGCATGTTACCTGTCTTCTTTTATCTTGCTGCTTTCAATGTTTTTTCTTTATCACTACCTTTTCCCATTTGGATTACTATGTGTCTTCATGTCGACCTCCTTCGGTTGATTTTGTGGGAGGGGATCTCTATGCCTTATGGATTTGTATAGGTTTCCTTCAGCAGATTAGGTTAAGTTTTCAGCTCTTCTTTGGTCAAATAGATTTTCTGTCCCCTTTTCCCCCTTTTCACCTTCTGGGATCCCTCTAATGTGGGTGTTGTTACACTGGATGGAGTCACTGAATTCCCTAAGTCTCTTCTCATTTTTGCATACTTCTTTTTCCTCTCATTTTTTCCGCTTGATTACTTTCCATTACTGTCTTCTAGTTCATTAATTTGTTCCTCTGCTTCGTCCATCCTGCTAATTATTCTATCTAGTATATTCTTAATTACATTTATTGTGTTCCACATCTCTGATTATTTCTTTCATATCTCTTTGTTAAGAGTCTCAATGATGTTCCCCCTTCTGATGTCCTCCCTCTATTCATTTCCCCAGTGAGTATCTTTATAATTGTTATCTTAAATTTTCTCTCAGGCATGTTCCTTATATCCATTTTGTTTAGGTCTCTTGCTGTGGCTTTGTCCTCTTCTTTCGTTTAGGACATAGTCCTCTGTCTGCTCATTTGGCCTACTTCTCAGAGAATATCTCTCTGTTAGGAAGGTCAGATATATTGCTTGTTCTTGAAAATACTGGGCAGTACATACATTTTTAACGTGGTGATGCTGGTTCTCCTCTGAAGGTAATGCATAGCAACAACAGAGACTGGATCTGGACTGTGTCATTGTGCACAACACATGGGGTGTGCTGTTTTAACAAGACGCATGCGTGTTCTGTAGGTGATGGGGAGACATATTGTTCTCAAGGATTGTGTGGGTCTTATCAGGGAGGGTATCCACAGCACTGGGACTGAAGCAGGTCTGGTAGGTGTGGGGATGGGCCATGGTTTATGCAAGTTAGTGATTGCTAGATTGTGCTTGGTCTTGCAGGTAGGTGTCTGTTTACAATGAGGGGCCGTAGAGGGAAATGGCACCTGCCAGCTCCTTTGTTCCTGGACAAGTCCCTTAGCAAACTCTGAGTTCAGGAACTATGTCTCCCTTGTTTAGTCCTCAAGCACCTTTCAACCTGCTTCACCCAAGCTTCTCCAGACTGTTTGCTCTGCTTTCTCTTTAAGGACAGATCTCAGCTTCCTATCACCTTCTGTGCTCTCTCAGAGCTGAGACAGCTGATTTTTAAAAGTTCCAAGCTTTAAGTCTGCTGGTTGTAGACACTCACAAATTTCATCCCTTCTGATTTTCAAAGCCATAAGCTATGAGGATGTCTCTACGCTTTAGAGGCTCCCCGGTGTAGTAGTTTGTTTCTGGCCCCTCTGTGACTGTGGTTCCCTCCCTCTGGTGGTCAGAAATATGGGGTTTAGATTCCTACAGAGTCCTTGTCCTTCCTACCATCTTTGATGTGATTTCCTCTCTCCATTTAGTTGTAGAGTTTTGTTGGGAAATCTGAAGGTCCATTTCTGGGTGACTCTGGTGTGAGTGTGATCTAGTTGTATCTGTGGGAGGAGGTGAGTTTAGGGTCCTTCTACACTGCCATCTTCCCCACAATTCAGTTTATTTTGTCTCATAAAAATATTACGACTCCAACTTTCTTTTCACTTCCATTTGCATGATAAATGGTTTTGTTTCCCATTACTTCCAATCTGCTTTTATTTTTAGGTCTGAAGTGATTCTCTGGTAGGCAGCAGAGAGATGGGTCTTGCTTCCTCTTTACACTCTATGTTTTCTGATTGAGTTATTTAGTCCTTTTTTGTTAAAGCAATCATTGATAAAGTATTTGTATCTCTCTAGTTTACTTCACAAGGAAAAGTGTGACAGGCTTCGCTCTGAGAAGGAGGTCTGCGTGGAACGCCTCTTTCAACTCACGGCTTGTTTCTGGCTGACGGAAGGCTTCTCAAGGGTGTGTACGGAAGCCTACGGTAAAAGCGCCTACACTTCACTCTCCGGGGGGAAATAAAAGCAAGAACCCAAAAGCATCGGTGAGAAACAGTCTCTCAACGAACACCTTCTTTCCTGACGAGACAGAAACATGTTCAACTCTGTGTGTGTGTGTGTGTGTGTGTGTGTGTGTGTGTGCGCGCGCGCGTGAGGGAATAAGGAATGTGCCATGCCCTCACCTGGGAAAAGCAAGTCTGCGTATACGGCAACTCTCCACTAACATCTTCAGGTATCCTTGAGAGAGAAGCATTTCCAAAACTGGGTGTGGAAGCATCATGAATGTGCCGTACGCTTTACTACCTTTCAACACCCAAACTCAACATCCAAAAAACAAATAAGTGAGTCAAGAAATGGGCAGAAGATATGAACAGATATTTCTCCAAAGAAGACACACAAATGGCCAACAGACATATGACAAACTGCTCAACATCACTTGGCATGGGGAAAAAGAAACCCAAATGACAATGAGATACCACTTCACACCAGTCAGAATTGCAAAAATTAACAAGCGAAGAAATAACAAATGTTGGTGAGGAGAAAGGGGAACTCTCTTACACTTCTAAGTGGGAATGCAAACTGGTACAGCCACTTTGGAAAACAATATGGAGGTTCCTCAAGAACTTAAAACAGAGCTCTCTTACAACCCAGCAATTTTATTTACCCCAAAGCTACAAATGTAGTGATCTGAAGGGGCAACGGCACCCCGAATGTTTAGAGCAACATTGTCCACAATAGCCAAACCGTGGAAGGAACCAAGACATCCATCGACAGATAAATGGATAAAGAAAACATGGTATATACATATACAATGGAATATGACTCAGCCATCAGAAAGGATCAATATTTAGCATATCGATGTGGATGGCACTGGAGGGTATTATGCTGAGCAAAATAAGTCAGTGAGAGAAAAACAATTATTATATGGTTTTACTCATATGTGGAATAGAAGGAACAGCACAGAGGATCATAGGGGAAGGGAGGGAAAATGAATGCGAAGAAACCAGAGAGGAAGAAAATCCATGACAGGTTCCTAACTATTGGAAACCAACTGAGGGTTGCTGGAGGAAAGGTGGCTGGGGAGATGGAGTAACTGTGTGATGGGCATTAAGGAATGCATGGGATGTGATGAACACTGGGTGTTATACACAACTGATGAATTGTGGAACGCTACATTTGAAACTACTGGTGTACTCTATGTTGGCTAATTCAATTTCAATTTTAAAAAACTCTATTTGGTCTGATATAAGGATTGCTACTCTGACTTCTTTTGACATCCACTTGCATGATTAATGTTTCTCCATCTCTTAATTTCCATCTGCAGGTGTCTTTAGGTGTGAAATCTTTTATACATATATACAAACTCTGTCATGCTCTTTCCTTGGAGCATTTCGTCCACTTACATTCAAACTAATTATCATTAGACATGTATTTATTGATGTTTTGTTACTTGTTTCAGAGTTTTTTGTGTAGTTTTTCTCTGATCCTTTCTTCTCTTGCTCTCTCTCTCATGGTTTGCTCGTATTCTTTAATGATATTCTTGGATTTCTTTCCCTTTATCTTTTGCATGTGTATTAGTGCTTTGGGTTTCTGGTGACCCCCTGGATTATATATAGCCTTTTCAGTCTATATTAAGTTGAATGCTGTTTAAGTTCAAACCCACTGTTGACTCCTCCTCATGTGTTAGGGTATATGTTTTCATATTTTACATACTTTTATTTTGTGAATCCCTTAACTGATTTTTACAGAAATACTTAATTTTACTGCTTCCTTGATTCATTATTGTCCTACTCTCACTTACGGTTTTTTTCCACTCATAGTGTCCCCTTCAATATTTTTTGTAGTTAATTTAGTGGTCATGAACTCTTTTAGTTTGTGTGGCTAAGAAACTCTTTTTCTCCCCTTCTTTTCTGAAGGATAGGCTTGCTGGATAAATTATTCCTTGCTGCAGGTTTTTCTCATTCAGCACTTTGAATATTTAACGCCACTTTCTTCTGTCCTGCATAGTTTCTGCTGAAAACTCAGCTGATAGCTTTATGGGCTTTCCCTTGCATGTTACCTGTCTTCTTTTATCTTGCTGCTTTCAATGTTTTTTCTTTATCACTACCTTTTCCCATTTGGATTACTATGTGTCTTCATGTCGACCTCCTTCGGTTGATTTTGTGGGAGGGGATCTCTATGCCTTATGGATTTGTATAGGTTTCCTTCAGCAGATTAGGTTAAGTTTTCAGCTCTTCTTTGGTCAAATAGATTTTCTGTCCCCTTTTCCCCCTTTTCACCTTCTGGGATCCCTCTAATGTGGGTGTTGTTACACTGGATGGAGTCACTGAATTCCCTAAGTCTCTTCTCATTTTTGCATACTTCTTTTTCCTCTCATTTTTTCCGCTTGATTACTTTCCATTACTGTCTTCTAGTTCATTAATTTGTTCCTCTGCTTCGTCCATCCTGCTAATTATTCTATCTAGTATATTCTTAATTACATTTATTGTGTTCCACATCTCTGATTATTTCTTTCATATCTCTTTGTTAAGAGTCTCAATGATGTTCCCCCTTCTGATGTCCTCCCTCTATTCATTTCCCCAGTGAGTATCTTTATAATTGTTATCTTAAATTTTCTCTCAGGCATGTTCCTTATATCCATTTTGTTTAGGTCTCTTGCTGTGGCTTTGTCCTCTTCTTTCGTTTAGGACATAGTCCTCTGTCTGCTCATTTGGCCTACTTCTCAGAGAATATCTCTCTGTTAGGAAGGTCAGATATATTGCTTGTTCTTGAAAATACTGGGCAGTACATACATTTTTAACGTGGTGATGCTGGTTCTCCTCTGAAGGTAATGCATAGCAACAACAGAGACTGGATCTGGACTGTGTCATTGTGCACAACACATGGGGTGTGCTGTTTTAACAAGACGCATGCGTGTTCTGTAGGTGATGGGGAGACATATTGTTCTCAAGGATTGTGTGGGTCTTATCAGGGAGGGTATCCACAGCACTGGGACTGAAGCAGGTCTGGTAGGTGTGGGGATGGGCCATGGTTTATGCAAGTTAGTGATTGCTAGATTGTGCCTGGTCTTGCAGGTAGGTGTCTGTTTACAATGAGGGGCCGTAGAGGGAAATGGCACCTGCCAGCTCCTTTGTTCCTGGACAAGTCCCTTAGCAAACTCTGAGTTCAGGAACTATGTCTCCCTTGTTTAGTCCTCAAGCACCTTTCAACCTGCTTCACCCAAGCTTCTCCAGACTGTTTGCTCTGCTTTCTCTTTAAGGACAGATCTCAGCTTCCTATCACCTTCTGTGCTCTCTCAGAGCTGAGACAGCTGATTTTTAAAAGTTCCAAGCTTTAGGTCTGCTGGTTGTAGACACTCACAAATGTCATCCCTTCTGATTTTCAAAGCCATAAGCTATGAGGATGTCTCTACGCTTTAGAGGCTCCCCGGTGTAGTAGTTTGTTTCTGGCCCCTCTGTGACTGTGGTTCCCTCCCTCTGGTGGTCAGAAATATGGGGTTTAGATTCCTACAGAGTCCTTGTCCTTCCTACCATCTTTGATGTGATTTCCTCTCTCCATTTAGTTGTAGAGTTTTGTTGGGAAATCTGAAGGTCCATTTCTGGGTGACTCTGGTGTGAGTGTGATCTAGTTGTATCTGTGGGAGGAGGTGAGTTTAGGGTCCTTCTACACTGCCATCTTCCCCACAATTCAGTTTATTTTGTCTCATAAAAATATTACGACTCCAACTTTCTTTTCACTTCCATTTGCATGATAAATGGTTTTGTTTCCCATTACTTCCAATCTGCTTTTATTTTTAGGTCTGAAGTGATTCTCTGGTAGGCAGCAGAGAGATGGGTCTTGCTTCCTCTTTACACTCTATGTTTTCTGATTGAGATAATTAGTCCTTTTTTGTTAAAGCAATCATTGATAAAGTATTTGTATCTCTCTAGATTACTTCACAAGGAAAAGTGTGACAGGCTTCGCTCTGAGAAGGAGGTCTGCGTGGAACGCCTCTTTCAACTCACGGCTTGTTTCTGGCTGACGGAAGGCTTCTCAAGGGTGTGTACGGAAGCCTACAAAAAAGCGCCTACACTTCACTCTCCGGGGGGAAATAAAAGCAGGAACCCAAAGCATCGGTGAGAAACCGTCTCTCAACGAACACCTTCTTTCCTGACGAGACAGAAACATGTTCAACTGTGTGTGTGTGTGTGTGTGTGTGTGTGCGCGCGTGCGCGCGTGAGGGAATAAGGAATGTGCCATGCCCTCACCTGGGAAAAGCAAGTCTGCGTATACGGCAACTCTCCACTAACATCTTCAGGTATCCTTGAGAGAGAAGCATTTCCAAAAGTGGGTGTGGAAGCATCATGAATGTGCCGTACGCTTTACTACCTTTCAACACCCAAACTCAACATCCAAAAAACAAATAAGTGAGTCAAGAAATGGGCAGAAGATATGAACAGATATTTCTCCAAAGAAGACACACAAATGGCCAACAGACATATGACAAACTGCTCAACATCACTTGGCATGGGGAAAAAGAAACCCAAATGACATTGAGATACCACTTCACACCAGTCAGAATTGCAAAAATTAACAAGCGAAGAAATAACAAATGTTGGTGAGGAGAAAGGGGAACTCTCTTACACTTCTAAGTGGGAATGAAAACTGGTACAGCCACTTTGGAAAACAATATGGACGTTCCTCAAGAACTTAAAACAGAGCTCCCTTACAACCCAGCAATTTTATTTACCCCAAAGCTACAAATGTAGTGATCTGAAGGGGCAACGACACCCCGAATGTTTATAGCAACATTGTCCACAATAGCCAAACCGTGGAAGGAACCAAGACATCCATCGACAGATAAATGGATAAAGAAAACATGGTATATACATATACAATGGAATATGACTCAGCCATCAGAAAGGATCAATATTAGCATATCGATGTGGATGGCACTGGAGGGTATTATGCTGAGCAAAATAAGTCAGTCAGAGAAAAACAATTATTATATGGTTTTACTCATATGTGGAATAGAAGGAACAGCACAGAGGATCATAGGGGAAGGGAGGGAAAATGAATGCGAAGAAACCAGAGAGGAAGAAAATCCATGACAGGTTCCTAACTATTGGAAACCAACTGAGGGTTGCTGGAGGAAAGGTGGCTGGGGAGATGGGGTAACTGTGTGATGGGCATTAAGGAATGCCTGTGATGTGATGAACACTGGGTGTTATACACAACTGATGAATTGTGGAACGCTACATTTGAAACTACTGGTGTACTCTATGTTGGCTAATTCAATTTCAATTTTAAAAAACTCTATTTGGTCTGATATAAGGATTGCTACTCTGACTTCTTTTGACATCCACTTGCATGATTAATGTTTCTCCATCTCTTAATTTCCATCTGCAGGTGTCTTTAGGTGTGAAATCTTTTATACATATATACAAACTCTGTCATGCTCTTTTGCTTGGAGCATTTCGTCCACTTACATTCAAACTAATTATCATTAGACATGTATTTATTGATGTTTTGTTACTTGTTTCAGAGTTTTTTGTGTAGTTTTTCTCTGATCCTTTCTTCTCTTGCTCTCTCTCTCATGGTTTGCTCGTTTTCTTTAATGATATTCTTGGATTTCTTTCCCTTTATCTTTTGCATGTGTATTAGTGCTTTGGGTTTCTGGTGACCCCCTGGATTATATATAGCCTTTTCAGTCTATATTAAGTTGAATGCTGTTTAAGTTCAAACCCACTGTTGACTCCTCCTCATGTGTTAGGGTATATGTTTTCATATTTTACATACTTTTATTTTGTGAATCCCTTAACTGATTTTTACAGAAATACTTAATTTTACTGCTTCCTTGATTCATTATTGTCCTACTCTCACTTACGGTTTTTTTCCACTCATAGTGTCCCCTTCAATATTTTTTGTAGTTAATTTAGTGGTCATGAACTCTTTTAGTTTGTGTGGCTAAGAAACTCTTTTTCTCCCCTTCTTTTCTGAAGGATAGGCTTGCTGGATAAATTATTCCTTGCTGCAGGTTTTTCTCATTCAGCACTTTGAATATTTAACGCCACTTTCTTCTGTCCTGCATAGTTTCTGCTGAAAACTCAGCTGATAGCTTTATGGGCTTTCCCTTGCATGTTACCTGTCTTCTTTTATCTTGCTGCTTTCAATGTTTTTTCTTTATCACTACCTTTTCCCATTTGGATTACTATGTGTCTTCATGTCGACCTCCTTCGGTTGATTTTGTGGGAGGGGATCTCTATGCCTTATGGATTTGTATAGGTTTCCTTCAGCAGATTAGGTTAAGTTTTCAGCTCTTCTTTGGTCAAATAGATTTTCTGTCCCCTTTTCCCCCTTTTCACCTTCTGGGATCCCTCTAATGTGGGTGTTGTTACACTGGATGGAGTCACTGAATTCCCTAAGTCTCTTCTCATTTTTGCATACTTCTTTTTCCTCTCATTTTTTCCGCTTGATTACTTTCCATTACTGTCTTCTAGTTCATTAATTTGTTCCTCTGCTTCGTCCATCCTGCTAATTATTCTATCTAGTATATTCTTAATTACATTTATTGTGTTCCACATCTCTGATTATTTCTTTCATATCTCTTTGTTAAGAGTCTCAATGATGTTCCCCCTTCTGATGTCCTCCCTCTATTCATTTCCCCAGTGAGTATCTTTATAATTGTTATCTTAAATTTTCTCTCAGGCATGTTCCTTATATCCATTTTGTTTAGGTCTCTTGCTGTGGCTTTGTCCTCTTCTTTCGTTTAGGACATAGTCCTCTGTCTGCTCATTTGGCCTACTTCTCAGAGAATATCTCTCTGTTAGGAAGGTCAGATATATTGCTTGTTCTTGAAAATACTGGGCAGTACATACATTTTTAACGTGGTGATGCTGGTTCTCCTCTGAAGGTAATGCATAGCAACAACAGAGACTGGATCTGGACTGTGTCATTGTGCACAACACATGGGGTGTGCTGTTTTAACAAGACGCATGCGTGTTCTGTAGGTGATGGGGAGACATATTGTTCTCAAGGATTGTGTGGGTCTTATCAGGGAGGGTATCCACAGCACTGGGACTGAAGCAGGTCTGGTAGGTGTGGGGATGGGCCATGGTTTATGCAAGTTAGTGATTGCTAGATTGTGCCTGGTCTTGCAGGTAGGTGTCTGTTTACAATGAGGGGCCGTAGAGGGAAATGGCACCTGCCAGCTCCTTTGTTCCTGGACAAGTCCCTTAGCAAACTCTGAGTTCAGGAACTATGTCTCCCTTGTTTAGTCCTCAAGCACCTTTCAACCTGCTTCACCCAAGCTTCTCCAGACTGTTTGCTCTGCTTTCTCTTTAAGGACAGATCTCAGCTTCCTATCACCTTCTGTGCTCTCTCAGAGCTGAGACAGCTGATTTTTAAAAGTTCCAAGCTTTAGGTCTGCTGGTTGTAGACACTCACAAATGTCATCCCTTCTGATTTTCAAAGCCATAAGCTATGAGGATGTCTCTACGCTTTAGAGGCTCCCCGGTGTAGTAGTTTGTTTCTGGCCCCTCTGTGACTGTGGTTCCCTCCCTCTGGTGGTCAGAAATATGGGGTTTAGATTCCTACAGAGTCCTTGTCCTTCCTACCATCTTTGATGTGATTTCCTCTCTCCATTTAGTTGTAGAGTTTTGTTGGGAAATCTGAAGGTCCATTTCTGGGTGACTCTGGTGTGAGTGTGATCTAGTTGTATCTGTGGGAGGAGGTGAGTTTAGGGTCCTTCTACACTGCCATCTTCCCCACAATTCAGTTTATTTTGTCTCATAAAAATATTACGACTCCAACTTTCTTTTCACTTCCATTTGCATGATAAATGGTTTTGTTTCCCATTACTTCCAATCTGCTTTTATTTTTAGGTCTGAAGTGATTCTCTGGTAGGCAGCAGAGAGATGGGTCTTGCTTCCTCTTTACACTCTATGTTTTCTGATTGAGATAATTAGTCCTTTTTTGTTAAAGCAATCATTGATAAAGTATTTGTATCTCTCTAGATTACTTCACAAGGAAAAGTGTGACAGGCTTCGCTCTGAGAAGGAGGTCTGCGTGGAACGCCTCTTTCAACTCACGGCTTGTTTCTGGCTGACGGAAGGCTTCTCAAGGGTGTGTACGGAAGCCTACAAAAAAGCGCCTACACTTCACTCTCCGGGGGGAAATAAAAGCAGGAACCCAAAAGCATCGGTGAGAAACCGTCTCTCAACGAACACCTTCTTTCCTGACGAGACAGAAACATGTTCAACTGTGTGTGTGTGTGTGTGTGTGTGTGTGCGCGCGTGCGCGCGTGAGGGAATAAGGAATGTGCCATGCCCTCACCTGGGAAAAGCAAGTCTGCGTATACGGCAACTCTCCACTAACATCTTCAGGTATCCTTGAGAGAGAAGCATTTCCAAAAGTGGGTGTGGAAGCATCATGAATGTGCCGTACGCTTTACTACCTTTCAACACCCAAACTCAACATCCAAAAAACAAATAAGTGAGTCAAGAAATGGGCAGAAGATATGAACAGATATTTCTCCAAAGAAGACACACAAATGGCCAACAGACATATGACAAACTGCTCAACATCACTTGGCATGGGGAAAAAGAAACCCAAATGACATTGAGATACCACTTCACACCAGTCAGAATTGCAAAAATTAACAAGCGAAGAAATAACAAATGTTGGTGAGGAGAAAGGGGAACTCTCTTACACTTCTAAGTGGGAATGAAAACTGGTACAGCCACTTTGGAAAACAATATGGACGTTCCTCAAGAACTTAAAACAGAGCTCCCTTACAACCCAGCAATTTTATTTACCCCAAAGCTACAAATGTAGTGATCTGAAGGGGCAACGACACCCCGAATGTTTATAGCAACATTGTCCACAATAGCCAAACCGTGGAAGGAACCAAGACATCCATCGACAGATAAATGGATAAAGAAAACATGGTATATACATATACAATGGAATATGACTCAGCCATCAGAAAGGATCAATATTAGCATATCGATGTGGATGGCACTGGAGGGTATTATGCTGAGCAAAATAAGTCAGTCAGAGAAAAACAATTATTATATGGTTTTACTCATATGTGGAATAGAAGGAACAGCACAGAGGATCATAGGGGAAGGGAGGGAAAATGAATGCGAAGAAACCAGAGAGGAAGAAAATCCATGACAGGTTCCTAACTATTGGAAACCAACTGAGGGTTGCTGGAGGAAAGGTGGCTGGGGAGATGGGGTAACTGTGTGATGGGCATTAAGGAATGCCTGTGATGTGATGAACACTGGGTGTTATACACAACTGATGAATTGTGGAACGCTACATTTGAAACTACTGGTGTACTCTATGTTGGCTAATTCAATTTCAATTTTAAAAAACTCTATTTGGTCTGATATAAGGATTGCTACTCTGACTTCTTTTGACATCCACTTGCATGATTAATGTTTCTCCATCTCTTAATTTCCATCTGCAGGTGTCTTTAGGTGTGAAATCTTTTATACATATATACAAACTCTGTCATGCTCTTTTGCTTGGAGCATTTCGTCCACTTACATTCAAACTAATTATCATTAGACATGTATTTATTGATGTTTTGTTACTTGTTTCAGAGTTTTTTGTGTAGTTTTTCTCTGATCCTTTCTTCTCTTGCTCTCTCTCTCATGGTTTGCTCGTTTTCTTTAATGATATTCTTGGATTTCTTTCCCTTTATCTTTTGCATGTGTATTAGTGCTTTGGGTTTCTGGTGACCCCCTGGATTATATATAGCCTTTTCAGTCTATATTAAGTTGAATGCTGTTTAAGTTCAAACCCACTGTTGACTCCTCCTCATGTGTTAGGGTATATGTTTTCATATTTTACATACTTTTATTTTGTGAATCCCTTAACTGATTTTTACAGAAATACTTAATTTTACTGCTTCCTTGATTCATTATTGTCCTACTCTCACTTACGGTTTTTTTCCACTCATAGTGTCCCCTTCAATATTTTTTGTAGTTAATTTAGTGGTCATGAACTCTTTTAGTTTGTGTGGCTAAGAAACTCTTTTTCTCCCCTTCTTTTCTGAAGGATAGGCTTGCTGGATAAATTATTCCTTGCTGCAGGTTTTTCTCATTCAGCACTTTGAATATTTAACGCCACTTTCTTCTGTCCTGCATAGTTTCTGCTGAAAACTCAGCTGATAGCTTTATGGGCTTTCCCTTGCATGTTACCTGTCTTCTTTTATCTTGCTGCTTTCAATGTTTTTTCTTTATCACTACCTTTTCCCATTTGGATTACTATGTGTCTTCATGTCGACCTCCTTCGGTTGATTTTGTGGGAGGGGATCTCTATGCCTTATGGATTTGTATAGGTTTCCTTCAGCAGATTAGGTTAAGTTTTCAGCTCTTCTTTGGTCAAATAGATTTTCTGTCCCCTTTTCCCCCTTTTCACCTTCTGGGATCCCTCTAATGTGGGTGTTGTTACACTGGATGGAGTCACTGAATTCCCTAAGTCTCTTCTCATTTTTGCATACTTCTTTTTCCTCTCATTTTTTCCGCTTGATTACTTTCCATTACTGTCTTCTAGTTCATTAATTTGTTCCTCTGCTTCGTCCATCCTGCTAATTATTCTATCTAGTATATTCTTAATTACATTTATTGTGTTCCACATCTCTGATTATTTCTTTCATATCTCTTTGTTAAGAGTCTCAATGATGTTCCCCCTTCTGATGTCCTCCCTCTATTCATTTCCCCAGTGAGTATCTTTATAATTGTTATCTTAAATTTTCTCTCAGGCATGTTCCTTATATCCATTTTGTTTAGGTCTCTTGCTGTGGCTTTGTCCTCTTCTTTCGTTTAGGACATAGTCCTCTGTCTGCTCATTTGGCCTACTTCTCAGAGAATATCTCTCTGTTAGGAAGGTCAGATATATTGCTTGTTCTTGAAAATACTGGGCAGTACATACATTTTTAACGTGGTGATGCTGGTTCTCCTCTGAAGGTAATGCATAGCAACAACAGAGACTGGATCTGGACTGTGTCATTGTGCACAACACATGGGGTGTGCTGTTTTAACAAGACGCATGCGTGTTCTGTAGGTGATGGGGAGACATATTGTTCTCAAGGATTGTGTGGGTCTTATCAGGGAGGGTATCCACAGCACTGGGACTGAAGCAGGTCTGGTAGGTGTGGGGATGGGCCATGGTTTATGCAAGTTAGTGATTGCTAGATTGTGCCTGGTCTTGCAGGTAGGTGTCTGTTTACAATGAGGGGCCGTAGAGGGAAATGGCACCTGCCAGCTCCTTTGTTCCTGGACAAGTCCCTTAGCAAACTCTGAGTTCAGGAACTATGTCTCCCTTGTTTAGTCCTCAAGCACCTTTCAACCTGCTTCACCCAAGCTTCTCCAGACTGTTTGCTCTGCTTTCTCTTTAAGGACAGATCTCAGCTTCCTATCACCTTCTGTGCTCTCTCAGAGCTGAGACAGCTGATTTTTAAAAGTTCCAAGCTTTAGGTCTGCTGGTTGTAGACACTCACAAATGTCATCCCTTCTGATTTTCAAAGCCATAAGCTATGAGGATGTCTCTACGCTTTAGAGGCTCCCCGGTGTAGTAGTTTGTTTCTGGCCCCTCTGTGACTGTGGTTCCCTCCCTCTGGTGGTCAGAAATATGGGGTTTAGATTCCTACAGAGTCCTTGTCCTTCCTACCATCTTTGATGTGATTTCCTCTCTCCATTTAGTTGTAGAGTTTTGTTGGGAAATCTGAAGGTCCATTTCTGGGTGACTCTGGTGTGAGTGTGATCTAGTTGTATCTGTGGGAGGAGGTGAGTTTAGGGTCCTTCTACACTGCCATCTTCCCCACAATTCAGTTTATTTTGTCTCATAAAAATATTACGACTCCAACTTTCTTTTCACTTCCATTTGCATGATAAATGGTTTTGTTTCCCATTACTTCCAATCTGCTTTTATTTTTAGGTCTGAAGTGATTCTCTGGTAGGCAGCAGAGAGATGGGTCTTGCTTCCTCTTTACACTCTATGTTTTCTGATTGAGATAATTAGTCCTTTTTTGTTAAAGCAATCATTGATAAAGTATTTGTATCTCTCTAGATTACTTCACAAGGAAAAGTGTGACAGGCTTCGCTCTGAGAAGGAGGTCTGCGTGGAACGCCTCTTTCAACTCACGGCTTGTTTCTGGCTGACGGAAGGCTTCTCAAGGGTGTGTACGGAAGCCTACGGTAAAAGCGCCTACACTTCACTCTCCGGGGGGAAATAAAAGCAAGAACCCAAAAGCATCGGCGAGAAACCGTCTCTCAACGAACACCTTCTTTCCTGACGAGACAGAAACATGTTCAACTCTGTGTGTGTGTGTGTGTGTGTGTGTGTGTGTGTGTGCGCGCGCGCGCGTGAGGGAATAAGGAATGTGCCATGCCCTCACCTGGGAAAAGCAAGTCTGCGTATACGGCAACTCTCCACTAACATCTTCAGGTATCCTTGAGAGAGAAGCATTTCCAAAACTGGGTGTGGAAGCATCATGAATGTGCCGTACGCTTTACTACCTTTCAACACCCAAACTCAACATCCAAAAAACAAATAAGTGAGTCAAGAAATGGGCAGAAGATATGAACAGATATTTCTCCAAAGAAGACACACAAATGGCCAACAGACATATGACAAACTGCTCAACATCACTTGGCATGGGGAAAAAGAAACCCAAATGACAATGAGATACCACTTCACACCAGTCAGAATTGCAAAAATTAACAAGCGAAGAAATAACAAATGTTGGTGAGGAGAAAGGGGAACTCTCTTACACTTCTAAGTGGGAATGAAAACTGGTACAGCCACTTTGGAAAACAATATGGAGGTTCCTCAAGAACTTAAAACAGAGCTCTCTTACAACCCAGCAATTTTATTTACCCCAAAGCTACAAATGTAGTGATCTGAAGGGGCAACGGCACCCCGAATGTTTAGAGCAACATTGTCCACAATAGCCAAACCGTGGAAGGAACCAAGACATCCATCGACAGATAAATGGATAAAGAAAACATGGTATATACATATACAATGGAATATGACTCAGCCATCAGAAAGGATCAATATTTAGCATATCGATGTGGATGGCACTGGAGGGTATTATGCTGAGCAAAATAAGTCAGTCAGAGAAAAACAATTATTATATGGTTTTACTCATATGTGGAATAGAAGGAACAGCACAGAGGATCATAGGGGAAGGGAGGGAAAATGAATGCGAAGAAACCAGAGAGGAAGAAAATCCATGACAGGTTCCTAACTATTGGAAACCAACTGAGGGTTGCTGGAGGAAAGGTGGCTGGGGAGATGGAGTAACTGTGTGATGGGCATTAAGGAATGCATGGGATGTGATGAACACTGGGTGTTATACACAACTGATGAATTGTGGAACGCTACATTTGAAACTACTGGTGTACTCTATGTTGGCTAATTCAATTTCAATTTTAAAAAACTCTATTTGGTCTGATATAAGGATTGCTACTCTGACTTCTTTTGACATCCACTTGCATGATTAATGTTTCTCCATCTCTTAATTTCCATCTGCAGGTGTCTTTAGGTGTGAAATCTTTTATACATATATACAAACTCTGTCATGCTCTTTCCTTGGAGCATTTCGTCCACTTACATTCAAACTAATTATCATTAGACATGTATTTATTGATGTTTTGTTACTTGTTTCAGAGTTTTTTGTGTAGTTTTTCTCTGATCCTTTCTTCTCTTGCTCTCTCTCTCATGGTTTGCTCGTTTTCTTTAATGATATTCTTGGATTTCTTTCCCTTTATCTTTTGCATGTGTATTAGTGCTTTGGGTTTCTGGTGACCCCCTGGATTATATATAGCCTTTTCAGTCTATATTAAGTTGAATGCTGTTTAAGTTCAAACCCACTGTTGACTCCTCCTCATGTGTTAGGGTATATGTTTTCATATTTTACATACTTTTATTTTGTGAATCCCTTAACTGATTTTTACAGAAATACTTAATTTTACTGCTTCCTTGATTCATTATTGTCCTACTCTCACTTACGGTTTTTTTCCACTCATAGTGTCCCCTTCAATATTTTTTGTAGTTAATTTAGTGGTCATGAACTCTTTTAGTTTGTGTGGCTAAGAAACTCTTTTTCTCCCCTTCTTTTCTGAAGGATAGGCTTGCTGGATAAATTATTCCTTGCTGCAGGTTTTTCTCATTCAGCACTTTGAATATTTAACGCCACTTTCTTCTGTCCTGCATAGTTTCTGCTGAAAACTCAGCTGATAGCTTTATGGGCTTTCCCTTGCATGTTAACTGTCTTCTTTTATCTTGCTGCTTTAAATGTTTTTTCTTTATCACTACCTTTTCCCATTTGGATTACTATGTGTCTTCATGTCGACCTCCTTCGGTTGATTTTGTGGGAGGGGATCTCTATGCCTTATGGATTTGTATAGGTTTCCTTCACCAGATTAGGTTAAGTTTTCAGCTCTTCTTTGGTCAAATAGATTTTCTGTCCCCTTTTCCCCCTTTTCACCTTCTGGGATCCCTCTAATGTGGGTGTTGTTACACTGGATGGAGTCACTGAATTCCCTAAGTCTCTTCTCATTTTTGCATACTTCTTTTTCCTCTCATTTTTTCCGCTTGATTACTTTCCATTACTGTCTTCTAGTTCATTAATTTGTTCCTCTGCTTCGTCCATCCTGCTAATTATTCTATCTAGTATATTCTTAATTACATTTATTGTGTTCCACATCTCTGATTATTTCTTTCATATCTCTTTGTTAAGAGTCTCAATGATGTTCCCCCTTCTGATGTCCTCCCTCTATTCATTTCCCCAGTGAGTATCTTTATAATTGTTATCTTAAATTTTCTCTCAGGCATGTTCCTTATATCCATTTTGTTTAGGTCTCTTGCTGTGGCTTTGTCCTCTTCTTTCGTTTAGGACATAGTCCTCTGTCTGCTCATTTGGCCTACTTCTCAGAGAATATCTCTCTGTTAGGAAGGTCAGATATATTGCTTGTTCTTGAAAATACTGGGCAGTACATACATTTTTAACGTGGTGATGCTGGTTCTCCTCTGAAGGTAATGCATAGCAACAACAGAGACTGGATCTGGACTGTGTCATTGTGCACAACACATGGGGTGTGCTGTTTTAACAAGACGCATGCGTGTTCTGTAGGTGATGGGGAGACATATTGTTCTCAAGGATTGTGTGGGTCTTATCAGGGAGGGTATCCACAGCACTGGGACTGAAGCAGGTCTGGTAGGTGTGGGGATGGGCCATGGTTTATGCAAGTTAGTGATTGCTAGATTGTGCCTGGTCTTGCAGGTAGGTGTCTGTTTACAATGAGGGGCCGTAGAGGGAAATGGCACCTGCCAGCTCCTTTGTTCCTGGACAAGTCCCTTAGCAAACTCTGAGTTCAGGAACTATGTCTCCCTTGTTTAGTCCTCAAGCACCTTTCAACCTGCTTCACCCAAGCTTCTCCAGACTGTTTGCTCTGCTTTCTCTTTAAGGACAGATCTCAGCTTCCTATCACCTTCTGTGCTCTCTCAGAGCTGAGACAGCTGATTTTTAAAAGTTCCAAGCTTTAGGTCTGCTGGTTGTAGACACTCACAAATGTCATCCCTTCTGATTTTCAAAGCCATAAGCTATGAGGATGTCTCTACGCTTTAGAGGCTCCCCGGTGTAGTAGTTTGTTTCTGGCCCCTCTGTGACTGTGGTTCCCTCCCTCTGGTGGTCAGAAATATGGGGTTTAGATTCCTACAGAGTCCTTGTCCTTCCTACCATCTTTGATGTGATTTCCTCTCTCCATTTAGTTGTAGAGTTTTGTTGGGAAATCTGAAGGTCCATTTCTGGGTGACTCTGGTGTGAGTGTGATCTAGTTGTATCTGTGGGAGGAGGTGAGTTTAGGGTCCTTCTACACTGCCATCTTCCCCACAATTCAGTTTATTTTGTCTCATAAAAATATTACGACTCCAACTTTCTTTTCACTTCCATTTGCATGATAAATGGTTTTGTTTCCCATTACTTCCAATCTGCTTTTATTTTTAGGTCTGAAGTGATTCTCTGGTAGGCAGCAGAGAGATGGGTCTTGCTTCCTCTTTACACTCTATGTTTTCTGATTGAGTTATTTAGTCCTTTTTTGTTAAAGCAATCATTGATAAAGTATTTGTATCTCTCTAGTTTACTTCACAAGGAAAAGTGTGACAGGCTTCGCTCTGAGAAGGAGGTCTGCGTGGAACGCCTCTTTCAACTCACGGCTTGTTTCTGGCTGACGGAAGGCTTCTCAAGGGTGTGTACGGAAGCCTACGGTAAAAGCGCCTACACTTCACTCTCCGGGGGGAAATAAAAGCAAGAACCCAAAAGCATCGGCGAGAAACCGTCTCTCAACGAACACCTTCTTTCCTGACGAGACAGAAACATGTTCAACTCTGTGTGTGTGTGTGTGTGTGTGTGTGTGTGTGTGTGCGCGCGCGCGCGTGAGGGAATAAGGAATGTGCCATGCCCTCACCTGGGAAAAGCAAGTCTGCGTATACGGCAACTCTCCACTAACATCTTCAGGTATCCTTGAGAGAGAAGCATTTCCAAAACTGGGTGTGGAAGCATCATGAATGTGCCGTACGCTTTACTACCTTTCAACACCCAAACTCAACATCCAAAAAACAAATAAGTGAGTCAAGAAATGGGCAGAAGATATGAACAGATATTTCTCCAAAGAAGACACACAAATGGCCAACAGACATATGACAAACTGCTCAACATCACTTGGCATGGGGAAAAAGAAACCCAAATGACAATGAGATACCACTTCACACCAGTCAGAATTGCAAAAATTAACAAGCGAAGAAATAACAAATGTTGGTGAGGAGAAAGGGGAACTCTCTTACACTTCTAAGTGGGAATGAAAACTGGTACAGCCACTTTGGAAAACAATATGGAGGTTCCTCAAGAACTTAAAACAGAGCTCTCTTACAACCCAGCAATTTTATTTACCCCAAAGCTACAAATGTAGTGATCTGAAGGGGCAACGGCACCCCGAATGTTTAGAGCAACATTGTCCACAATAGCCAAACCGTGGAAGGAACCAAGACATCCATCGACAGATAAATGGATAAAGAAAACATGGTATATACATATACAATGGAATATGACTCAGCCATCAGAAAGGATCAATATTTAGCATATCGATGTGGATGGCACTGGAGGGTATTATGCTGAGCAAAATAAGTCAGTCAGAGAAAAACAATTATTATATGGTTTTACTCATATGTGGAATAGAAGGAACAGCACAGAGGATCATAGGGGAAGGGAGGGAAAATGAATGCGAAGAAACCAGAGAGGAAGAAAATCCATGACAGGTTCCTAACTATTGGAAACCAACTGAGGGTTGCTGGAGGAAAGGTGGCTGGGGAGATGGAGTAACTGTGTGATGGGCATTAAGGAATGCATGGGATGTGATGAACACTGGGTGTTATACACAACTGATGAATTGTGGAACGCTACATTTGAAACTACTGGTGTACTCTATGTTGGCTAATTCAATTTCAATTTTAAAAAACTCTATTTGGTCTGATATAAGGATTGCTACTCTGACTTCTTTTGACATCCACTTGCATGATTAATGTTTCTCCATCTCTTAATTTCCATCTGCAGGTGTCTTTAGGTGTGAAATCTTTTATACATATATACAAACTCTGTCATGCTCTTTCCTTGGAGCATTTCGTCCACTTACATTCAAACTAATTATCATTAGACATGTATTTATTGATGTTTTGTTACTTGTTTCAGAGTTTTTTGTGTAGTTTTTCTCTGATCCTTTCTTCTCTTGCTCTCTCTCTCATGGTTTGCTCGTTTTCTTTAATGATATTCTTGGATTTCTTTCCCTTTATCTTTTGCATGTGTATTAGTGCTTTGGGTTTCTGGTGACCCCCTGGATTATATATAGCCTTTTCAGTCTATATTAAGTTGAATGCTGTTTAAGTTCAAACCCACTGTTGACTCCTCCTCATGTGTTAGGGTATATGTTTTCATATTTTACATACTTTTATTTTGTGAATCCCTTAACTGATTTTTACAGAAATACTTAATTTTACTGCTTCCTTGATTCATTATTGTCCTACTCTCACTTACGGTTTTTTTCCACTCATAGTGTCCCCTTCAATATTTTTTGTAGTTAATTTAGTGGTCATGAACTCTTTTAGTTTGTGTGGCTAAGAAACTCTTTTTCTCCCCTTCTTTTCTGAAGGATAGGCTTGCTGGATAAATTATTCCTTGCTGCAGGTTTTTCTCATTCAGCACTTTGAATATATAACGCCACTTTCTTCTGTCCTGCATAGTTTCTGCTGAAAACTCAGCTGATAGCTTTATGGGCTTTCCCTTGCATGTTAACTGTCTTCTTTTATCTTGCTGCTTTAAATGTTTTTTCTTTATCACTACCTTTTCCCATTTGGATTACTATGTGTCTTCATGTCGACCTCCTTCGGTTGATTTTGTGGGAGGGGATCTCTATGCCTTATGGATTTGTATAGGTTTCCTTCACCAGATTAGGTTAAGTTTTCAGCTCTTCTTTGGTCAAATAGATTTTCTGTCCCCTTTTCCCCCTTTTCACCTTCTGGGATCCCTCTAATGTGGGTGTTGTTACACTGGATGGGGTCACTGAATTCCCTAAGTCTCTTCTCATTTTTGCATACTTCTTTTTCCTCTCATTTTTTCCGCTTGATTACTTTCCATTACTGTCTTCTAGTTCATTAATTTGTTCCTCTGCTTCGTCCATCCTGCTAATTATTCTATCTAGTATATTCTTAATTACATTTCTTGTGTTCCACATCTCTGATTATTTCTTTCATATCTCTTTGTTAAGAGTCTCAATGATGTTCCCCCTTCTGATGTCCTCCCTCTATTCATTTCCCCAGTGAGTATCTTTATAATTGTTATCTTAAATTTTCTCTCAGGCATGTTCCTTATATCCATTTTGTTTAGGTCTCTTGCTGTGGCTTTGTCCTCTTCTTTCGTTTAGGACATAGTCCTCTGTCTGCTCATTTGGCCTACTTCTCAGAGAATATCTCTCTGTTAGGAAGGTCAGATATATTGCTTGTTCTTGAAAATACTGGGCAGTACATACATTTTTAACGTGGTGATGCTGGTTCTCCTCTGAAGGTAATGCATAGCAACAACAGAGACTGGATCTGGACTGTGTCATTGTGCACAACACATGGGGTGTGCTGTTTTAACAAGACGCATGCGTGTTCTGTAGGTGATGGGGAGACATATTGTTCTCAAGGATTGTGTGGGTCTTATCAGGGAGGGTATCCACAGCACTGGGACTGAAGCAGGTCTGGTAGGTGTGGGGATGGGCCATGGTTTATGCAAGTTAGTGATTGCTAGATTGTGCTTGGTCTTGCAGGTAGGTGTCTGTTTACAATGAGGGGCCGTAGAGGGAAATGGCACCTGCCAGCTCCTTTGTTCCTGGACAAGTCCCTTAGCAAACTCTGAGTTCAGGAACTATGTCTCCCTTGTTTAGTCCTCAAGCACCTTTCAACCTGCTTCACCCAAGCTTCTCCAGACTGTTTGCTCTGCTTTCTCTTTAAGGACAGATCTCAGCTTCCTATCACCTTCTGTGCTCTCTCAGAGCTGAGACAGCTGATTTTTAAAAGTTCCAAGCTTTAAGTCTGCTGGTTGTAGACACTCACAAATGTCATCCCTTCTGATTTTCAAAGCCATAAGCTATGAGGATGTCTCTACGCTTTAGAGGCTCCCCGGTGTAGTAGTTTGTTTCTGGCCCCTCTGTGACTGTGGTTCCCTCCCTCTGGTGGTCAGAAATATGGGGTTTAGATTCCTACAGAGTCCTTGTCCTTCCTACCATCTTTGATGTGATTTCCTCTCTCCATTTAGTTGTAGAGTTTTGTTGGGAAATCTGAAGGTCCATTTCTGGGTGACTCTGGTGTGAGTGTGATCTAGTTGTATCTGTGGGAGGAGGTGAGTTTAGGGTCCTTCTACACTGCCATCTTCCCCACAATTCAGTTTATTTTGTCTCATAAAAATATTACGACTCCAACTTTCTTTTCACTTCCATTTGCATGATAAATGGTTTTGTTTCCCATTACTTCCAATCTGCTTTAATTTTTAGGTCTGAAGTGATTCTCTGGTAGGCAGCAGAGAGATGGGTCTTGCTTCCTCTTTACACTCTATGTTTTCTGATTGAGATAATTAGTCCTTTTTTGTTAAAGCAATCATTGATAAAGTATTTGTATCTCTCTAGTTTACTTCACAAGGAAAAGTGTGACAGGCTTCGCTCTGAGAAGGAGGTCTGCGTGGAACGCCTCTTTCAACTCACGGCTTTTTTCTGGCTGACGGAAGGCTTCTCAAGGGTGTGTACGGAAGCCTACGGAAAAAGCGCCTACACTTCACTCTCCGGGGGGAAATAAAAGCAAGAACCCAAAAGCATCGGCGAGAAACCGTCTCTCAACGAACACCTTCTTTCCTGACGAGACAGAAACATGTTCAACTCTGTGTGTGTGTGTGTGTGTGTGTGTGTGTGTGTGTGTGTGTGCGCGCGCCCGCGTGAGGGAATAAGGAATGTGCCATGCCCTCACCTGGGAAAAGCAAGTCTGCGTATACGGCAACTCTCCACTAACATCTTCAGGTATCCTTGAGAGAGAAGCATTTCCAAAACTGGGTGTGGAAGCATCATGAATGTGCCGTGCGCTTTACTACCTTTCAACACCCAAACTCAACATCCAAAAAACAAATAAGTGAGTCAAGAAATGGGCAGAAGATATGAACAGATATTTCTCCAAAGAAGACACACAAATGGCCAACAGACATATGACAAACTGCTCAACATCACTTGGCATGGGGAAAAAGAAACCCAAATGACAATGAGATACCACTTCACACCAGTCAGAATTGCAAAAATTAACAAGCGAAGAAATAACAAATGTTGGTGAGGAGAAAGGGGAACTCTCTTACACTTCTAAGTGGGAATGCAAACTGGTACAGCCACTTTGGAAAACAATATGGAGGTTCCTCAAGAACTTAAAACAGAGCTCCCTTACAACCCAGCAATTTTATTTACCCCAAAGCTACAAATGTAGTGATCTGAAGGGGCAACGGCACCCCGAATGTTTATAGCAACATTGTCCACAATAGCCAAACCGTGGAAGGAACCAAGACATCCATCGACAGATAAATGGATAAAGAAAACATGGTATATACATATACAATGGAATATGACTCAGCTATCAGAAAGGATCAATATTTAGCATATCGATGTGGATGGCACTGGAGGGTATTATGCTGAGCAAAATAAGTCAGTCAGAGAAAAACAATTATTATATGGTTTTACTCATATGTGGAATAGAAGGAACAGCACAGAGGATCATAGGGGAAGGGAGGGAAAATGAATGCGAAGAAACCAGAGAGGAAGAAAATCCATGACAGGTTCCTAACTATTGGAAACCAACTGAGGGTTGCTGGAGGAAAGGTGGCTGGGGAGATGGGGTAACTGTGTGATGGGCATTAAGGAATGCCTGTGATGTGATGAACACTGGGTGTTATACACAACTGATGAATTGTGGAACGCTACATTTGAAACTACTGGTGTACTCTATGTTGGCTAATTCAATTTCAATTTTAAAAAACTCTATTTGGTCTGATATAAGGATTGCTACTCTGACTTCTTTTGACATCCACTTGCATGATTAATGTTTCTCCATCTCTTAATTTCCATCTGCAGGTGTCTTTAGGTGTGAAATCTTTTATACATATATACAAACTCTGTCATGCTCTTTTGCTTGGAGCATTTCGTCCACTTACATTCAAACTAATTATCATTAGACATGTATTTATTGATGTTTTGTTACTTGTTTCAGAGTTTTTTGTGTAGTTTTTCTCTGATCCTTTCTTCTCTTGCTCTCTCTCTCATGGTTTGCTCGTATTCTTTAATGATATTCTTGGATTTCTTTCCCTTTATCTTTTGCATGTGTATTAGTGCTTTGGGTTTCTGGTGACCCCCTGGATTATATATAGCCTTTTCAGTCTATATTAAGTTGAATGCTGTTTAAGTTCAAACCCACTGTTGACTCCTCCTCATGTGTTAGGGTATATGTTTTCATATTTTACATACTTTTATTTTGTGAATCCCTTAACTGATTTTTACAGAAATACTTAATTTTACTGCTTCCTTGATTCATTATTGTCCTACTCTCACTTACGGTTTTTTTCCACTCATAGTGTCCCCTTCAATATTTTTTGTAGTTAATTTAGTGGTCATGAACTCTTTTAGTTTGTGTGGCTAAGAAACTCTTTTTCTCCCCTTCTTTTCTGAAGGATAGGCTTGCTGGATAAATTATTCCTTGCTGCAGGTTTTTCTCATTCAGCACTTTGAATATTTAACGCCACTTTCTTCTGTCCTGCATAGTTTCTGCTGAAAACTCAGCTGATAGCTTTATGGGCTTTCCCTTGCATGTTACCTGTCTTCTTTTATCTTGCTGCTTTCAATGTTTTTTCTTTATCACTACCTTTTCCCATTTGGATTACTATGTGTCTTCATGTCGACCTCCTTCGGTTGATTTTGTGGGAGGGGATCTCTATGCCTTATGGATTTGTATAGGTTTCCTTCAGCAGATTAGGTTAAGTTTTCAGCTCTTCTTTGGTCAAATAGATTTTCTGTCCCCTTTTCCCCCTTTTCACCTTCTGGGATCCCTCTAATGTGGGTGTTGTTACACTGGATGGAGTCACTGAATTCCCTAAGTCTCTTCTCATTTTTGCATACTTCTTTTTCCTCTCATTTTTTCCGCTTGATTACTTTCCATTACTGTCTTCTAGTTCATTAATTTGTTCCTCTGCTTCGTCCATCCTGCTAATTATTCTATCTAGTATATTCTTAATTACATTTATTGTGTTCCACATCTCTGATTATTTCTTTCATATCTCTTTGTTAAGAGTCTCAATGATGTTCCCCCTTCTGATGTCCTCCCTCTATTCATTTCCCCAGTGAGTATCTTTATAATTGTTATCTTAAATTTTCTCTCAGGCATGTTCCTTATATCCATTTTGTTTAGGTCTCTTGCTGTGGCTTTGTCCTCTTCTTTCGTTTAGGACATAGTCCTCTGTCTGCTCATTTGGCCTACTTCTCAGAGAATATCTCTCTGTTAGGAAGGTCAGATATATTGCTTGTTCTTGAAAATACTGGGCAGTACATACATTTTTAACGTGGTGATGCTGGTTCTCCTCTGAAGGTAATGCATAGCAACAACAGAGACTGGATCTGGACTGTGTCATTGTGCACAACACATGGGGTGTGCTGTTTTAACAAGACGCATGCGTGTTCTGTAGGTGATGGGGAGACATATTGTTCTCAAGGATTGTGTGGGTCTTATCAGGGAGGGTATCCACAGCACTGGGACTGAAGCAGGTCTGGTAGGTGTGGGGATGGGCCATGGTTTATGCAAGTTAGTGATTGCTAGATTGTGCCTGGTCTTGCAGGTAGGTGTCTGTTTACAATGAGGGGCCGTAGAGGGAAATGGCACCTGCCAGCTCCTTTGTTCCTGGACAAGTCCCTTAGCAAACTCTGAGTTCAGGAACTATGTCTCCCTTGTTTAGTCCTCAAGCACCTTTCAACCTGCTTCACCCAAGCTTCTCCAGACTGTTTGCTCTGCTTTCTCTTTAAGGACAGATCTCAGCTTCCGATCACCTTCTGTGCTCTCTCAGAGCTGAGACAGCTGATTTTTAAAAGTTCCAAGCTTTAGGTCTGCTGGTTGTAGACACTCACAAATGTCATCCCTTCTGATTTTCAAAGCCATAAGCTATGAGGATGTCTCTACGCTTTAGAGGCTCCCCGGTGTAGTAGTTTGTTTCTGGCCCCTCTGTGACTGTGGTTCCCTCCCTCTGGTGGTCAGAAATATGGGGTTTAGATTCCTACAGAGTCCTTGTCCTTCCTACCATCTTTGATGTGATTTCCTCTCTCCATTTAGTTGTAGAGTTTTGTTGGGAAATCTGAAGGTCCATTTCTGGGTGACTCTGGTGTGAGTGTGATCTAGTTGTATCTGTGGGAGGAGGTGAGTTTAGGGTCCTTCTACACTGCCATCTTCCCCACAATTCAGTTTATTTTGTCTCATAAAAATATTACGACTCCAACTTTCTTTTCACTTCCATTTGCATGATAAATGGTTTTGTTTCCCATTACTTCCAATCTGCTTTTATTTTTAGGTCTGAAGTGATTCTCTGGTAGGCAGCAGAGAGATGGGTCTTGCTTCCTCTTTACACTCTATGTTTTCTGATTGAGTTATTTAGTCCTTTTTTGTTAAAGCAATCATTGATAAAGTATTTGTATCTCTCTAGTTTACTTCACAAGGAAAAGTGTGACAGGCTTCGCTCTGAGAAGGAGGTCTGCGTGGAACGCCTCTTTCAACTCACGGCTTGTTTCTGGCTGACGGAAGGCTTCTCAAGGGTGTGTACGGAAGCCTACGGTAAAAGCGCCTACACTTCACTCTCCGGGGGGAAATAAAAGCAAGAACCCAAAAGCATCGGTGAGAAACAGTCTCTCAACGAACACCTTCTTTCCTGACGAGACAGAAACATGTTCAACTCTGTGTGTGTGTGTGTGTGTGTGTGTGTGTGTGTGTGCGCGCGCGCGCGTGAGGGAATAAGGAATGTGCCATGCCCTCACCTGGGAAAAGCAAGTCTGCGTATACGGCAACTCTCCACTAACATCTTCAGGTATCCTTGAGAGAGAAGCATTTCCAAAACTGGGTGTGGAAGCATCATGAATGTGCCGTACGCTTTACTACCTTTCAACACCCAAACTCAACATCCAAAAAACAAATAAGTGAGTCAAGAAATGGGCAGAAGATATGAACAGATATTTCTCCAAAGAAGACACACAAATGGCCAACAGACATATGACAAACTGCTCAACATCACTTGGCATGGGGAAAAAGAAACCCAAATGACAATGAGATACCACTTCACACCAGTCAGAATTGCAAAAATTAACAAGCGAAGAAATAACAAATGTTGGTGAGGAGAAAGGGGAACTCTCTTACACTTCTAAGTGGGAATGAAAACTGGTACAGCCACTTTGGAAAACAATATGGAGGTTCCTCAAGAACTTAAAACAGAGCTCTCTTACAACCCAGCAATTTTATTTACCCCAAAGCTACAAATGTAGTGATCTGAAGGGGCAACGGCACCCCGAATGTTTAGAGCAACATTGTCCACAATAGCCAAACCGTGGAAGGAACCAAGACATCCATCGACAGATAAATGGATAAAGAAAACATGGTATATACATATACAATGGAATATGACTCAGCCATCAGAAAGGATCAATATTTAGCATATCGATGTGGATGGCACTGGAGGGTATTATGCTGAGCAAAATAAGTCAGTCAGAGAAAAACAATTATTATATGGTTTTACTCATATGTGGAATAGAAGGAACAGCACAGAGGATCATAGGGGAAGGGAGGGAAAATGAATGCGAAGAAACCAGAGAGGAAGAAAATCCATGACAGGTTCCTAACTATTGGAAACCAACTGAGGGTTGCTGGAGGAAAGGTGGCTGGGGAGATGGAGTAACTGTGTGATGGGCATTAAGGAATGCATGGGATGTGATGAACACTGGGTGTTATACACAACTGATGAATTGTGGAACGCTACATTTGAAACTACTGGTGTACTCTATGTTGGCTAATTCAATTTCAATTTTAAAAAACTCTATTTGGTCTGATATAAGGATTGCTACTCTGACTTCTTTTGACATCCACTTGCATGATTAATGTTTCTCCATCTCTTAATTTCCATCTGCAGGTGTCTTTAGGTGTGAAATCTTTTATACATATATACAAACTCTGTCATGCTCTTTCCTTGGAGCATTTCGTCCACTTACATTCAAACTAATTATCATTAGACATGTATTTATTGATGTTTTGTTACTTGTTTCAGAGTTTTTTGTGTAGTTTTTCTCTGATCCTTTCTTCTCTTGCTCTCTCTCTCATGGTTTGCTCGTTTTCTTTAATGATATTCTTGGATTTCTTTCCCTTTATCTTTTGCATGTGTATTAGTGCTTTGGGTTTCTGGTGACCCCCTGGATTATATATAGCCTTTTCAGTCTATATTAAGTTGAATGCTGTTTAAGTTCAAACCCACTGTTGACTCCTCCTCATGTGTTAGGGTATATGTTTTCCTATTTTACATACTTTTATTTTGTGAATCCCTTAACTGATTTTTACAGAAATACTTAATTTTACTGCTTCCTTGATTCATTATTGTCCTACTCTCACTTACGGTTTTTTTCCACTCATAGTGTCCCCTTCAATATTTTTTGTAGTTAATTTAGTGGTCATGAACTCTTTTAGTTTGTGTGGCTAAGAAACTCTTTTTCTCCCCTTCTTTTCTGAAGGATAGGCTTGCTGGATAAATTATTCCTTGCTGCAGGTTTTTCTCATTCAGCACTTTGAATATTTAACGCCACTTTCTTCTGTCCTGCATAGTTTCTGCTGAAAACTCAGCTGATAGCTTTATGGGCTTTCCCTTGCATGTTAACTGTCTTCTTTTATCTTGCTGCTTTCAATGTTTTTTCTTTATCACTACCTTTTCCCATTTGGATTACTATGTGTCTTCATGTCGACCTCCTTCGGTTGATTTTGTGGGAGGGGATCTCTATGCCTTATGGATTTGTATAGGTTTCCTTCACCAGATTAGGTTAAGTTTTCAGCTCTTCTTTGGTCAAATAGATTTTCTGTCCCCTTTTCCCCCTTTTCACCTTCTGGGATCCCTCTAATGTGGGTGTTGTTACACTGGATGGAGTCACTGAATTCCCTAAGTCTCTTCTCATTTTTGCATACTTCTTTTTCCTCTCATTTTTTCCGCTTGATTACTTTCCATTACTGTCTTCTAGTTCATTAATTTGTTCCTCTGCTTCGTCCATCCTGCTAATTATTCTATCTAGTATATTCTTCATTTCATTTCTTGTGTTCCACATCTCTGATTATTTCTTTCATATCTCTTTGTTAAGAGTCTCAATGATGTTCCCCCTTCTGATGTCCTCCCTCTATTCATTTCCCCAGTGAGTATCTTTATAATTGTTATCTTAAATTTTCTCTCAGGCATGTTCCTTATATCCATTTTGTTTAGGTCTCTTGCTGTGGCTTTGTCCTCTTCTTTCGTTTAGGACATAGTCCTCTGTCTGCTCATTTGGCCTACTTCTCAGAGAATATCTCTCTGTTAGGAAGGTCAGATATATTGCTTGTTCTTGAAAATACTGGGCAGTACATACATTTTTAACGTGGTGATGCTGGTTCTCCTCTGAAGGTAATGCATAGCAACAACAGAGACTGGATCTGGACTGTGTCATTGTGCACAACACATGGGGTGTGCTGTTTTAACAAGACGCATGCGTGTTCTGTAGGTGATGGGGAGACATATTGTTCTCAAGGATTGTGTGGGTCTTATCAGGGAGGGTATCCACAGCACTGGGACTGAAGCAGGTCTGGTAGGTGTGGGGATGGGCCATGGTTTATGCAAGTTAGTGATTGCTAGATTGTGCTTGGTCTTGCAGGTAGGTGTCTGTTTACAATGAGGGGCCGTAGAGGGAAATGGCACCTGCCAGCTCCTTTGTTCCTGGACAAGTCCCTTAGCAAACTCTGAGTTCAGGAACTATGTCTCCCTTGTTTAGTCCTCAAGCACCTTTCAACCTGCTTCACCCAAGCTTCTCCAGACTGTTTGCTCTGCTTTCTCTTTAAGGACAGATCTCAGCTTCCTATCACCTTCTGTGCTCTCTCAGAGCTGAGACAGCTGATTTTTAAAAGTTCCAAGCTTTAAGTCTGCTGGTTGTAGACACTCACAAATGTCATCCCTTCTGATTTTCAAAGCCATAAGCTATGAGGATGTCTCTACGCTTTAGAGGCTCCCCGGTGTAGTAGTTTGTTTCTGGCCCCTCTGTGACTGTGGTTCCCTCCCTCTGGTGGTCAGAAATATGGGGTTTAGATTCCTACAGAGTCCTTGTCCTTCCTACCATCTTTGATGTGATTTCCTCTCTCCATTTAGTTGTAGAGTTTTGTTGGGAAATCTGAAGGTCCATTTCTGGGTGACTCTGGTGTGAGTGTGATCTAGTTGTATCTGTGGGAGGAGGTGAGTTTAGGGTCCTTCTACACTGCCATCTTCCCCACAATTCAGTTTATTTTGTCTCATAAAAATATTACGACTCCAACTTTCTTTTCACTTCCATTTGCATGATAAATGGTTTTGTTTCCCATTACTTCCAATCTGCTTTAATTTTTAGGTCTGAAGTGATTCTCTGGTAGGCAGCAGAGAGATGGGTCTTGCTTCCTCTTTACACTCTATGTTTTCTGATTGAGATAATTAGTCCTTTTTTGTTAAAGCAATCATTGATAAAGTATTTGTATCTCTCTAGTTTACTTCACAAGGAAAAGTGTGACAGGCTTCGCTCTGAGAAGGAGGTCTGCGTGGAACGCCTCTTTCAACTCACGGCTTTTTTCTGGCTGACGGAAGGCTTCTCAAGGGTGTGTACGGAAGCCTACGGAAAAAGCGCCTACACTTCACTCTCCGGGGGGAAATAAAAGCAAGAACCCAAAAGCATCGGCGAGAAACCGTCTCTCAACGAACACCTTCTTTCCTGACGAGACAGAAACATGTTCAACTCTGTGTGTGTGTGTGTGTGTGTGTGTGTGTGTGTGTGTGTGTGCGCGCGCGCGCGTGAGGGAATAAGGAATGTGCCATGCCCTCACCTGGGAAAAGCAAGTCTGCGTATACGGCAACTCTCCACTAACATCTTCAGGTATCCTTGAGAGAGAAGCATTTCCAAAAGTGGGTGTGGAAGCATCATGAATGTGCCGTGCGCTTTACTACCTTTCAACACCCAAACTCAACATCCAAAAAACAAATAAGTGAGTCAAGAAATGGGCAGAAGATATGAACAGATATTTCTCCAAAGAAGACACACAAATGGCCAACAGACATATGACAAACTGCTCAACATCACTTGGCATGGGGAAAAAGAAACCCAAATGACAATGAGATACCACTTCACACCAGTCAGAATTGCAAAAATTAACAAGCGAAGAAATAACAAATGTTGGTGAGGAGAAAGGGGAACTCTCTTACACTTCTAAGTGGGAATGCAAACTGGTACAGCCACTTTGGAAAACAATATGGAGGTTCCTCAAGAACTTAAAACAGAGCTCCCTTACAACCCAGCAATTTTATTTACCCCAAAGCTACAAATGTAGTGATCTGAAGGGGCAACGGCACCCCGAATGTTTATAGCAACATTGTCCACAATAGCCAAACCGTGGAAGGAACCAAGACATCCATCGACAGATAAATGGATAAAGAAAACATGGTATATACATATACAATGGAATATGACTCAGCTATCAGAAAGGATCAATATTTAGCATATCGATGTGGATGGCACTGGAGGGTATTATGCTGAGCAAAATAAGTCAGTCAGAGAAAAACAATTATTATATGGTTTTACTCATATGTGGAATAGAAGGAACAGCACAGAGGATCATAGGGGAAGGGAGGGAAAATGAATGCGAAGAAACCAGAGAGGAAGAAAATCCATGACAGGTTCCTAACTATTGGAAACCAACTGAGGGTTGCTGGAGGAAAGGTGGCTGGGGAGATGGGGTAACTGTGTGATGGGCATTAAGGAATGCCTGTGATGTGATGAACACTGGGTGTTATACACAACTGATGAATTGTGGAACGCTACATTTGAAACTACTGGTGTACTCTATGTTGGCTAATTCAATTTCAATTTTAAAAAACTCTATTTGGTCTGATATAAGGATTGCTACTCTGACTTCTTTTGACATCCACTTGCATGATTAATGTTTCTCCATCTCTTAATTTCCATCTGCAGGTGTCTTTAGGTGTGAAATCTTTTATACATATATACAAACTCTGTCATGCTCTTTTGCTTGGAGCATTTCGTCCACTTACATTCAAACTAATTATCATTAGACATGTATTTATTGATGTTTTGTTACTTGTTTCAGAGTTTTTTGTGTAGTTTTTCTCTGATCCTTTCTTCTCTTGCTCTCTCTCTCATGGTTTGCTCGTATTCTTTAATGATATTCTTGGATTTCTTTCCCTTTATCTTTTGCATGTGTATTAGTGCTTTGGGTTTCTGGTGACCCCCTGGATTATATATAGCCTTTTCAGTCTATATTAAGTTGAATGCTGTTTAAGTTCAAACCCACTGTTGACTCCTCCTCATGTGTTAGGGTATATGTTTTCATATTTTACATACTTTTATTTTGTGAATCCCTTAACTGATTTTTACAGAAATACTTAATTTTACTGCTTCCTTGATTCATTATTGTCCTACTCTCACTTACGGTTTTTTTCCACTCATAGTGTCCCCTTCAATATTTTTTGTAGTTAATTTAGTGGTCATGAACTCTTTTAGTTTGTGTGGCTAAGAAACTCTTTTTCTCCCCTTCTTTTCTGAAGGATAGGCTTGCTGGATAAATTATTCCTTGCTGCAGGTTTTTCTCATTCAGCACTTTGAATATTTAACGCCACTTTCTTCTGTCCTGCATAGTTTCTGCTGAAAACTCAGCTGATAGCTTTATGGGCTTTCCCTTGCATGTTACCTGTCTTCTTTTATCTTGCTGCTTTCAATGTTTTTTCTTTATCACTACCTTTTCCCATTTGGATTACTATGTGTCTTCATGTCGACCTCCTTCGGTTGATTTTGTGGGAGGGGATCTCTATGCCTTATGGATTTGTATAGGTTTCCTTCAGCAGATTAGGTTAAGTTTTCAGCTCTTCTTTGGTCAAATAGATTTTCTGTCCCCTTTTCCCCCTTTTCACCTTCTGGGATCCCTCTAATGTGGGTGTTGTTACACTGGATGGAGTCACTGAATTCCCTAAGTCTCTTCTCATTTTTGCATACTTCTTTTTCCTCTCATTTTTTCCGCTTGATTACTTTCCATTACTGTCTTCTAGTTCATTAATTTGTTCCTCTGCTTCGTCCATCCTGCTAATTATTCTATCTAGTATATTCTTAATTACATTTATTGTGTTCCACATCTCTGATTATTTCTTTCATATCTCTTTGTTAAGAGTCTCAATGATGTTCCCCCTTCTGATGTCCTCCCTCTATTCATTTCCCCAGTGAGTATCTTTATAATTGTTATCTTAAATTTTCTCTCAGGCATGTTCCTTATATCCATTTTGTTTAGGTCTCTTGCTGTGGCTTTGTCCTCTTCTTTCGTTTAGGACATAGTCCTCTGTCTGCTCATTTGGCCTACTTCTCAGAGAATATCTCTCTGTTAGGAAGGTCAGATATATTGCTTGTTCTTGAAAATACTGGGCAGTACATACATTTTTAACGTGGTGATGCTGGTTCTCCTCTGAAGGTAATGCATAGCAACAACAGAGACTGGATCTGGACTGTGTCATTGTGCACAACACATGGGGTGTGCTGTTTTAACAAGACGCATGCGTGTTCTGTAGGTGATGGGGAGACATATTGTTCTCAAGGATTGTGTGGGTCTTATCAGGGAGGGTATCCACAGCACTGGGACTGAAGCAGGTCTGGTAGGTGTGGGGATGGGCCATGGTTTATGCAAGTTAGTGATTGCTAGATTGTGCCTGGTCTTGCAGGTAGGTGTCTGTTTACAATGAGGGGCCGTAGAGGGAAATGGCACCTGCCAGCTCCTTTGTTCCTGGACAAGTCCCTTAGCAAACTCTGAGTTCAGGAACTATGTCTCCCTTGTTTAGTCCTCAAGCACCTTTCAACCTGCTTCACCCAAGCTTCTCCAGACTGTTTGCTCTGCTTTCTCTTTAAGGACAGATCTCAGCTTCCGATCACCTTCTGTGCTCTCTCAGAGCTGAGACAGCTGATTTTTAAAAGTTCCAAGCTTTAGGTCTGCTGGTTGTAGACACTCACAAATGTCATCCCTTCTGATTTTCAAAGCCATAAGCTATGAGGATGTCTCTACGCTTTAGAGGCTCCCCGGTGTAGTAGTTTGTTTCTGGCCCCTCTGTGACTGTGGTTCCCTCCCTCTGGTGGTCAGAAATATGGGGTTTAGATTCCTACAGAGTCCTTGTCCTTCCTACCATCTTTGATGTGATTTCCTCTCTCCATTTAGTTGTAGAGTTTTGTTGGGAAATCTGAAGGTCCATTTCTGGGTGACTCTGGTGTGAGTGTGATCTAGTTGTATCTGTGGGAGGAGGTGAGTTTAGGGTCCTTCTACACTGCCATCTTCCCCACAATTCAGTTTATTTTGTCTCATAAAAATATTACGACTCCAACTTTCTTTTCACTTCCATTTGCATGATAAATGGTTTTGTTTCCCATTACTTCCAATCTGCTTTTATTTTTAGGTCTGAAGTGATTCTCTGGTAGGCAGCAGAGAGATGGGTCTTGCTTCCTCTTTACACTCTATGTTTTCTGATTGAGTTATTTAGTCCTTTTTTGTTAAAGCAATCATTGATAAAGTATTTGTATCTCTCTAGTTTACTTCACAAGGAAAAGTGTGACAGGCTTCGCTCTGAGAAGGAGGTCTGCGTGGAACGCCTCTTTCAACTCACGGCTTGTTTCTGGCTGACGGAAGGCTTCTCAAGGGTGTGTACGGAAGCCTACGGTAAAAGCGCCTACACTTCACTCTCCGGGGGGAAATAAAAGCAAGAACCCAAAAGCATCGGTGAGAAACAGTCTCTCAACGAACACCTTCTTTCCTGACGAGACAGAAACATGTTCAACTCTGTGTGTGTGTGTGTGTGTGTGTGTGTGTGTGTGTGCGCGCGCGCGCGTGAGGGAATAAGGAATGTGCCATGCCCTCACCTGGGAAAAGCAAGTCTGCGTATACGGCAACTCTCCACTAACATCTTCAGGTATCCTTGAGAGAGAAGCATTTCCAAAACTGGGTGTGGAAGCATCATGAATGTGCCGTACGCTTTACTACCTTTCAACACCCAAACTCAACATCCAAAAAACAAATAAGTGAGTCAAGAAATGGGCAGAAGATATGAACAGATATTTCTCCAAAGAAGACACACAAATGGCCAACAGACATATGACAAACTGCTCAACATCACTTGGCATGGGGAAAAAGAAACCCAAATGACAATGAGATACCACTTCACACCAGTCAGAATTGCAAAAATTAACAAGCGAAGAAATAACAAATGTTGGTGAGGAGAAAGGGGAACTCTCTTACACTTCTAAGTGGGAATGAAAACTGGTACAGCCACTTTGGAAAACAATATGGAGGTTCCTCAAGAACTTAAAACAGAGCTCTCTTACAACCCAGCAATTTTATTTACCCCAAAGCTACAAATGTAGTGATCTGAAGGGGCAACGGCACCCCGAATGTTTAGAGCAACATTGTCCACAATAGCCAAACCGTGGAAGGAACCAAGACATCCATCGACAGATAAATGGATAAAGAAAACATGGTATATACATATACAATGGAATATGACTCAGCCATCAGAAAGGATCAATATTTAGCATATCGATGTGGATGGCACTGGAGGGTATTATGCTGAGCAAAATAAGTCAGTCAGAGAAAAACAATTATTATATGGTTTTACTCATATGTGGAATAGAAGGAACAGCACAGAGGATCATAGGGGAAGGGAGGGAAAATGAATGCGAAGAAACCAGAGAGGAAGAAAATCCATGACAGGTTCCTAACTATTGGAAACCAACTGAGGGTTGCTGGAGGAAAGGTGGCTGGGGAGATGGAGTAACTGTGTGATGGGCATTAAGGAATGCATGGGATGTGATGAACACTGGGTGTTATACACAACTGATGAATTGTGGAACGCTACATTTGAAACTACTGGTGTACTCTATGTTGGCTAATTCAATTTCAATTTTAAAAAACTCTATTTGGTCTGATATAAGGATTGCTACTCTGACTTCTTTTGACATCCACTTGCATGATTAATGTTTCTCCATCTCTTAATTTCCATCTGCAGGTGTCTTTAGGTGTGAAATCTTTTATACATATATACAAACTCTGTCATGCTCTTTCCTTGGAGCATTTCGTCCACTTACATTCAAACTAATTATCATTAGACATGTATTTATTGATGTTTTGTTACTTGTTTCAGAGTTTTTTGTGTAGTTTTTCTCTGATCCTTTCTTCTCTTGCTCTCTCTCTCATGGTTTGCTCGTTTTCTTTAATGATATTCTTGGATTTCTTTCCCTTTATCTTTTGCATGTGTATTAGTGCTTTGGGTTTCTGGTGACCCCCTGGATTATATATAGCCTTTTCAGTCTATATTAAGTTGAATGCTGTTTAAGTTCAAACCCACTGTTGACTCCTCCTCATGTGTTAGGGTATATGTTTTCCTATTTTACATACTTTTATTTTGTGAATCCCTTAACTGATTTTTACAGAAATACTTAATTTTACTGCTTCCTTGATTCATTATTGTCCTACTCTCACTTACGGTTTTTTTCCACTCATAGTGTCCCCTTCAATATTTTTTGTAGTTAATTTAGTGGTCATGAACTCTTTTAGTTTGTGTGGCTAAGAAACTCTTTTTCTCCCCTTCTTTTCTGAAGGATAGGCTTGCTGGATAAATTATTCCTTGCTGCAGGTTTTTCTCATTCAGCACTTTGAATATTTAACGCCACTTTCTTCTGTCCTGCATAGTTTCTGCTGAAAACTCAGCTGATAGCTTTATGGGCTTTCCCTTGCATGTTAACTGTCTTCTTTTATCTTGCTGCTTTAAATGTTTTTTCTTTATCACTACCTTTTCCCATTTGGATTACTATGTGTCTTCATGTCGACCTCCTTCGGTTGATTTTGTGGGAGGGGATCTCTATGCCTTATGGATTTGTATAGGTTTCCTTCACCAGATTAGGTTAAGTTTTCAGCTCTTCTTTGGTCAAATAGATTTTCTGTCCCCTTTTCCCCCTTTTCACCTTCTGGGATCCCTCTAATGTGGGTGTTGTTACACTGGATGGAGTCACTGAATTCCCTAAGTCTCTTCTCATTTTTGCATACTTCTTTTTCCTCTCATTTTTTCCGCTTGATTACTTTCCATTACTGTCTTCTAGTTCATTAATTTGTTCCTCTGCTTCGTCCATCCTGCTAATTATTCTATCTAGTATATTCTTCATTTCATTTCTTGTGTTCCACATCTCTGATTATTTCTTTCATATCTCTTTGTTAAGAGTCTCAATGATGTTCCCCCTTCTGATGTCCTCCCTCTATTCATTTCCCCAGTGAGTATCTTTATAATTGTTATCTTAAATTTTCTCTCAGGCATGTTCCTTATATCCATTTTGTTTAGGTCTCTTGCTGTGGCTTTGTCCTCTTCTTTCGTTTAGGACATAGTCCTCTGTCTGCTCATTTGGCCTACTTCTCAGAGAATATCTCTCTGTTAGGAAGGTCAGATATATTGCTTGTTCTTGAAAATACTGGGCAGTACATACATTTTTAACGTGGTGATGCTGGTTCTCCTCTGAAGGTAATGCATAGCAACAACAGAGACTGGATCTGGACTGTGTCATTGTGCACAACACATGGGGTGTGCTGTTTTAACAAGACGCATGCGTGTTCTGTAGGTGATGGGGAGACATATTGTTCTCAAGGATTGTGTGGGTCTTATCAGGGAGGGTATCCACAGCACTGGGACTGAAGCAGGTCTGGTAGGTGTGGGGATGGGCCATGGTTTATGCAAGTTAGTGATTGCTAGATTGTGCTTGGTCTTGCAGGTAGGTGTCTGTTTACAATGAGGGGCCGTAGAGGGAAATGGCACCTGCCAGCTCCTTTGTTCCTGGACAAGTCCCTTAGCAAACTCTGAGTTCAGGAACTATGTCTCCCTTGTTTAGTCCTCAAGCACCTTTCAACCTGCTTCACCCAAGCTTCTCCAGACTGTTTGCTCTGCTTTCTCTTTAAGGACAGATCTCAGCTTCCTATCACCTTCTGTGCTCTCTCAGAGCTGAGACAGCTGATTTTTAAAAGTTCCAAGCTTTAAGTCTGCTGGTTGTAGACACTCACAAATGTCATCCCTTCTGATTTTCAAAGCCATAAGCTATGAGGATGTCTCTACGCTTTAGAGGCTCCCCGGTGTAGTAGTTTGTTTCTGGCCCCTCTGTGACTGTGGTTCCCTCCCTCTGGTGGTCAGAAATATGGGGTTTAGATTCCTACAGAGTCGTTGTCCTTCCTACCATCTTTGATGTGATTTCCTCTCTCCATTTAGTTGTAGAGTTTTGTTGGGAAATTGAAGGTCCATTTCTGGGTGACTCTGGTGTGAGTGTGATCTAGTTGTATCTGTGGGAGGACGTGAGTTTAGGGTCCTTCTACTCTGCCATCTTCCCCACAATTCAGTTTATTTTGTCTCGTAAAAATATTACGACTCCAACTTTCTTTTCACTTCCATTTGCATGATAAATGGTTTTGTTTCCCATTACTTCCAATCTCCTTTTATTTTTAGGTCTGAAGTGATTCTCTGGTAGGCAGCAGAGAGATGGGTCTTGCTTCCTCTTTACACTCTATGTTTTCTGATTGAGTTATTTAGTCCTTTTTTGTTAAAGCAATCATTGATAAAGTATTTGTATCTCTCTAGTTTACTTCACAAGGAAAAGTGTGACAGGCTTCGCTCTGAGAAGGAGGTCTGCGTGGAACGCCTCTTTCAACTCACGGCTTGTTTCTGGCTGACGGAAGGCTTCTCAAGGGTGTGTACGGAAGCCTACGGAAAAAGCGCCTACACTTCACTCTCCGGGGGGAAATAAAAGCAAGAACCCAAAAGCATCGGCGAGAAACCGTCTCTCAACGAACACCTTCTTTCCTGACGAGACAGAAACATGTTCAACTCTGTGTGTGTGTGTGTGTGTGTGTGTGTGTGTGTGCGCGCGCGCGCGTGAGGGAATAAGGAATGTGCCATGCCCTCACCTGGGAAAAGCAAGTCTGCGTATACGGCAACTCTCCACTAACATCTTCAGGTATCCTTGAGAGAGAAGCATTTCCAAAAGTGGGTGTGGAAGCATCATGAATGTGCCGTACGCTTTACTACCTTTCAACACCCAAACTCAACATCCAAAAAACAAATAAGTGAGTCAAGAAATGGGCAGAAGATATGAACAGATATTTCTCCAAAGAAGACACACAAATGGCCAACAGACATATGACAAACTGCTCAACATCACTTGGCATGGGGAAAAAGAAACCTAAATGACAATGAGATACCACTTCACACCAGTCAGAATTGGAAAAATTAACAAGCGAAGAAATAACAAATGTTGGTGAGGAGAAAGGGGAACTCTCTTACACTTCTAAGTGGGAATGAAAACTGGTACAGCCACTTTGGAAAACAATATGGAGGTTCCTCAATAACTTAAAACAGAGCTCCCTTACAACCCAGCAATTTTATTTACCCCAAAGCTACCAATGTAGTGATCTGAAGGGGCAACGGCACCCCGAATGTTTATAGCAACATTGTCCACAATAGCCAAACCGTGGAAGGAACCAAGACATCCATCGACAGATAAATGGATAAAGAAAACATGGTATATACATATACAATGGAATATGACTCAGCCATCAGAAAGGATCAATATTTAGCATATCGATGTGGATGGCACTGGAGGGTATTATGCTGAGCAAAATAAGTCAGTCAGAGAAAAACAATTATTATATGGTTTTACTCATATGTGGAATAGAAGGAACAGCACAGAGGATCATAGGGGAAGGGAGGGAAAATGAATGCGAAGAAACCAGAGAGGAAGAAAATCCATGACAGGTTCCTAACTATTGGAAACCAAGTGAGGGTTGCTGGAGGAAAGGTGGCTGGGGAGATGGGGTAACTGTGTGATGGGCATTAAGGAATGCATGGGATGTGATGAACACTGGGTGTTATACACAACTGATGAATTGTGGAACGCTACATTTGAAACTACTGGTGTACTCTATGTTGGCTAATTCAATTTCAATTTTAAAAAACTCTATTTGGTCTGATATAAGGATTGCTACTCTGACTTCTTTTGACATCCACTTGCATGATTAATGTTTCTCCATCTCTTAATTTCCATCTGCAGGTGTCTTTAGGTGTGAAATCTTTTATACATATATACAAACTCTGTCATGCTCTTTTGCTTGGAGCATTTCGTCCATTTACATTCAAACTAATTATCATTAGACATGTATTTATTGATGTTTTGTTACTTGTTTCAGAGTTTTTTGTGTAGTTTTTCTCTGATCCTTTCTTCTCTTGCTCTCTCTCTCATGGTTTGCTCGTTTTCTTTAATGATATTCTTGGATTTCTTTCCCTTTATCTTTTGCATGTGTATTAGTGCTTTGGGTTTCTGGTGACCCCCTGGATTATATATAGCCTTTTCAGTCTATATTAAGTTGAATGCTGTTTAAGTTCAAACCCACTGTTGACTCCTCCTCATGTGTTAGGGTATATGTTTTCCTATTTTACATACTTTTATTTTGTGAATCCCTTAACTGATTTTTACAGAAATACTTAATTTTACTGCTTCCTTGATTCATTATTGTCCTACCCTCACTTACGATTTTTTTCCACTCATAGTGTCCCCTTCAATATTTTTTGTAGTTAATTTAGTGGTCATGAACTCTTTTAGTTTGTGTGGCTAAGAAACTCTTTTTCTCCCCTTCTTTTCTGAAGGATAGGCTTGCTGGATAAATTATTCCTTGCTGCAGGTTTTTCTCATTCAGCACTTTGAATATTTAACGCCACTTTCTTCTGTCCTGCATAGTTTCTGCTGAAAACTCAGCTGATAGCTTTATGGGCTTTCCCTTGCATGTTAACTGTCTTCTTTTATCTTGCTGCTTTAAATGTTTTTTCTTTATCACTACCTTTTCCCATTTGGATTACTATGTGTCTTCATGTCGACCTCCTTCGGTTGATTTTGTGGGAGGGGATCTCTATGCCTTATGGATTTGTATAGGTTTCCTTCACCAGATTAGGTTAAGTTTTCAGCTCTTCTTTGGTCAAATAGATTTTCTGTCCCCTTTTCCCCCTTTTCACCTTCTGGGATCCCTCTAATGTGGGTGTTGTTACACTGGATGGAGTCACTGAATTCCCTAAGTCTCTTCTCATTTTTGCATACTTCTTTTTCCTCTCATTTTTTCCGCTTGATTACTTTCCATTACTGTCTTCTAGTTCATTAATTTGTTCCTCTGCTTCGTCCATCCTGCTAATTATTCTATGTAGTATATTCTGAATTACATTTATTGTGTTCCACATCTCTGATTATTTCTTTCATATCTCTTTGTTAAGAGTCTCAATGATGTTCCCCCTTCTGATGTCCTCCCTCTATTCATTTCCCCAGTGAGTATCTTTATAATTGTTATCTTAAATTTTCTCTCAGGCATGTTCCTTATATCCATTTTGTTTAGGTCTCTTGCTGTGGCTTTGTCCTCTTCTTTCGTTTAGGACATAGTCCTCTGTCTGCTCATTTGGCCTACTTCTCAGAGAATATCTCTCTGTTAGGAAGGTCAGATATATTGCTTGTTCTTGAAAATACTGGGCAGTACATACATTTTTAACGTGGTGATGCTGGTTCTCCTCTGAAGGTAATGCATAGCAACAACAGAGACTGGATCTGGACTGTGTCATTGTGCACAACACATGGGGTGTGCTGTTTTAACAAGACGCATGCGTGTTCTGTAGGTGATGGGGAGACATATTGTTCTCAAGGATTGTGTGGGTCTTATCAGGGAGGGTATCCACAGCACTGGGACTGAAGCAGGTCTGGTAGGTGTGGGGATGGGCCATGGTTTATGCAAGTTAGTGATTGCTAGATTGTGCCTGGTCTTGCAGGTAGGTGTCTGTTTACAATGAGGGGCCGTAGAGGGAAATGGCACCTGCCAGCTCCTTTGTTCCTGGACAAGTCCCTTAGCAAACTCTGAGTTCAGGAACTATGTCTCCCTTGTTTAGTCCTCAAGCACCTTTCAACCTGCTTCACCCAAGCTTCTCCAGACTGTTTGCTCTGCTTTCTCTTTAAGGACAGATCTCAGCTTCCTATCACCTTCTGTGCTCTCTCAGAGCTGAGACAGCTGATTTTTAAAAGTTCCAAGCTTTAGGTCTGCTGGTTGTAGACACTCACAAATTTCATCCCTTCTGATTTTCAAAGCCATAAGCTATGAGGATGTCTCTACGCTTTAGAGGCTCCCCGGTGTAGTAGTTTGTTTCTGGCCCCTCTGTGACTGTGGTTCCCTCCCTCTGGTGGTCAGAAATATGGGGTTTAGATTCCTACAGAGTCCTTGTCCTTCCTACCATCTTTGATGTGATTTCCTCTCTCCATTTAGTTGTAGACTTTTGTTGGGAAATCTGAAGGTCCATTTCTGGGTGACTCTGGTGTGAGTGTGATCTAGTTGTATCTGTGGGAGGAGGTGAGTTTAGGGTCCTTCTACACTGCCATCTTCCCCACAATTCAGTTTATTTTGTCTCATAAAAATATTACGACTCCAACTTTCTTTTCACTTCCATTTGCATGATAAATGGTTTTGTTTCCCATTACTTCCAATCTGCTTTTATTTTTAGGTCTGAAGTGATTCTCTGGTAGGCAGCAGAGAGATGGGTCTTGCTTCCTCTTTACACTCTATGTTTTCTGATTGAGTTATTTAGTCCTTTTTTGTTAAAGCAATCATTGATAAAGTATTTGTATCTCTCTAGTTTACTTCACAAGGAAAAGTGTGACAGGCTTCGCTCTGAGAAGGAGGTCTGCGTGGAACGCCTCTTTCAACTCACGGCTTTTTTCTGGCTGACGGAAGGCTTCTCAAGGGTGTGTACGGAAGCCTACGGAAAAAGCGCCTACACTTCACTCTCCGGGGGGAAATAAAAGCAAGAACCCAAAAGCATCGGCGAGAAACCGTCTCTCAACGAACACCTTCTTTCCTGACGAGACAGAAACATGTTCAACTCTGTGTGTGTGTGTGTGTGTGTGTGTGTGTGTGTGTGCGCGCGCGCGCGTGAGGGAATAAGGAATGTGCCATGCCCTCACCTGGGAAAAGCAAGTCTGCGTATACGGCAACTCTCCACTAACATCTTCAGGTATCCTTGAGAGAGAAGCATTTCCAAAAGTGGGTGTGGAAGCATCATGAATGTGCCGTGCGCTTTACTACCTTTCAACACCCAAACTCAACATCCAAAAAACAAATAAGTGAGTCAAGAAATGGGCAGAAGATATGAACAGATATTTCTCCAAAGAAGACACACAAATGGCCAACAGACATATGACAAACTGCTCAACATCACTTGGCATGGGGAAAAAGAAACCCAAATGACAATGAGATACCACTTCACACCAGTCAGAATTGCAAAAATTAACAAGCGAAGAAATAACAAATGTTGGTGAGGAGAAAGGGGAACTCTCTTACACTTCTAAGTGGGAATGAAAACTGGTACAGCCACTTTGGAAAACAATATGGAGGTTCCTCAAGAACTTAAAACAGAGCTCCCTTACAACCCAGCAATTTTATTTACCCCAAAGCTACAAATGTAGTGATCTGAAGGGGCAACGGCACCCCGAATGTTTATAGCAACATTGTCCACAATAGCCAAACCGTGGAAGGAACCAAGACATCCATCGACAGATAAATGGATAAAGAAAACATGGTATATACATATACAATGGAATATGACTCAGCTATCAGAAAGGATCAATATTTAGCATATCGATGTGGATGGCACTGGAGGGTATTATGCTGAGCAAAATAAGTCAGTCAGAGAAAAACAATTATTATATGGTTTTACTCATATGTGGAATAGAAGGAACAGCACAGAGGATCATAGGGGAAGGGAGGGAAAATGAATGCGAAGAAACCAGAGAGGAAGAAAATCCATGACAGGTTCCTAACTATTGGAAACCAACTGAGGGTTGCTGGAGGAAAGGTGGCTGGGGAGATGGGGTAACTGTGTGATGGGCATTAAGGAATGCCTGTGATGTGATGAACACTGGGTGTTATACACAACTGATGAATTGTGGAACGCTACATTTGAAACTACTGGTGTACTCTATGTTGGCTAATTCAATTTCAATTTTAAAAAACTCTATTTGGTCTGATATAAGGATTGCTACTCTGACTTCTTTTGACATCCACTTGCATGATTAATGTTTCTCCATCTCTTAATTTCCATCTGCAGGTGTCTTTAGGTGTGAAATCTTTTATACATATATACAAACTCTGTCATGCTCTTTTGCTTGGAACATTTCGTCCACTTACATTCAAACTAATTATCATTAGACATGTATTTATTGATGTTTTGTTACTTGTTTCAGAGTTTTTTGTGTAGTTTTTCTCTGATCCTTTCTTCTCTTGCTCTCTCTCTCATGGTTTGCTCGTTTTCTTTAATGATATTCTTGGATTTCTTTCCCTTTATCTTTTGCATGTGTATTAGTGCTTTGGGTTTGTGGTGACCCCCTGGATTATATATAGCCTTTTCAGTCTATATTAAGTTGAATGCTGTTTAAGTTCAAACCCACTGTTGACTCCTCCTCATGTGTTAGGGTATATGTTTTCATATTTTACATACTTTTATTTTGTGAATCCCTTAACTGATTTTTACAGAAATACTTAATTTTACTGCTTCCTTGATTCATTATTGTCCTACTCTCACTTACGATTTTTTTCCACTCATAGTGTCCCCTTCAATATTTTTTGTAGTTAATTTAGTGGTCATGAACTCTTTTAGTTTGTGTGGCTAAGAAACTCTTTTTCTCCCCTTCTTTTCTGAAGGATAGGCTTGCTGGATAAATTATTCCTTGCTGCAGGTTTTTCTCATTCAGCACTTTGAATATTTAACGCCACTTTCTTCTGTCCTGCATAGTTTCTGCTGAAAACTCAGCTGATAGCTTTATGGGCTTTCCCTTGCATGTTAACTGTCTTCTTTTATCTTGCTGCTTTAAATGTTTTTTCTTTATCACTACCTTTTCCCATTTGGATTACTATGTGTCTTCATGTCGACCTCCTTCGGTTGATTTTGTGGGAGGGGATCTCTATGCCTTATGGATTTGTATAGGTTTCCTTCACCAGATTAGGTTAAGTTTTCAGCTCTTCTTTGGTCAAATAGATTTTCTGTCCCCTTTTCCCCCTTTTCACCTTCTGGGATCCCTCTAATGTGGGTGTTGTTACACTGGATGGAGTCACTGAATTCCCTAAGTCTCTTCTCATTTTTGCATACTTCTTTTTCCTCTCATTTTTTCCGCTTGATTACTTTCCATTACTGTCTTCTAGTTCATTAATTTGTTCCTCTGCTTCGTCCATCCTGCTAATTATTCTATCTAGTATATTCTTAATTACATTTATTGTGTTCCACATCTCTGATTATTTCTTTCATATCTCTTTGTTAAGAGTCTCAATGATGTTCCCCCTTCTGATGTCCTCCCTCTATTCATTTCCCCAGTGAGTATCTTTATAATTGTTATCTTAAATTTTCTCTCAGGCATGTTCCTTATATCCATTTTGTTTAGGTCTCTTGCTGTGGCTTTGTCCTCTTCTTTCGTTTAGGACATAGTCCTCTGTCTGCTCATTTGGCCTACTTCTCAGAGAATATCTCTCTGTTAGGAAGGTCAGATATATTGCTTGTTCTTGAAAATACTGGGCAGTACATACATTTTTAACGTGGTGATGCTGGTTCTCCTCTGAAGGTAATGCATAGCAACAACAGAGACTGGATCTGGACTGTGTCATTGTGCACAACACATGGGGTGTGCTGTTTTAACAAGACGCATGCGTGTTCTGTAGGTGATGGGGAGACATATTGTTCTCAAGGATTGTGTGGGTCTTATCAGGGAGGGTATCCACAGCACTGGGACTGAAGCAGGTCTGGTAGGTGTGGGGATGGGCCATGGTTTATGCAAGTTAGTGATTGCTAGATTGTGCTTGGTCTTGCAGGTAGGTGTCTGTTTACAATGAGGGGCCGTAGAGGGAAATGGCACCTGCCAGCTCCTTTGTTCCTGGACAAGTCCCTTAGCAAACTCTGAGTTCAGGAACTATGTCTCCCTTGTTTAGTCCTCAAGCACCTTTCAACCTGCTTCACCCAAGCTTCTCCAGACTGTTTGCTCTGCTTTCTCTTTAAGGACAGATCTCAGCTTCCTATCACCTTCTGTGCTCTCTCAGAGCTGAGACAGCTGATTTTTAAAAGTTCCAAGCTTTAAGTCTGCTGGTTGTAGACACTCACAAATTTCATCCCTTCTGATTTTCAAAGCCATAAGCTATGAGGATGTCTCTACGCTTTAGAGGCTCCCCGGTGTAGTAGTTTGTTTCTGGCCCCTCTGTGACTGTGGTTCCCTCCCTCTGGTGGTCAGAAATATGGGGTTTAGATTCCTACAGAGTCCTTGTCCTTCCTACCATCTTTGATGTGATTTCCTCTCTCCATTTAGTTGTAGAGTTTTGTTGGGAAATCTGAAGGTCCATTTCTGGGTGACTCTGGTGTGAGTGTGATCTAGTTGTATCTGTGGGAGGAGGTGAGTTTAGGGTCCTTCTACACTGCCATCTTCCCCACAATTCAGTTTATTTTGTCTCATAAAAATATTACGACTCCAACTTTCTTTTCACTTCCATTTGCATGATAAATGGTTTTGTTTCCCATTACTTCCAATCTGCTTTTATTTTTAGGTCTGAAGTGATTCTCTGGTAGGCAGCAGAGAGATGGGTCTTGCTTCCTCTTTACACTCTATGTTTTCTGATTGAGTTATTTAGTCCTTTTTTGTTAAAGCAATCATTGATAAAGTATTTGTATCTCTCTAGTTTACTTCACAAGGAAAAGTGTGACAGGCTTCGCTCTGAGAAGGAGGTCTGCGTGGAACGCCTCTTTCAACTCACGGCTTTTTTCTGGCTGACGGAAGGCTTCTCAAGGGTGTGTACGGAAGCCTACGGAAAAAGCGCCTACACTTCACTCTCCGGGGGGAAATAAAAGCAAGAACCCAAAAGCATCGGCGAGAAACCGTCTCTCAACGAACACCTTCTTTCCTGACGAGACAGAAACATGTTCAACTCTGTGTGTGTGTGTGTGTGTGTGTGTGTGTGTGTGTGCGCGCGCGCGCGTGAGGGAATAAGGAATGTGCCATGCCCTCACCTGGGAAAAGCAAGTCTGCGTATACGGCAACTCTCCACTAACATCTTCAGGTATCCTTGAGAGAGAAGCATTTCCAAAAGTGGGTGTGGAAGCATCATGAATGTGCCGTGCGCTTTACTACCTTTCAACACCCAAACTCAACATCCAAAAAACAAATAAGTGAGTCAAGAAATGGGCAGAAGATATGAACAGATATTTCTCCAAAGAAGACACACAAATGGCCAACAGACATATGACAAACTGCTCAACATCACTTGGCATGGGGAAAAAGAAACCCAAATGACAATGAGATACCACTTCACACCAGTCAGAATTGCAAAAATTAACAAGCGAAGAAATAACAAATGTTGGTGAGGAGAAAGGGGAACTCTCTTACACTTCTAAGTGGGAATGAAAACTGGTACAGCCACTTTGGAAAACAATATGGAGGTTCCTCAAGAACTTAAAACAGAGCTCCCTTACAACCCAGCAATTTTATTTACCCCAAAGCTACAAATGTAGTGATCTGAAGGGGCAACGGCACCCCGAATGTTTAGAGCAACATTGTCCACAATAGCCAAACCGTGGAAGGAACCAAGACATCCATCGACAGATAAATGGATAAAGAAAACATGGTATATACATATACAATGGAATATGACTCAGCTATCAGAAAGGATCAATATTTAGCATATCGATGTGGATGGCACTGGAGGGTATTATGCTGAGCAAAATAAGTCAGTCAGAGAAAAACAATTATTATATGGTTTTACTCATATGTGGAATAGAAGGAACAGCACAGAGGATCATAGGGGAAGGGAGGGAAAATGAATGCGAAGAAACCAGAGAGGAAGAAAATCCATGACAGGTTCCTAACTATTGGAAACCAACTGAGGGTTGCTGGAGGAAAGGTGGCTGGGGAGATGGGGTAACTGTGTGATGGGCATTAAGGAATGCCTGTGATGTGATGAACACTGGGTGTTATACACAACTGATGAATTGTGGAACGCTACATTTGAAACTACTGGTGTACTCTATGTTGGCTAATTCAATTTCAATTTTAAAAAACTCTATTTGGTCTGATATAAGGATTGCTACTCTGACTTCTTTTGACATCCACTTGCATGATTAATGTTTCTCCATCTCTTAATTTCCATCTGCAGGTGTCTTTAGGTGTGAAATCTTTTATACATATATACAAACTCTGTCATGCTCTTTTGCTTGGAACATTTCGTCCACTTACATTCAAACTAATTATCATTAGACATGTATTTATTGATGTTTTGTTACTTGTTTCAGAGTTTTTTGTGTAGTTTTTCTCTGATCCTTTCTTCTCTTGCTCTCTCTCTCATGGTTTGCTCGTTTTCTTTAATGATATTCTTGGATTTCTTTCCCTTTATCTTTTGCATGTGTATTAGTGCTTTGGGTTTGTGGTGACCCCCTGGATTATATATAGCCTTTTCAGTCTATATTAAGTTGAATGCTGTTTAAGTTCAAACCCACTGTTGACTCCTCCTCATGTGTTAGGGTATATGTTTTCATATTTTACATACTTTTATTTTGTGAATCCCTTAACTGATTTTTACAGAAATACTTAATTTTACTGCTTCCTTGATTCATTATTGTCCTACTCTCACTTACGATTTTTTTCCACTCATAGTGTCCCCTTCAATATTTTTTGTAGTTAATTTAGTGGTCATGAACTCTTTTAGTTTGTGTGGCTAAGAAACTCTTTTTCTCCCCTTCTTTTCTGAAGGATAGGCTTGCTGGATAAATTATTCCTTGCTGCAGGTTTTTCTCATTCAGCACTTTGAATATTTAACGCCACTTTCTTCTGTCCTGCATAGTTTCTGCTGAAAACTCAGCTGATAGCTTTATGGGCTTTCCCTTGCATGTTAACTGTCTTCTTTTATCTTGCTGCTTTAAATGTTTTTTCTTTATCACTACCTTTTCCCATTTGGATTACTATGTGTCTTCATGTCGACCTACTTCGGTTGATTTTGTGGGAGGGGATCTCTATGCCTTATGGATTTGTATAGGTTTCCTTCAGCAGATTAGGTTAAGTTTTCAGCTCTTCTTTGGTCAAATAGATTTTCTGTCCCCTTTTCCCCCTTTTCACCTTCTGGGATCCCTCTAATGTGGGTGTTGTTACACTGGATGGAGTCACTGAATTCCCTAAGTCTCTTCTCATTTTTGCATACTTCTTTTTCCTCTCATTTTTTCCGCTTGATTACTTTCCATTACTGTCTTCTAGTTCATTAATTTGTTCCTCTGCTTCGTCCATCCTGCTAATTATTCTATCTAGTATATTCTTAATTTCATTTCTTGTGTTCCACATCTCTGATTATTTCTTTCATATCTCTTTGTTAAGAGTCTCAATGATGTTCCCCCTTCTGATGTCCTCCCTCTATTCATTTCCCCAGTGAGTATCTTTATAATTGTTATCTTAAATTTTCTCTCAGGCATGTTCCTTATATCCATTTTGTTTAGGTCTCTTGCTGTGGCTTTGTCCTCTTCTTTCGTTTAGGACATAGTCCTCTGTCTGCTCATTTGGCCTACTTCTCAGAGAATATCTCTCTGTTAGGAAGGTCAGATATATTGCTTGTTCTTGAAAATACTGGGCAGTACATACATTTTTAACGTGGTGATGCTGGTTCTCCTCTGAAGGTAATGCATAGCAACAACAGAGACTGGATCTGGACTGTGTCATTGTGCACAACACATGGGGTGTGCTGTTTTAACAAGACGCATGCGTGTTCTGTAGGTGATGGGGAGACATATTGTTCTCAAGGATTGTGTGGGTCTTATCAGGGAGGGTATCCACAGCACTGGGACTGAAGCAGGTCTGGTAGGTGTGGGGATGGGCCATGGTTTATGCAAGTTAGTGATTGCTAGATTGTGCCTGGTCTTGCAGGTAGGTGTCTGTTTACAATGAGGGGCCGTAGAGGGAAATGGCACCTGCCAGCTCCTTTGTTCCTGGACAAGTCCCTTAGCAAACTCTGAGTTCAGGAACTATGTCTCCCTTGTTTAGTCCTCAAGCACCTTTCAACCTGCTTCACCCAAGCTTCTCCAGACTGTTTGCTCTGCTTTCTCTTTAAGGACAGATCTCAGCTTCCTATCACCTTCTGTGCTCTCTCAGAGCTGAGACAGCTGATTTTTAAAAGTTCCAAGCTTTAGGTCTGCTGGTTGTAGACACTCACAAATTTCATCCCTTCTGATTTTCAAAGCCATAAGCTATGAGGATGTCTCTACGCTTTAGAGGCTCCCCGGTGTAGTAGTTTGTTTCTGGCCCCTCTGTGACTGTGGTTCCCTCCCTCTGGTGGTCAGAAATATGGGGTTTAGATTCCTACAGAGTCCTTGTCCTTCCTACCATCTTTGATGTGATTTCCTCTCTCCATTTAGTTGTAGAATTTTGTTGGGAAATCTGAAGGTCCATTTCTGGGTGACTCTGGTGTGAGTGTGATCTAGTTGTATCTGTGGGAGGAGGTGAGTTTAGGGTCCTTCTACACTGCCATCTTCCCCACAATTCAGTTTATTTTGTCTCATAAAAATATTACGACTCCAACTTTCTTTTCACTTCCATTTGCATGATAAATGGTTTTGTTTCCCATTACTTCCAATCTGCTTTTATTTTTAGGTCTGAAGTGATTCTCTGGTAGGCAGCAGAGAGATGGGTCTTGCTTCCTCTTTACACTCTATGTTTTCTGATTGAGTTATTTAGTCCTTTTTTGTTAAAGCAATCATTGATAAAGTATTTGTATCTCTCTAGTTTACTTCACAAGGAAAAGTGTGACAGGCTTCGCTCTGAGAAGGAGGTCTGCGTGGAACGCCTCTTTCAACTCACGGCTTGTTTCTGGCTGACGGAAGGCTTCTCAAGGGTGTGTACGGAAGCCTACGGTAAAAGCGCCTACACTTCACTCTCCGGGGGGAAATAAAAGCAAGAACCCAAAAGCATCGGTGAGAAATAGTCTCTCAACGAACACCTTCTTTCCTGACGAGACAGAAACATGTTCAACTCTGTGTGTTTGTGTGTGTGTGTGTGCGCGCGCGCGCGTGAGGGAATAAGGAATGTGCCATGCCCTCACCTGGGAAAAGCAAGTCTGCGTATACGGCAACTCTCCACTAACATCTCCAGGTATCCTTGAGAGAGAAGCATTTCCAAAACTGGGTGTGGAAGCATCATGAATGTGCCGTACGCTTTACTACCTTTCAACACCCAAACTCAACATCCAAAAAACAAATAAGTGAGTCAAGAAATGGGCAGAAGATATGAACAGATATTTCTCCAAAGAAGACACACAAATGGCCAACAGACATATGACAAACTGCTCAACATCACTTGGCATGGGGAAAAAGAAACTCAAATGACAATGAGATACCACTTCACACCAGTCAGAATTGCAAAAATTAACAAGCGAAGAAATAACAAATGTTGGTGAGGAGAAAGGGGAACTCTCTTACACTTCTAAGTGGGAATGAAAACTGGTACAGCCACTTTGGAAAACAATATGGAGGTTCCTCAAGAACTTAAAACAGAGCTCTCTTACAACCCAGCAATTTTATTTACCCCAAAGCTACAAATGTAGTGATCTGAAGGGGCAACGGCACCCCGCATGTTTAGAGCAACATTGTCCACAATAGCCAAACCGTGGAAGGAACCAAGACATCCATCGACAGATAAATGGATAAAGAAAACATGGTATATACATATACAATGGAATATGACTCAGCCATCAGAAAGGATCAATATTTAGCATATCGATGTGGATGGCACTGGAGGGTATTATGCTGAGCAAAATAAGTCAGTCAGAGAAAAACAATTATTATATGGTTTTACTCATATGTGGAATAGAAGGAACAGCACAGAGGATCATAGGGGAAGGGAGGGAAAATGAATGCGAAGAAACCAGAGAGGAAGAAAATCCATGACAGGTTCCTAACTATTGGAAACCAACTGAGGGTTGCTGGAGGAAAGGTGGCTGGGGAGATGGAGTAACTGTGTGATGGGCATTAAGGAATGCATGGGATGTGATGAACACTGGGTGTTATACACAACTGATGAATTGTGGAACGCTACATTTGAAACTACTGGTGTACTCTATGTTGGCTAATTCAATTTCAATTTTAAAAAACTCTATTTGGTCTGATATAAGGATTGCTACTCTGACTTCTTTTGACATCCACTTGCATGATTAATGTTTCTCCATCTCTTAATTTCCATCTGCAGGTGTCTTTAGGTGTGAAATCTTTTATACATATATACAAACTCTGTCATGCTCTTTCCTTGGAGCATTTCGTCCACTTACATTCAAACTAATTATCATTAGACATGTATTTATTGATGTTTTGTTACTTGTTTCAGAGTTTTTTGTGTAGTTTTTCTCTGATCCTTTCTTCTCTTGCTCTCTCTCTCATGGTTTGCTCGTTTTCTTTAATGATATTCTTGGATTTCTTTCCCTTTATCTTTTGCATGTGTATTAGTGCTTTGGGTTTCTGGTGACCCCCTGGATTATATACAGCCTTTTCAGTCTATATTAAGTTGAATGCTGTTTAAGTTCAAACCCACTGTTGACTCCTCCTCATGTGTTAGGGTATATGTTTTCATATTTTACATACTTTTATTTTGTGAATCCCTTAACTGATTTTTACAGAAATACTTAATTTTACTGCTTCCTTGATTCATTATTGTCCTACCCTCACTTACGATTTTTTTCCACTCATAGTGTCCCCTTCAATATTTTTTGTAGTTAATTTAGTGGTCATGAACTCTTTTAGTTTGTGTGGCTAAGAAACTCTTTTTCTCCCCTTCTTTTCTGAAGGATAGGGTTGCTGGATAAATTATTCCTTGCTGCAGGTTTTTCTCATTCAGCACTTTGAATATTTAACGCCACTTTCTTCTGTCCTGCATAGTTTCTGCTGAAAACTCAGCTGATAGCTTTATGGGCTTTCCCTTGCATGTTAACTGTCTTCTTTTATCTTGCTGCTTTAAATGTTTTTTCTTTATCACTACCTTTTCCCATTTGGATTACTATGTGTCTTCATGTCGACCTCCTTCGGTTGATTTTGTGGGAGGGGATCTCTATGCCTTATGGATTTGTATAGGTTTCCTTCACCAGATTAGGTTAAGTTTTCAGCTCTTCTTTGGTCAAATAGATTTTCTGTCCCCTTTTCCCCCTTTTCACCTTCTGGGATCCCTCTAATGTGGGTGTTGTTACACTGGATGGAGTCACTGAATTCCCTAAGTCTCTTCTCATTTTTGCATACTTCTTTTTCCTCTCATTTTTTCCGCTTGATTACTTTCCATTACTGTCTTCTAGTTCATTAATTTGTTCCTCTGCTTCGTCCATCCTGCTAATTATTCTATCTAGTATATTCTGAATTACATTTATTGTGTTCCACATCTGTGATTATTTCTTTCATATCTCTTTGTTAAGAGTCTCAATGATGTTCCCCCTTCTGATGTCCTCCCTCTATTCATTTCCCCAGTGAGTATCTTTATAATTGTTATCTTAAATTTCTCTCAGGCATGTTCCTTATATCCATTTTGTTTAGGTCTCTTGCTGTGGCTTTGTCCTCTTCTTTCGTTTAGGACATAGTCCTCTGTCTGCTCATTTGGCCTACTTCTCAGAGAATATCTCTCTGTTAGGAAGGTCAGATATATTGCTTGTTCTTGAAAATACTGGGCAGTACATACATTTTTAACTTGGTGATGCTGGTTCTCCTCTGAAGGTAATGCATAGCAACAACAGAGACTGGATCTGGACTGTGTCATTGTGCACAACACATGGGGTGTGCTGTTTTAACAAGACGCATGCGTGTTTTGTAGGTGATGGGGAGACATATTGTTCTCAAGGATTGTGTGGGTCTTATCAGGGAGGGTATCCACAGCACTGGGACTGAAGCAGGTCTGGTAGGTGTGGGGATGGGCCATGGTTTATGCAAGTTAGTGATTGCTAGATTGTGCTTGGTCTTGCAGGTAGGTGTCTGTTTACAATGAGGGGCCGTAGAGGGAAATGGCACCTGCCAGCTCCTTTGTTCCTAGACAAGTCCCTTAGCAAACTCTGAGTTCAGGAACTATGTCTCCCTTGTTTAGTCCTCAAGCACCTTTCAACCTGCTTCACCCAAGCTTCTCCAGACTGTTTGCTCTGCTTTCTCTTTAAGGACAGATCTCAGCTTCCTATCACCTTCTGTGCTCTCTCAGAGCTGAGACAGCTGATTTTTAAAAGTTCCAAGCTTTAAGTCTGCTGGTTGTAGACACTCACAAATTTCATCCCTTCTGATTTTCAAAGCCAGAAGCTATGAGGATGTCTCTACGCTTTAGAGGCTCCCCGGTGTAGTAGTTTGTTTCTGGCCCCTCTGTGACTGTGGTTCCCTCCCTCTGGTGGTCAGAAATATGGGGTTTAGATTCCTACAGAGTCCTTGTCCTTCCTACCATCTTTGATGTGATTTCCTCTCTCCATTTAGTTGTAGAGTTTTGTTGGGAAATTGAAGGTCCATTTCTGGGTGACTCTGGTGTGAGTGTGATCTAGTTGTATCTGTGGGAGGAGGTGAGTTTAGGGTCCTTCTACTCTGCCATCTTCCCCACAATTCAGTTTATTTTGTCTCGTAAAAATATTACGACTCCAACTTTCTTTTCACTTCCATTTGCATGATAAATGGTTTTGTTTCCCATTACTTCCAATCTGCTTTTATTTTTAGGTCTGAAGTGATTCTCTGGTAGGCAGCAGAGAGATGGGTCTTGCTTCCTCTTTACACTCTATGTTTTCTGATTGAGTTATTTAGTCCTTTTTTGTTAAAGCAATCATTGATAAAGTATTTGTATCTCTCTAGTTTACTTCACAAGGAAAAGTGTGACAGGCTTCGCTCTGAGAAGGAGGTCTGCGTGGAACGCCTCTTTCAACTCACGGCTTGTTTCTGGCTGACGGAAGGCTTCTCAAGGGTGTGTACGGAAGCCTACGGAAAAAGCGCCTACACTTCACTCTCCGGGGGGAAATAAAAGCAAGAACCCAAAAGCATCGGCGAGAAACATTCTCTCAACGAACACCTTCTTTCCTGACGAGACAGAAACATGTTCAACTCTGTGTGTGTGTGTGTGTGTGTGTGTGTGTGCGCGCGCGCGCGTGAGGGAATAAGGAATGTGCCATGCCCTCACCTGGGAAAAGCAAGTCTGCGTATACGGCAACTCTCCACTAACATCTTCAGGTATCCTTGAGAGAGAAGCATTTCCAAAACTGGGTGTGGAAGCATCATGAATGTGCCGTACGCTTTACTACCTTTCAACACCCAAACTCAACATCCAAAAAACAAATAAGTGAGTCAAGAAATGGGCAGAAGATATGAACAGATATTTCTCCAAAGAAGACACACAAATGGCCAACAGACATATGACAAACTGCTCAACATCACTTGGCATGGGGAAAAAGAAACCTAAATGACAATGAGATACCACTTCACACCAGTCAGAATTGGAAAAATTAACAAGCGAAGAAATAACAAATGTTGGTGAGGAGAAAGGGGAACTCTCTTACACTTCTAAGTGGGAATGAAAACTGGTACAGCCACTTTGGAAAACAATATGGAGGTTCCTCAATAACTTAAAACAGAGCTCCCTTACAACCCAGCAATTTTATTTACCCCAAAGCTACCAATGTAGTGATCTGAAGGGGCAACGGCACCCCGAATGTTTATAGCAACATTGTCCACAATAGCCAAACCGTGGAAGGAACCAAGACATCCATCGACAGATAAATGGATAAAGAAAACATGGTATATACATATACAATGGAATATGACTCAGCCATCAGAAAGGATCAATATTTAGCATATCGATGTGGATGGCACTGGAGGGTATTATGCTGAGCAAAATAAGTCAGTCAGAGAAAAACAATTATTATATGGTTTTACTCATATGTGGAATAGAAGGAACAGCACAGAGGATCATAGGGGAAGGGAGGGAAAATGAATGCGAAGAAACCAGAGAGGAAGAAAATCCATGACAGGTTCCTAACTATTGGAAACCAAGTGAGGGTTGCTGGAGGAAAGGTGGCTGGGGAGATGGGGTAACTGTGTGATGGGCATTAAGGAATGCATGGGATGTGATGAACACTGGGTGTTATACACAACTGATGAATTGTGGAACGCTACATTTGAAACTACTGGTGTACTCTATGTTGGCTAATTCAATTTCAATTTTAAAAAACTCTATTTGGTCTGATATAAGGATTGCTACTCTGACTTCTTTTGACATCCACTTGCATGATTAATGTTTCTCCATCTCTTAATTTCCATCTGCAGGTGTCTTTAGGTGTGAAATCTTTTATACATATATACAAACTCTGTCATGCTCTTTTGCTTGGAGCATTTCGTCCATTTACATTCAAACTAATTATCATTAGACATGTATTTATTGATGTTTTGTTACTTGTTTCAGAGTTTTTTGTGTAGTTTTTCTCTGATCCTTTCTTCTCTTGCTCTCTCTCTCATGGTTTGCTCGTTTTCTTTAATGATATTCTTGGATTTCTTTCCCTTTATCTTTTGCATGTGTATTAGTGCTTTGGGTTTCTGGTGACCCCCTGGATTATATATAGCCTTTTCAGTCTATATTAAGTTGAATGCTGTTTAAGTTCAAACCCACTGTTGACTCCTCCTCATGTGTTAGGGTATATGTTTTCCTATTTTACATACTTTTATTTTGTGAATCCCTTAACTGATTTTTACAGAAATACTTAATTTTACTGCTTCCTTGATTCATTATTGTCCTACCCTCACTTACGATTTTTTTCCACTCATAGTGTCCCCTTCAATATTTTTTGTAGTTAATTTAGTGGTCATGAACTCTTTTAGTTTGTGTGGCTAAGAAACTCTTTTTCTCCCCTTCTTTTCTGAAGGATAGGCTTGCTGGATAAATTATTCCTTGCTGCAGGTTTTTCTCATTCAGCACTTTGAATATTTAACGCCACTTTCTTCTGTCCTGCATAGTTTCTGCTGAAAACTCAGCTGATAGCTTTATGGGCTTTCCCTTGCATGTTAACTGTCTTCTTTTATCTTGCTGCTTTAAATGTTTTTTCTTTATCACTACCTTTTCCCATTTGGATTACTATGTGTCTTCATGTCGACCTCCTTCGGTTGATTTTGTGGGAGGGGATCTCTATGCCTTATGGATTTGTATAGGTTTCCTTCACCAGATTAGGTTAAGTTTTCAGCTCTTCTTTGGTCAAATAGATTTTCTGTCCCCTTTTCCCCCTTTTCACCTTCTGGGATCCCTCTAATGTGGGTGTTGTTACACTGGATGGAGTCACTGAATTCCCTAAGTCTCTTCTCATTTTTGCATACTTCTTTTTCCTCTCATTTTTTCCGCTTGATTACTTTCCATTACTGTCTTCTAGTTCATTAATTTGTTCCTCTGCTTCGTCCATCCTGCTAATTATTCTATGTAGTATATTCTGAATTACATTTATTGTGTTCCACATCTCTGATTATTTCTTTCATATCTCTTTGTTAAGAGTCTCAATGATGTTCCCCCTTCTGATGTCCTCCCTCTATTCATTTCCCCAGTGAGTATCTTTATAATTGTTATCTTAAATTTTCTCTCAGGCATGTTCCTTATATCCATTTTGTTTAGGTCTCTTGCTGTGGCTTTGTCCTCTTCTTTCGTTTAGGACATAGTCCTCTGTCTGCTCATTTGGCCTACTTCTCAGAGAATATCTCTCTGTTAGGAAGGTCAGATATATTGCTTGTTCTTGAAAATACTGGGCAGTACATACATTTTTAACGTGGTGATGCTGGTTCTCCTCTGAAGGTAATGCATAGCAACAACAGAGACTGGATCTGGACTGTGTCATTGTGCACAACACATGGGGTGTGCTGTTTTAACAAGACGCATGCGTGTTCTGTAGGTGATGGGGAGACATATTGTTCTCAAGGATTGTGTGGGTCTTATCAGGGAGGGTATCCACAGCACTGGGACTGAAGCAGGTCTGGTAGGTGTGGGGATGGGCCATGGTTTATGCAAGTTAGTGATTGCTAGATTGTGCCTGGTCTTGCAGGTAGGTGTCTGTTTACAATGAGGGGCCGTAGAGGGAAATGGCACCTGCCAGCTCCTTTGTTCCTGGACAAGTCCCTTAGCAAACTCTGAGTTCAGGAACTATGTCTCCCTTGTTTAGTCCTCAAGCACCTTTCAACCTGCTTCACCCAAGCTTCTCCAGACTGTTTGCTCTGCTTTCTCTTTAAGGACAGATCTCAGCTTCCTATCACCTTCTGTGCTCTCTCAGAGCTGAGACAGCTGATTTTTAAAAGTTCCAAGCTTTAGGTCTGCTGGTTGTAGACACTCACAAATTTCATCCCTTCTGATTTTCAAAGCCATAAGCTATGAGGATGTCTCTACGCTTTAGAGGCTCCCCGGTGTAGTAGTTTGTTTCTGGCCCCTCTGTGACTGTGGTTCCCTCCCTCTGGTGGTCAGAAATATGGGGTTTAGATTCCTACAGAGTCCTTGTCCTTCCTACCATCTTTGATGTGATTTCCTCTCTCCATTTAGTTGTAGAGTTTTGTGGGGAAATCTGAAGGTCCATTTCTGGGTGACTCTGGTGTGAGTGTGATCTAGTTGTATCTGTGGGAGGAGGTGAGTTTAGGGTCCTTCTACACTGCCATCTTCCCCACAATTCAGTTTATTTTGTCTCATAAAAATATTACGACTCCAACTTTCTTTTCACTTCCATTTGCATGATAAATGGTTTTGTTTCCCATTACTTCCAATCTGCTTTTATTTTTAGGTCTGAAGTGATTCTCTGGTAGGCAGCAGAGAGATGGGTCTTGCTTCCTCTTTACACTCTATGTTTTCTGATTGAGTTATTTAGTCCTTTTTTGTTAAAGCAATCATTGATAAAGTATTTGTATCTCTCTAGTTTACTTCACAAGGAAAAGTGTGACAGGCTTCGCTCTGAGAAGGAGGTCTGCGTGGAACGCCTCTTTCAACTCACGGCTTTTTTCTGGCTGACGGAAGGCTTCTCAAGGGTGTGTACGGAAGCCTACGGAAAAAGCGCCTACACTTCACTCTCCGGGGGGAAATAAAAGCAAGAACCCAAAAGCATCGGCGAGAAACCGTCTCTCAACGAACACCTTCTTTCCTGACGAGACAGAAACATGTTCAACTCTGTGTGTGTGTGTGTGTGTGTGTGTGTGTGTGTGTGCGCGCGCGCGCGTGAGGGAATAAGGAATGTGCCATGCCCTCACCTGGGAAAAGCAAGTCTGCGTATACGGCAACTCTCCACTAACATCTTCAGGTATCCTTGAGAGAGAAGCATTTCCAAAAGTGGGTGTGGAAGCATCATGAATGTGCCGTGCGCTTTACTACCTTTCAACACCCAAACTCAACATCCAAAAAACAAATAAGTGAGTCAAGAAATGGGCAGAAGATATGAACAGATATTTCTCCAAAGAAGACACACAAATGGCCAACAGACATATGACAAACTGCTCAACATCACTTGGCATGGGGAAAAAGAAACCCAAATGACAATGAGATACCACTTCACACCAGTCAGAATTGCAAAAATTAACAAGCGAAGAAATAACAAATGTTGGTGAGGAGAAAGGGGAACTCTCTTACACTTCTAAGTGGGAATGAAAACTGGTACAGCCACTTTGGAAAACAATATGGAGGTTCCTCAAGAACTTAAAACAGAGCTCCCTTACAACCCAGCAATTTTATTTACCCCAAAGCTACAAATGTAGTGATCTGAAGGGGCAACGGCACCCCGAATGTTTATAGCAACATTGTCCACAATAGCCAAACCGTGGAAGGAACCAAGACATCCATCGACAGATAAATGGATAAAGAAAACATGGTATATACATATACAATGGAATATGACTCAGCTATCAGAAAGGATCAATATTTAGCATATCGATGTGGATGGCACTGGAGGGTATTATGCTGAGCAAAATAAGTCAGTCAGAGAAAAACAATTATTATATGGTTTTACTCATATGTGGAATAGAAGGAACAGCACAGAGGATCATAGGGGAAGGGAGGGAAAATGAATGCGAAGAAACCAGAGAGGAAGAAAATCCATGACAGGTTCCTAACTATTGGAAACCAACTGAGGGTTGCTGGAGGAAAGGTGGCTGGGGAGATGGGGTAACTGTGTGATGGGCATTAAGGAATGCCTGTGATGTGATGAACACTGGGTGTTATACACAACTGATGAATTGTGGAACGCTACATTTGAAACTACTGGTGTACTCTATGTTGGCTAATTCAATTTCAATTTTAAAAAACTCTATTTGGTCTGATATAAGGATTGCTACTCTGACTTCTTTTGACATCCACTTGCATGATTAATGTTTCTCCATCTCTTAATTTCCATCTGCAGGTGTCTTTAGGTGTGAAATCTTTTATACATATATACAAACTCTGTCATGCTCTTTTGCTTGGAACATTTCGTCCACTTACATTCAAACTAATTATCATTAGACATGTATTTATTGATGTTTTGTTACTTGTTTCAGAGTTTTTTGTGTAGTTTTTCTCTGATCCTTTCTTCTCTTGCTCTCTCTCTCATGGTTTGCTCGTTTTCTTTAATGATATTCTTGGATTTCTTTCCCTTTATCTTTTGCATGTGTATTAGTGCTTTGGGTTTGTGGTGACCCCCTGGATTATATATAGCCTTTTCAGTCTATATTAAGTTGAATGCTGTTTAAGTTCAAACCCACTGTTGACTCCTCCTCATGTGTTAGGGTATATGTTTTCATATTTTACATACTTTTATTTTGTGAATCCCTTAACTGATTTTTACAGAAATACTTAATTTTACTGCTTCCTTGATTCATTATTGTCCTACTCTCACTTACGGTTTTTTTCCACTCATAGTGTCCCCTTCAATATTTTTTGTAGTTAATTTAGTGGTCATGAACTCTTTTAGTTTGTGTGGCTAAGAAACTCTTTTTCTCCCCTTCTTTTCTGAAGGATAGGCTTGCTGGATAAATTATTCCTTGCTGCAGGTTTTTCTCATTCAGCACTTTGAATATTTAACGCCACTTTCTTCTGTCCTGCATAGTTTCTGCTGAAAACTCAGCTGATAGCTTTATGGGCTTTCCCTTGCATGTTAACTGTCTTCTTTTATCTTGCTGCTTTAAATGTTTTTTCTTTATCACTACCTTTTCCCATTTGGATTACTATGTGTCTTCATGTCGACCTCCTTCGGTTGATTTTGTGGGAGGGGATCTCTATGCCTTATGGATTTGTATAGGTTTCCTTCACCAGATTAGGTTAAGTTTTCAGCTCTTCTTTGGTCAAATAGATTTTCTGTCCCCTTTTCCCCCTTTTCACCTTCTGGGATCCCTCTAATGTGGGTGTTGTTACACTGGATGGAGTCACTGAATTCCCTAAGTCTCTTCTCATTTTTGCATACTTCTTTTTCCTCTCATTTTTTCCGCTTGATTACTTTCCATTACTGTCTTCTAGTTCATTAATTTGTTCCTCTGCTTCGTCCATCCTGCTAATTATTCTATCTAGTATATTCTTAATTACATTTATTGTGTTCCACATCTCTGATTATTTCTTTCATATCTCTTTGTTAAGAGTCTCAATGATGTTCCCCCTTCTGATGTCCTCCCTCTATTCATTTCCCCAGTGAGTATCTTTATAATTGTTATCTTAAATTTTCTCTCAGGCATGTTCCTTATATCCATTTTGTTTAGGTCTCTTGCTGTGGCTTTGTCCTCTTCTTTCGTTTAGGACATAGTCCTCTGTCTGCTCATTTGGCCTACTTCTCAGAGAATATCTCTCTGTTAGGAAGGTCAGATATATTGCTTGTTCTTGAAAATACTGGGCAGTACATACATTTTTAACGTGGTGATGCTGGTTCTCCTCTGAAGGTAATGCATAGCAACAACAGAGACTGGATCTGGACTGTGTCATTGTGCACAACACATGGGGTGTGCTGTTTTAACAAGACGCATGCGTGTTCTGTAGGTGATGGGGAGACATATTGTTCTCAAGGATTGTGTGGGTCTTATCAGGGAGGGTATCCACAGCACTGGGACTGAAGCAGGTCTGGTAGGTGTGGGGATGGGCCATGGTTTATGCAAGTTAGTGATTGCTAGATTGTGCTTGGTCTTGCAGGTAGGTGTCTGTTTACAATGAGGGGCCGTAGAGGGAAATGGCACCTGCCAGCTCCTTTGTTCCTGGACAAGTCCCTTAGCAAACTCTGAGTTCAGGAACTATGTCTCCCTTGTTTAGTCCTCAAGCACCTTTCAACCTGCTTCACCCAAGCTTCTCCAGACTGTTTGCTCTGCTTTCTCTTTAAGGACAGATCTCAGCTTCCTATCACCTTCTGTGCTCTCTCAGAGCTGAGACAGCTGATTTTTAAAAGTTCCAAGCTTTAAGTCTGCTGGTTGTAGACACTCACAAATTTCATCCCTTCTGATTTTCAAAGCCATAAGCTATGAGGATGTCTCTACGCTTTAGAGGCTCCCCGGTGTAGTAGTTTGTTTCTGGCCCCTCTGTGACTGTGGTTCCCTCCCTCTGGTGGTCAGAAATATGGGGTTTAGATTCCTACAGAGTCCTTGTCCTTCCTACCATCTTTGATGTGATTTCCTCTCTCCATTTAGTTGTAGAGTTTTGTTGGGAAATCTGAAGGTCCATTTCTGGGTGACTCTGGTGTGAGTGTGATCTAGTTGTATCTGTGGGAGGAGGTGAGTTTAGGGTCCTTCTACACTGCCATCTTCCCCACAATTCAGTTTATTTTGTCTCATAAAAATATTACGACTCCAACTTTCTTTTCACTTCCATTTGCATGATAAATGGTTTTGTTTCCCATTACTTCCAATCTGCTTTTATTTTTAGGTCTGAAGTGATTCTCTGGTAGGCAGCAGAGAGATGGGTCTTGCTTCCTCTTTACACTCTATGTTTTCTGATTGAGTTATTTAGTCCTTTTTTGTTAAAGCAATCATTGATAAAGTATTTGTATCTCTCTAGTTTACTTCACAAGGAAAAGTGTGACAGGCTTCGCTCTGAGAAGGAGGTCTGCGTGGAACGCCTCTTTCAACTCACGGCTTTTTTCTGGCTGACGGAAGGCTTCTCAAGGGTGTGTACGGAAGCCTACGGAAAAAGCGCCTACACTTCACTCTCCGGGGGGAAATAAAAGCAAGAACCCAAAAGCATCGGCGAGAAACCGTCTCTCAACGAACACCTTCTTTCCTGACGAGACAGAAACATGTTCAACTCTGTGTGTGTGTGTGTGTGTGTGTGTGTGTGTGTGTGCGCGCGCGCGCGTGAGGGAATAAGGAATGTGCCATGCCCTCACCTGGGAAAAGCAAGTCTGCGTATACGGCAACTCTCCACTAACATCTTCAGGTATCCTTGAGAGAGAAGCATTTCCAAAAGTGGGTGTGGAAGCATCATGAATGTGCCGTGCGCTTTACTACCTTTCAACACCCAAACTCAACATCCAAAAAACAAATAAGTGAGTCAAGAAATGGGCAGAAGATATGAACAGATATTTCTCCAAAGAAGACACACAAATGGCCAACAGACATATGACAAACTGCTCAACATCACTTGGCATGGGGAAAAAGAAACCCAAATGACAATGAGATACCACTTCACACCAGTCAGAATTGCAAAAATTAACAAGCGAAGAAATAACAAATGTTGGTGAGGAGAAAGGGGAACTCTCTTACACTTCTAAGTGGGAATGAAAACTGGTACAGCCACTTTGGAAAACAATATGGAGGTTCCTCAAGAACTTAAAACAGAGCTCCCTTACAACCCAGCAATTTTATTTACCCCAAAGCTACAAATGTAGTGATCTGAAGGGGCAACGGCACCCCGAATGTTTAGAGCAACATTGTCCACAATAGCCAAACCGTGGAAGGAACCAAGACATCCATCGACAGATAAATGGATAAAGAAAACATGGTATATACATATACAATGGAATATGACTCAGCTATCAGAAAGGATCAATATTTAGCATATCGATGTGGATGGCACTGGAGGGTATTATGCTGAGCAAAATAAGTCAGTCAGAGAAAAACAATTATTATATGGTTTTACTCATATGTGGAATAGAAGGAACAGCACAGAGGATCATAGGGGAAGGGAGGGAAAATGAATGCGAAGAAACCAGAGAGGAAGAAAATCCATGACAGGTTCCTAACTATTGGAAACCAACTGAGGGTTGCTGGAGGAAAGGTGGCTGGGGAGATGGGGTAACTGTGTGATGGGCATTAAGGAATGCCTGTGATGTGATGAACACTGGGTGTTATACACAACTGATGAATTGTGGAACGCTACATTTGAAACTACTGGTGTACTCTATGTTGGCTAATTCAATTTCAATTTTAAAAAACTCTATTTGGTCTGATATAAGGATTGCTACTCTGACTTCTTTTGACATCCACTTGCATGATTAATGTTTCTCCATCTCTTAATTTCCATCTGCAGGTGTCTTTAGGTGTGAAATCTTTTATACATATATACAAACTCTGTCATGCTCTTTTGCTTGGAACATTTCGTCCACTTACATTCAAACTAATTATCATTAGACATGTATTTATTGATGTTTTGTTACTTGTTTCAGAGTTTTTTGTGTAGTTTTTCTCTGATCCTTTCTTCTCTTGCTCTCTCTCTCATGGTTTGCTCGTTTTCTTTAATGATATTCTTGGATTTCTTTCCCTTTATCTTTTGCATGTGTATTAGTGCTTTGGGTTTGTGGTGACCCCCTGGATTATATATAGCCTTTTCAGTCTATATTAAGTTGAATGCTGTTTAAGTTCAAACCCACTGTTGACTCCTCCTCATGTGTTAGGGTATATGTTTTCATATTTTACATACTTTTATTTTGTGAATCCCTTAACTGATTTTTACAGAAATACTTAATTTTACTGCTTCCTTGATTCATTATTGTCCTACTCTCACTTACGATTTTTTTCCACTCATAGTGTCCCCTTCAATATTTTTTGTAGTTAATTTAGTGGTCATGAACTCTTTTAGTTTGTGTGGCTAAGAAACTCTTTTTCTCCCCTTCTTTTCTGAAGGATAGGCTTGCTGGATAAATTATTCCTTGCTGCAGATTTTTCTCATTCAGCACTTTGAATATTTAACGCCACTTTCTTCTGTCCTGCATAGTTTCTGCTGAAAACTCAGCTGATAGCTTTATGGGCTTTCCCTTGCATGTTAACTGTCTTCTTTTATCTTGCTGCTTTAAATGTTTTTTCTTTATCACTACCTTTTCCCATTTGGATTACTATGTGTCTTCATGTCGACCTCCTTCGGTTGATTTTGTGGGAGGGGATCTCTATGCCTTATGGATTTGTATAGGTTTCCTTCACCAGATTAGGTTAAGTTTTCAGCTCTTCTTTGGTCAAATAGATTTTCTGTCCCCTTTTCCCCCTTTTCACCTTCTGGGATCCCTCTAATGTGGGTGTTGTTACACTGGATGGAGTCACTGAATTCCCTAAGTCTCTTCTCATTTTTGCATACTTCTTTTTCCTCTCATTTTTTCCGCTTGATTACTTTCCATTACTGTCTTCTAGTTCATTAATTTGTTCCTCTGCTTCGTCCATCCTGCTAATTATTCTATCTAGTATATTCTTAATTTCATTTCTTGTGTTCCACATCTCTGATTATTTCTTTCATATCTCTTTGTTAAGAGTCTCAATGATGTTCCCCCTTCTGATGTCCTCCCTCTATTCATTTCCCCAGTGAGTATCTTTATAATTGTTATCTTAAATTTTCTCTCAGGCATGTTCCTTATATCCATTTTGTTTAGGTCTCTTGCTGTGGCTTTGTCCTCTTCTTTCGTTTAGGACATAGTCCTCTGTCTGCTCATTTGGCCTACTTCTCAGAGAATATCTCTCTGTTAGGAAGGTCAGATATATTGCTTGTTCTTGAAAATACTGGGCAGTACATACATTTTTAACGTGGTGATGCTGGTTCTCCTCTGAAGGTAATGCATAGCAACAACAGAGACTGGATCTGGACTGTGTCATTGTGCACAACACATGGGGTGTGCTGTTTTAACAAGACGCATGCGTGTTCTGTAGGTGATGGGGAGACATATTGTTCTCAAGGATTGTGTGGGTCTTATCAGGGAGGGTATCCACAGCACTGGGACTGAAGCAGGTCTGGTAGGTGTGGGGATGGGCCATGGTTTATGCAAGTTAGTGATTGCTAGATTGTGCCTGGTCTTGCAGGTAGGTGTCTGTTTACAATGAGGGGCCGTAGAGGGAAATGGCACCTGCCAGCTCCTTTGTTCCTGGACAAGTCCCTTAGCAAACTCTGAGTTCAGGAACTATGTCTCCCTTGTTTAGTCCTCAAGCACCTTTCAACCTGCTTCACCCAAGCTTCTCCAGACTGTTTGCTCTGCTTTCTCTTTAAGGACAGATCTCAGCTTCCTATCACCTTCTGTGCTCTCTCAGAGCTGAGACAGCTGATTTTTAAAAGTTCCAAGCTTTAGGTCTGCTGGTTGTAGACACTCACAAATTTCATCCCTTCTGATTTTCAAAGCCATAAGCTATGAGGATGTCTCTACGCTTTAGAGGCTCCCCGGTGTAGTAGTTTGTTTCTGGCCCCTCTGTGACTGTGGTTCCCTCCCTCTGGTGGTCAGAAATATGGGGTTTAGATTCCTACAGAGTCCTTGTCCTTCCTACCATCTTTGATGTGATTTCCTCTCTCCATTTAGTTGTAGAGTTTTGTTGGGAAATCTGAAGGTCCATTTCTGGGTGACTCTGGTGTGAGTGTGATCTAGTTGTATCTGTGGGAGGAGGTGAGTTTAGGGTCCTTCTACACTGCCATCTTCCCCACAATTCAGTTTATTTTGTCTCATAAAAATATTACGACTCCAACTTTCTTTTCACTTCCATTTGCATGATAAATGGTTTTGTTTCCCATTACTTCCAATCTGCTTTTATTTTTAGGTCTGAAGTGATTCTCTGGTAGGCAGCAGAGAGATGGGTCTTGCTTCCTCTTTACACTCTATGTTTTCTGATTGAGTTATTTAGTCCTTTTTTGTTAAAGCAATCATTGATAAAGTATTTGTATCTCTCTAGTTTACTTCACAAGGAAAAGTGTGACAGGCTTCGCTCTGAGAAGGAGGTCTGCGTGGAACGCCTCTTTCAACTCACGGCTTGTTTCTGGCTGACGGAAGGCTTCTCAAGGGTGTGTACGGAAGCCTACGGTAAAAGCGCCTACACTTCACTCTCCGGGGGGAAATAAAAGCAAGAACCCAAAAGCATCGGTGAGAAACAGTCTCTCAACGAACACCTTCTTTCCTGACGAGACAGAAACATGTTCAACTCTGTGTGTTTGTGTGTGTGTGTGTGCGCGCGCGCGCGTGAGGGAATAAGGAATGTGCCATGCCCTCACCTGGGAAAAGCAAGTCTGCGTATACGGCAACTCTCCACTAACATCTCCAGGTATCCTTGAGAGAGAAGCATTTCCAAAACTGGGTGTGGAAGCATCATGAATGTGCCGTACGCTTTACTACCTTTCAACACCCAAACTCAACATCCAAAAAACAAATAAGTGAGTCAAGAAATGGGCAGAAGATATGAACAGATATTTCTCCAAAGAAGACACACAAATGGCCAACAGACATATGACAAACTGCTCAACATCACTTGGCATGGGGAAAAAGAAACTCAAATGACAATGAGATACCACTTCACACCAGTCAGAATTGCAAAAATTAACAAGCGAAGAAATAACAAATGTTGGTGAGGAGAAAGGGGAACTCTCTTACACTTCTAAGTGGGAATGAAAACTGGTACAGCCACTTTGGAAAACAATATGGAGGTTCCTCAAGAACTTAAAACAGAGCTCTCTTACAACCCAGCAATTTTATTTACCCCAAAGCTACAAATGTAGTGATCTGAAGGGGCAACGGCACCCCGCATGTTTATAGCAACATTGTCCACAATAGCCAAACCGTGGAAGGAACCAAGACATCCATCGACAGATAAATGGATAAAGAAAACATGGTATATACATATACAATGGAATATGACTCAGCCATCAGAAAGGATCAATATTTAGCATATCGATGTGGATGGCACTGGAGGGTATTATGCTGAGCAAAATAAGTCAGTCAGAGAAAAACAATTATTATATGGTTTTACTCATATGTGGAATAGAAGGAACAGCACAGAGGATCATAGGGGAAGGGAGGGAAAATGAATGCGAAGAAACCAGAGAGGAAGAAAATCCATGACAGGTTCCTAACTATTGGAAACCAACTGAGGGTTGCTGGAGGAAAGGTGGCTGGGGAGATGGAGTAACTGTGTGATGGGCATTAAGGAATGCATGGGATGTGATGAACACTGGGTGTTATACACAACTGATGAATTGTGGAACGCTACATTTGAAACTACTGGTGTACTCTATGTTGGCTAATTCAATTTCAATTTTAAAAAACTCTATTTGGTCTGATATAAGGATTGCTACTCTGACTTCTTTTGACATCCACTTGCATGATTAATGTTTCTCCATCTCTTAATTTCCATCTGCAGGTGTCTTTAGGTGTGAAATCTTTTATACATATATACAAACTCTGTCATGCTCTTTCCTTGGAGCATTTCGTCCACTTACATTCAAACTAATTATCATTAGACATGTATTTATTGATGTTTTGTTACTTGTTTCAGAGTTTTTTGTGTAGTTTTTCTCTGATCCTTTCTTCTCTTGCTCTCTCTCTCATGGTTTGCTCGTTTTCTTTAATGATATTCTTGGATTTCTTTCCCTTTATCTTTTGCATGTGTATTAGTGCTTTGGGTTTCTGGTGACCCCCTGGATTATATACAGCCTTTTCAGTCTATATTAAGTTGAATGCTGTTTAAGTTCAAACCCACTGTTGACTCCTCCTCATGTGTTAGGGTATATGTTTTCATATTTTACATACTTTTATTTTGTGAATCCCTTAACTGATTTTTACAGAAATACTTAATTTTACTGCTTCCTTGATTCATTATTGTCCTACCCTCACTTACGATTTTTTTCCACTCATAGTGTCCCCTTCAATATTTTTTGTAGTTAATTTAGTGGTCATGAACTCTTTTAGTTTGTGTGGCTAAGAAACTCTTTTTCTCCCCTTCTTTTCTGAAGGATAGGCTTGCTGGATAAATTATTCCTTGCTGCAGGTTTTTCTCATTCAGCACTTTGAATATTTAACGCCACTTTCTTCTGTCCTGCATAGTTTCTGCTGAAAACTCAGCTGATAGCTTTATGGGCTTTCCCTTGCATGTTAACTGTCTTCTTTTATCTTGCTGCTTTAAATGTTTTTTCTTTATCACTACCTTTTCCCATTTGGATTACTATGTGTCTTCATGTCGACCTCCTTCGGTTGATTTTGTGGGAGGGGATCTCTATGCCTTATGGATTTGTATAGGTTTCCTTCACCAGATTAGGTTAAGTTTTCAGCTCTTCTTTGGTCAAATAGATTTTCTGTCCCCTTTTCCCCCTTTTCACCTTCTGGGATCCCTCTAATGTGGGTGTTGTTACACTGGATGGAGTCACTGAATTCCCTAAGTCTCTTCTCATTTTTGCATACTTCTTTTTCCTCTCATTTTTTCCGCTTGATTACTTTCCATTACTGTCTTCTAGTTCATTAATTTGTTCCTCTGCTTCGTCCATCCTGCTAATTATTCTATCTAGTATATTCTGAATTACATTTATTGTGTTCCACATCTGTGATTATTTCTTTCATATCTCTTTGTTAAGAGTCTCAATGATGTTCCCCCTTCTGATGTCCTCCCTCTATTCATTTCCCCAGTGAGTATCTTTATAATTGTTATCTTAAATTTCTCTCAGGCATGTTCCTTATATCCATTTTGTTTAGGTCTCTTGCTGTGGCTTTGTCCTCTTCTTTCGTTTAGGACATAGTCCTCTGTCTGCTCATTTGGCCTACTTCTCAGAGAATATCTCTCTGTTAGGAAGGTCAGATATATTGCTTGTTCTTGAAAATACTGGGCAGTACATACATTTTTAACTTGGTGATGCTGGTTCTCCTCTGAAGGTAATGCATAGCAACAACAGAGACTGGATCTGGACTGTGTCATTGTGCACAACACATGGGGTGTGCTGTTTTAACAAGACGCATGCGTGTTTTGTAGGTGATGGGGAGACATATTGTTCTCAAGGATTGTGTGGGTCTTATCAGGGAGGGTATCCACAGCACTGGGACTGAAGCAGGTCTGGTAGGTGTGGGGATGGGCCATGGTTTATGCAAGTTAGTGATTGCTAGATTGTGCTTGGTCTTGCAGGTAGGTGTCTGTTTACAATGAGGGGCCGTAGAGGGAAATGGCACCTGCCAGCTCCTTTGTTCCTAGACAAGTCCCTTAGCAAACTCTGAGTTCAGGAACTATGTCTCCCTTGTTTAGTCCTCAAGCACCTTTCAACCTGCTTCACCCAAGCTTCTCCAGACTGTTTGCTCTGCTTTCTCTTTAAGGACAGATCTCAGCTTCCTATCACCTTCTGTGCTCTCTCAGAGCTGAGACAGCTGATTTTTAAAAGTTCCAAGCTTTAAGTCTGCTGGTTGTAGACACTCACAAATTTCATCCCTTCTGATTTTCAAAGCCAGAAGCTATGAGGATGTCTCTACGCTTTAGAGGCTCCCCGGTGTAGTAGTTTGTTTCTGGCCCCTCTGTGACTGTGGTTCCCTCCCTCTGGTGGTCAGAAATATGGGGTTTAGATTCCTACAGAGTCCTTGTCCTTCCTACCATCTTTGATGTGATTTCCTCTCTCCATTTAGTTGTAGAGTTTTGTTGGGAAATTGAAGGTCCATTTCTGGGTGACTCTGGTGTGAGTGTGATCTAGTTGTATCTGTGGGAGGAGGTGAGTTTAGGGTCCTTCTACTCTGCCATCTTCCCCACAATTCAGTTTATTTTGTCTCGTAAAAATATTACGACTCCAACTTTCTTTTCACTTCCATTTGCATGATAAATGGTTTTGTTTCCCATTACTTCCAATCTGCTTTTATTTTTAGGTCTGAAGTGATTCTCTGGTAGGCAGCAGAGAGATGGGTCTTGCTTCCTCTTTACACTCTATGTTTTCTGATTGAGTTATTTAGTCCTTTTTTGTTAAAGCAATCATTGATAAAGTATTTGTATCTCTCTAGTTTACTTCACAAGGAAAAGTGTGACAGGCTTCGCTCTGAGAAGGAGGTCTGCGTGGAACGCCTCTTTCAACTCACGGCTTGTTTCTGGCTGACGGAAGGCTTCTCAAGGGTGTGTACGGAAGCCTACGGAAAAAGCGCCTACACTTCACTCTCCGGGGGGAAATAAAAGCAAGAACCCAAAAGCATCGGCGAGAAACATTCTCTCAACGAACACCTTCTTTCCTGACGAGACAGAAACATGTTCAACTCTGTGTGTGTGTGTGTGTGTGTGTGTGTGTGTGTGCGCGCGCGCGCGTGAGGGAATAAGGAATGTGCCATGCCCTCACCTGGGAAAAGCAAGTCTGCGTATACGGCAACTCTCCACTAACATCTTCAGGTATCCTTGAGAGAGAAGCATTTCCAAAACTGGGTGTGGAAGCATCATGAATGTGCCGTACGCTTTACTACCTTTCAACACCCAAACTCAACATCCAAAAAACAAATAAGTGAGTCAAGAAATGGGCAGAAGATATGAACAGATATTTCTCCAAAGAAGACACACAAATGGCCAACAGACATATGACAAACTGCTCAACATCACTTGGCATGGGGAAAAAGAAACCTAAATGACAATGAGATACCACTTCACACCAGTCAGAATTGGAAAAATTAACAAGCGAAGAAATAACAAATGTTGGTGAGGAGAAAGGGGAACTCTCTTACACTTCTAAGTGGGAATGAAAACTGGTACAGCCACTTTGGAAAACAATATGGAGGTTCCTCAATAACTTAAAACAGAGCTCCCTTACAACCCAGCAATTTTATTTACCCCAAAGCTACCAATGTAGTGATCTGAAGGGGCAACGGCACCCCGAATGTTTATAGCAACATTGTCCACAATAGCCAAACCGTGGAAGGAACCAAGACATCCATCGACAGATAAATGGATAAAGAAAACATGGTATATACATATACAATGGAATATGACTCAGCCATCAGAAAGGATCAATATTTAGCATATCGATGTGGATGGCACTGGAGGGTATTATGCTGAGCAAAATAAGTCAGTCAGAGAAAAACAATTATTATATGGTTTTACTCATATGTGGAATAGAAGGAACAGCACAGAGGATCATAGGGGAAGGGAGGGAAAATGAATGCGAAGAAACCAGAGAGGAAGAAAATCCATGACAGGTTCCTAACTATTGGAAACCAAGTGAGGGTTGCTGGAGGAAAGGTGGCTGGGGAGATGGGGTAACTGTGTGATGGGCATTAAGGAATGCATGGGATGTGATGAACACTGGGTGTTATACACAACTGATGAATTGTGGAACGCTACATTTGAAACTACTGGTGTACTCTATGTTGGCTAATTCAATTTCAATTTTAAAAAACTCTATTTGGTCTGATATAAGGATTGCTACTCTGACTTCTTTTGACATCCACTTGCATGATTAATGTTTCTCCATCTCTTAATTTCCATCTGCAGGTGTCTTTAGGTGTGAAATCTTTTATACATATATACAAACTCTGTCATGCTCTTTTGCTTGGAGCATTTCGTCCATTTACATTCAAACTAATTATCATTAGACATGTATTTATTGATGTTTTGTTACTTGTTTCAGAGTTTTTTGTGTAGTTTTTCTCTGATCCTTTCTTCTCTTGCTCTCTCTCTCATGGTTTGCTCGTTTTCTTTAATGATATTCTTGGATTTCTTTCCCTTTATCTTTTGCATGTGTATTAGTGCTTTGGGTTTCTGGTGACCCCCTGGATTATATATAGCCTTTTCAGTCTATATTAAGTTGAATGCTGTTTAAGTTCAAACCCACTGTTGACTCCTCCTCATGTGTTAGGGTATATGTTTTCCTATTTTACATACTTTTATTTTGTGAATCCCTTAACTGATTTTTACAGAAATACTTAATTTTACTGCTTCCTTGATTCATTATTGTCCTACCCTCACTTACGATTTTTTTCCACTCATAGTGTCCCCTTCAATATTTTTTGTAGTTAATTTAGTGGTCATGAACTCTTTTAGTTTGTGTGGCTAAGAAACTCTTTTTCTCCCCTTCTTTTCTGAAGGATAGGCTTGCTGGATAAATTATTCCTTGCTGCAGGTTTTTCTCATTCAGCACTTTGAATATTTAACGCCACTTTCTTCTGTCCTGCATAGTTTCTGCTGAAAACTCAGCTGATAGCTTTATGGGCTTTCCCTTGCATGTTAACTGTCTTCTTTTATCTTGCTGCTTTAAATGTTTTTTCTTTATCACTACCTTTTCCCATTTGGATTACTATGTGTCTTCATGTCGACCTCCTTCGGTTGATTTTGTGGGAGGGGATCTCTATGCCTTATGGATTTGTATAGGTTTCCTTCACCAGATTAGGTTAAGTTTTCAGCTCTTCTTTGGTCAAATAGATTTTCTGTCCCCTTTTCCCCCTTTTCACCTTCTGGGATCCCTCTAATGTGGGTGTTGTTACACTGGATGGAGTCACTGAATTCCCTAAGTCTCTTCTCATTTTTGCATACTTCTTTTTCCTCTCATTTTTTCCGCTTGATTACTTTCCATTACTGTCTTCTAGTTCATTAATTTGTTCCTCTGCTTCGTCCATCCTGCTAATTATTCTATCTAGTATATTCTTAATTACATTTATTGTGTTCCACATCTCTGATTATTTCTTTCATATCTCTTTGTTAAGAGTCTCAATGATGTTCCCCCTTCTGATGTCCTCCCTCTATTCATTTCCCCAGTGAGTATCTTTATAATTGTTATCTTAAATTTTCTCTCAGGCATGTTCCTTATATCCATTTTGTTTAGGTCTCTTGCTGTGGCTTTGTCCTCTTCTTTCGTTTAGGACATAGTCCTCTGTCTGCTCATTTGGCCTACTTCTCAGAGAATATCTCTCTGTTAGGAAGGTCAGATATATTGCTTGTTCTTGAAAATACTGGGCAGTACATACATTTTTAACGTGGTGATGCTGGTTCTCCTCTGAAGGTAATGCATAGCAACAACAGAGACTGGATCTGGACTGTGTCATTGTGCACAACACATGGGGTGTGCTGTTTTAACAAGACGCATGCGTGTTCTGTAGGTGATGGGGAGACATATTGTTCTCAAGGATTGTGTGGGTCTTATCAGGGAGGGTATCCACAGCACTGGGACTGAAGCAGGTCTGGTAGGTGTGGGGATGGGCCATGGTTTATGCAAGTTAGTGATTGCTAGATTGTGCTTGGTCTTGCAGGTAGGTGTCTGTTTACAATGAGGGGCCGTAGAGGGAAATGGCACCTGCCAGCTCCTTTGTTCCTGGACAAGTCCCTTAGCAAACTCTGAGTTCAGGAACTATGTCTCCCTTGTTTAGTCCTCAAGCACCTTTCAACCTGCTTCACCCAAGCTTCTCCAGACTGTTTGCTCTGCTTTCTCTTTAAGGACAGATCTCAGCTTCCTATCACCTTCTGTGCTCTCTCAGAGCTGAGACAGCTGATTTTTAAAAGTTCCAAGCTTTAGGTCTGCTGGTTGTAGACACTCACAAATTTCATCCCTTCTGATTTTCAAAGCCATAAGCTATGAGGATGTCTCTACGCTTTAGAGGCTCCCCGGTGTAGTAGTTTGTTTCTGGCCCCTCTGTGACTGTGGTTCCCTCCCTCTGGTGGTCAGAAATATGGGGTTTAGATTCCTACAGAGTCCTTGTCCTTCCTACCATCTTTGATGTGATTTCCTCTCTCCATTTAGTTGTAGAGTTTTGTTGGGAAATCTGAAGGTCCATTTCTGGGTGACTCTGGTGTGAGTGTGATCTAGTTGTATCTGTGGGAGGAGGTGAGTTTAGGGTCCTTCTACACTGCCATCTTCCCCACAATTCAGTTTATTTTGTCTCATAAAAATATTACGACTCCAACTTTCTTTTCACTTCCATTTGCATGATAAATGGTTTTGTTTCCCATTACTTCCAATCTGCTTTTATTTTTAGGTCTGAAGTGATTCTCTGGTAGGCAGCAGAGAGATGGGTCTTGCTTCCTCTTTACACTCTATGTTTTCTGATTGAGTTATTTAGTCCTTTTTTGTTAAAGCAATCATTGATAAAGTATTTGTATCTCTCTAGTTTACTTCACAAGGAAAAGTGTGACAGGCTTCGCTCTGAGAAGGAGGTCTGCGTGGAACGCCTCTTTCAACTCACGGCTTTTTTCTGACTGACGGAAGGCTTCTCAAGGGTGTGTACGGAAGCCTACGGAAAAAGCGCCTACACTTCACTCTCCGGGGGGAAATAAAAGCAAGAACCCAAAAGCATCGGCGAGAAACCGTCTCTCAACGAACACCTTCTTTCCTGACGAGACAGAAACATGTTCAACTCTGTGTGTGTGTGTGTGTGTGTGTGTGTGTGTGTGTGCGCGCGCGCGCGTGTGGGAATAAGGAATGTGCCATGCCCTCACCTGGGAAAAGCAAGTCTGCGTATACGGCAACTCTCCACTAACATCTTCAGGTATCCTTGAGAGAGAAGCATTTCCAAAAGTGGGTGTGGAAGCATCATGAATGTGCCGTGCGCTTTACTACCTTTCAACACCCAAACTCAACATCCAAAAAACAAATAAGTGAGTCAAGAAATGGGCAGAAGATATGAACAGATATTTCTCCAAAGAAGACACACAAATGGCCAACAGACATATGACAAACTGCTCAACATCACTTGGCATGGGGAAAAAGAAACCCAAATGACAATGAGATACCACTTCACACCAGTCAGAATTGCAAAAATTAACAAGCGAAGAAATAACAAATGTTGGTGAGGAGAAAGGGGAACTCTCTTACACTTCTAAGTGGGAATGAAAACTGGTACAGCCACTTTGGAAAACAATATGGAGGTTCCTCAAGAACTTAAAACAGAGCTCCCTTACAACCCAGCAATTTTATTTACCCCAAAGCTACAAATGTAGTGATCTGAAGGGGCAACGGCACCCCGAATGTTTATAGCAACATTGTCCACAATAGCCAAACCGTGGAAGGAACCAAGACATCCATCGACAGATAAATGGATAAAGAAAACATGGTATATACATATACAATGGAATATGACTCAGCTATCAGAAAGGATCAATATTTAGCATATCGATGTGGATGGCACTGGAGGGTATTATGCTGAGCAAAATAAGTCAGTCAGAGAAAAACAATTATTATATGGTTTTACTCATATGTGGAATAGAAGGAACAGCACAGAGGATCATAGGGGAAGGGAGGGAAAATGAATGCGAAGAAACCAGAGAGGAAGAAAATCCATGACAGGTTCCTAACTATTGGAAACCAACTGAGGGTTGCTGGAGGAAAGGTGGCTGGGGAGATGGGGTAACTGTGTGATGGGCATTAAGGAATGCCTGTGATGTGATGAACACTGGGTGTTATACACAACTGATGAATTGTGGAACGCTACATTTGAAACTACTGGTGTACTCTATGTTGGCTAATTCAATTTCAATTTTAAAAAACTCTATTTGGTCTGATATAAGGATTGCTACTCTGACTTCTTTTGACATCCACTTGCATGATTAATGTTTCTCCATCTCTTAATTTCCATCTGCAGGTGTCTTTAGGTGTGAAATCTTTTATACATATATACAAACTCTGTCATGCTCTTTTGCTTGGAACATTTCGTCCACTTACATTCAAACTAATTATCATTAGACATGTATTTATTGATGTTTTGTTACTTGTTTCAGAGTTTTTTGTGTAGTTTTTCTCTGATCCTTTCTTCTCTTGCTCTCTCTCTCATGGTTTGCTCGTTTTCTTTAATGATATTCTTGGATTTCTTTCCCTTTATCTTTTGCATGTGTATTAGTGCTTTGGGTTTGTGGTGACCCCCTGGATTATATATAGCCTTTTCAGTCTATATTAAGTTGAATGCTGTTTAAGTTCAAACCCACTGTTGACTCCTCCTCATGTGTTAGGGTATATGTTTTCATATTTTACATACTTTTATTTTGTGAATCCCTTAACTGATTTTTACAGAAATACTTAATTTTACTGCTTCCTTGATTCATTATTGTCCTACTCTCACTTACGATTTTTTTCCACTCATAGTGTCCCCTTCAATATTTTTTGTAGTTAATTTAGTGGTCATGAACTCTTTTAGTTTGTGTGGCTAAGAAACTCTTTTTCTCCCCTTCTTTTCTGAAGGATAGGCTTGCTGGATAAATTATTCCTTGCTGCAGGTTTTTCTCATTCAGCACTTTGAATATTTAACGCCACTTTCTTCTGTCCTGCATAGTTTCTGCTGAAAACTCAGCTGATAGCTTTATGGGCTTTCCCTTGCATGTTAACTGTCTTCTTTTATCTTGCTGCTTTAAATGTTTTTTCTTTATCACTACCTTTTCCCATTTGGATTACTATGTGTCTTCATGTCGACCTACTTCGGTTGATTTTGTGGGAGGGGATCTCTATGCCTTATGGATTTGTATAGGTTTCCTTCACCAGATTAGGTTAAGTTTTCAGCTCTTCTTTGGTCAAATAGATTTTCTGTCCCCCTTTCCCCCTTTTCACCTTCTGGGATCCCTCTAATGTGGGTGTTGTTACACTGGATGGAGTCACTGAATTCCCTAAGTCTCTTCTCATTTTTGCATACTTCTTTTTCCTCTCATTTTTTCCGCTTGATTACTTTCCATTACTGTCTTCTAGTTCATTAATTTGTTCCTCTGCTTCGTCCATCCTGCTAATTATTCTATCTAGTATATTCTTAATTACATTTCTTGTGTTCCACATCTCTGATTATTACTTTCATATCTCTTTGTTAAGAGTCTCAATGATGTTCCCCCTTCTGATGTCCTCCCTCTATTCATTTCCCCAGTGAGTATCTTTATAATTGTTATCTTAAATTTTCTCTCAGGCATGTTCCTTATATCCATTTTGTTTAGGTCTCTTGCTGTGGCTTTGTCCTCTTCTTTCGTTTAGGACATAGTCCTCTGTCTGCTCATTTGGCCTACTTCTCAGAGAATATCTCTCTGTTAGGAAGGTCAGATATATTGCTTGTTCTTGAAAATACTGGGCAGTACATACATTTTTAACGTGGTGATGCTGGTTCTCCTCTGAAGGTAATGCATAGCAACAACAGAGACTGGATCTGGACTGTGTCATTGTGCACAACACATGGGGTGTGCTGTTTTAACAAGACGCATGCGTGTTCTGTAGGTGATGGGGAGACATATTGTTCTCAAGGATTGTGTGGGTCTTATCAGGGAGGGTATCCACAGCACTGGGACTGAAGCAGGTCTGGTAGGTGTGGGGATGGGCCATGGTTTATGCAAGTTAGTGATTGCTAGATTGTGCCTGGTCTTGCAGGTAGGTGTCTGTTTACAATGAGGGGCCGTAGAGGGAAATGGCACCTGCCAGCTCCTTTGTTCCTGGACAAGTCCCTTAGCAAACTCTGAGTTCAGGAACTATGTCTCCCTTGTTTAGTCCTCAAGCACCTTTCAACCTGCTTCACCCAAGCTTCTCCAGACTGTTTGCTCTGCTTTCTCTTTAAGGACAGATCTCAGCTTCCGATCACCTTCTGTGCTCTCTCAGAGCTGAGACAGCTGATTTTTAAAAGTTCCAAGCTTTAGGTCTGCTGGTTGTAGACACTCACAAATTTCATCCCTTCTGATTTTCAAAGCCATAAGCTATGAGGATGTCTCTACGCTTTAGAGGCTCCCCGGTGTAGTAGTTTGTTTCTGGCCCCTCTGTGACTGTGGTTCCCTCCCTCTGGTGGTCAGAAATATGGGGTTTAGATTCCTACAGAGTCCTTGTCCTTCCTACCATCTTTGATGTGATTTCCTCTCTCCATTTAGTTGTAGAATTTTGTTGGGAAATCTGAAGGTCCATTTCTGGGTGACTCTGGTGTGAGTGTGATCTAGTTGTATCTGTGGGAGGAGGTGAGTTTAGGGTCCTTCTACACTGCCATCTTCCCCACAATTCAGTTTATTTTGTCTCATAAAAATATTACGACTCCAACTTTCTTTTCACTTCCATTTGCATGATAAATGGTTTTGTTTCCCATTACTTCCAATCTGCTTTTATTTTTAGGTCTGAAGTGATTCTCTGGTAGGCAGCAGAGAGATGGGTCTTGCTTCCTCTTTACACTCTATGTTTTCTGATTGAGTTATTTAGTCCTTTTTTGTTAAAGCAATCATTGATAAAGTATTTGTATCTCTCTAGTTTACTTCACAAGGAAAAGTGTGACAGGCTTCGCTCTGAGAAGGAGGTCTGCGTGGAACGCCTCTTTCAACTCACGGCTTGTTTCTGGCTGACGGAAGGCTTCTCAAGGGTGTGTACGGAAGCCTACGGTAAAAGCGCCTACACTTCACTCTCCGGGGGTAATAAAAGCAAGAACCCAAAAGCATCGGTGAGAAACAGTCTCTCAACGAACACCTTCTTTCCTGACGAGACAGAAACATGTTCAACTCTGTGTGTTTGTGTGTGTGTGTGTGCGCGCGCACGCGTGAGGGAATAAGGAATGTGCCATGCCCTCACCTGGGAAAAGCAAGTCTGCGTATACGGCAACTCTCCACTAACATCTTCAGGTATCCTTGAGAGAGAAGCATTTCCAAAACTGGGTGTGGAAGCATCATGAATGTGCCGTACGCTTTACTACCTTTCAACACCCAAACTCAACATCCAAAAAACAAATAAGTGAGTCAAGAAATGGGCAGAAGATATGAACAGATATTTCTCCAAAGAAGACACACAAATGGCCAACAGACATATGACAAACTGCTCAACATCACTTGGCATGGGGAAAAAGAAACCCAAATGACAATGAGATACCACTTCACACCAGTCAGAATTGCAAAAATTAACAAGCGAAGAAATAACAAATGTTGGTGAGGAGAAAGGGGAACTCTCTTACACTTCTAAGTGGGAATGAAAACTGGTACAGCCACTTTGGAAAACAATATGGAGGTTCCTCAAGAACTTAAAACAGAGCTCTCTTACAACCCAGCAATTTTATTTACCCCAAAGCTACAAATGTAGTGATCTGAAGGGGCAACGGCACCCCGAATGTTTAGAGCAACATTGTCCACAATAGCCAAACCGTGGAAGGAACCAAGACATCCATCGACAGATAAATGGATAAAGAAAACATGGTATATACATATACAATGGAATATGACTCAGCCATCAGAAAGGATCAATATTTAGCATATCGATGTGGATGGCACTGGAGGGTATTATGCTGAGCAAAATAAGTCAGTCAGAGAAAAACAATTATTATATGGTTTTACTCATATGTGGAATAGAAGGAACAGCACAGAGGATCATAGGGGAAGGGAGGGAAAATGAATGCGAAGAAACCAGAGAGGAAGAAAATCCATGACAGGTTCCTAACTATTGGAAACCAACTGAGGGTTGCTGGAGGAAAGGTGGCTGGGGAGATGGAGTAACTGTGTGATGGGCATTAAGGAATGCATGGGATGTGATAAACACTGGGTGTTATACATAACTGATGAATTGTGGAACGCTACATTGGAAACTACTGGTGTACTCTATGTTGGCTAATTCAATTTCAATTTTAAAAAACTCTATTTGGTCTGATATAGGGATTGCTACTCTGACTTCTTTTGACATCCACTTGCATGATTAATGTTTCTCCATCTCTTAATTTCCATCTGCAGGTGTCTTTAGGTGTGAAATCTTTTATACATATATACAAACTCTGTCATGCTCTTTCCTTGGAGCATTTCGTCCACTTACATTCAAACTAATTATCATTAGACATGTATTTATTGATGTTTTGTTACTTGTTTCAGAGTTTTTTGTGTAGTTTTTCTCTGATCCTTTCTTCTCTTGCTCTCTCTCTTATGGTTTGCTCGTTTTCTTTAATGATATTCTTGGATTTCTTTCCCTTTATCTTTTGCATGTGTATTAGTGCTTTGGGTTTCTGGTGACCCCCTGGATTATATACAGCCTTTTCAGTCTATATTAAGTTGAATGCTGTTTAAGTTCAAACCCACTGTTGACTCCTCCTCATGTGTTAGGGTATATGTTTTCATATTTTACATACTTTAATTTTGTGAATCCCTTAACTGATTTTTACAGAAATACTTAATTTTACTGCTTCCTTGATTCATTATTGTCCTACCCTCACTTACGATTTTTTTCCACTCATAGTGTCCCCTTCAATATTTTTTGTAGTTAATTTAGTGGTCATGAACTCTTTTAGTTTGTGTGGCTAAGAAACTCTTTTTCTCCCCTTCTTTTCTGAAGGATAGGCTTGCTGGATAAATTATTCCTTGCTGCAGGTTTTTCTCATTCAGCACTTTGAATATTTAACGCCACTTTCTTCTGTCCTGCATAGTTTCTGCTGAAAACTCAGCTGATAGCTTTATGGGCTTTCCCTTGCATGTTAACTGTCTTCTTTTATCTTGCTGCTTTCAATGTTTTTTCTTTATCACTACCTTTTCCCATTTGGATTACTATGTGTCTTCATGTCGACCTCCTTCGGTTGATTTTGTGGGAGGGGATCTCTATGCCTTATGGATTTGTATAGGTTTCCTTCACCAGATTAGGTTAAGTTTTCAGCTCTTCTTTGGTCAAATAGATTTTCTGTCCCCTTTTCCCCCTTTTCACCTTCTGGGATCCCTCTAATGTGGGTGTTGTTACACTGGATGGAGTCACTGAATTCCCTAAGTCTCTTCTCATTTTTGCATACTTCTTTTTCCTCTCATTTTTTCCGCTTGATTACTTTCCATTACTGTCTTCTAGTTCATTAATTTGTTCCTCTGCTTCGTCCATCCTGCTAATTATTCTATCTAGTATATTCTGAATTACATTTATTGTGTTCCACATCTGTGATTATTTCTTTCATATCTCTTTGTTAAGAGTCTCAATGATGTTCCCCCTTCTGATGTCCTCCCTCTATTCATTTCCCCAGTGAGTATCTTTATAATTGTTATCTTAAATTTCTCTCAGGCATGTTCCTTATATCCATTTTGTTTAGGTCTCTTGCTGTGGCTTTGTCCTCTTCTTTCGTTTAGGACATAGTCCTCTGTCTGCTCATTTGGCCTACTTCTCAGAGAATATCTCTCTGTTAGGAAGGTCAGATATATTGCTTGTTCTTGAAAATACTGGGCAGTACATACATTTTTAACTTGGTGATGCTGGTTCTCCTCTGAAGGTAATGCATAGCAACAACAGAGACTGGATCTGGACTGTGTCATTGTGCACAACACATGGGGTGTGCTGTTTTAACAAGACGCATGCGTGTTCTGTAGGTGATGGGGAGACATATTGTTCTCAAGGATTGTGTGGGTCTTATCAGGGAGGGTATCCACAGCACTGGGACTGAAGCAGGTCTGGTAGGTGTGGGGATGGGCCATGGTTTATGCAAGTTAGTGATTGCTAGATTTTGCTTGGTCTTGCAGGTAGGTGTCTGTTTACAATGAGGGGCCGTAGAGGGAAATGGCACCTGCCAGCTCCTTTGTTCCTGGACAAGTCCCTTAGCAAACTCTGAGTTCAGGAACTATGTCTCCCTTGTTTAGTCCTCAAGCACCTTTCAACCTGCTTCACCCAAGCTTCTCCAGACTGTTTGCTCTGCTTTCTCTTTAAGGACAGATCTCAGCTTCCTATCACCTTCTGTGCTCTCTCAGAGCTGAGACAGCTGATTTTTAAAAGTTCCAAGCTTTAAGTCTGCTGGTTGTAGACACTCACAAATTTCATCCCTTCTGATTTTCAAAGCCATAAGCTATGAGGATGTCTCTACGCTTTAGAGGCTCCCCGGTGTAGTAGTTTGTTTCTGGCCCCTCTGTGACTGTGGTTCCCTCCCTCTGGTGGTCAGAAATATGGGGTTTAGATTCCTACAGAGTCCTTGTCCTTCCTACCATCTTTGATGTGATTTCCTCTCTCCATTTAGTTGTAGAGTTTTGTTGGGAAATTGAAGGTCCATTTCTGGGTGACTCTGGTGTGAGTGTGATCTAGTTGTATCTGTGGGAGGAGGTGAGTTTAGGGTCCTTCTACTCTGCCATCTTCCCCACAATTCAGTTTATTTTGTCTCGTAAAAATATTACGACTCCAACTTTCTTTTCACTTCCATTTGCATGATAAATGGTTTTGTTTCCCATTACTTCCAATCTCCTTTTATTTTTAGGTCTGAAGTGATTCTCTGGTAGGCAGCAGAGAGATGGGTCTTGCTTCCTCTTTACACTCTATGTTTTCTGATTGAGTTATTTAGTCCTTTTTTGTTAAAGCAATCATTGATAAAGTATTTGTATCTCTCTAGTTTACTTCACAAGGAAAAGTGTTACAGGCTTCGCTCTGAGAAGGAGGTCTGCGTGGAACGCCTCTTTCAACTCACGGCTTGTTTCTGGCTGACGGAAGGCTTCTCAAGGGTGTGTACGGAAGCCTACGGAAAAAGCGCCTACACTTCACTCTCCGGGGGGAAATAAAAGCAAGAACCCAAAAGCATCGGCGAGAAACCTTCTCTCAACGAACACCTTCTTTCCTGACGAGACAGAAACATGTTCAACTCTGTGTGTGTGTGTGTGTGTGTGTGTGTGTGTGCGCGCGCGCGCGCGTGAGGGAATAAGGAATGTGCCATGCCCTCACCTGGGAAAAGCAAGTCTGCGTATATGGCAACTCTCCACTAACATCTTCAGGTATCCTTGAGAGAGAAGCATTTCCAAAAGTGGGTGTGGAAGCATCATGAATGTGCCGTACGCTTTACTACCTTTCAACACCCAAACTCAACATCCAAAAAACAAATAAGTGAGTCAAGAAATGGGCAGAAGATATGAACAGATATTTCTCCAAAGAAGACACACAAATGGCCAACAGACATATGACAAACTGCTCAACATCACTTGGCATGGGGAAAAAGAAACCTAAATGACAATGAGATACCACTTCACACCAGTCAGAATTGGAAAAATTAACAAGCGAAGAAATAACAAATGTTGGTGAGGAGAAAGGGGAACTCTCTTACACTTCTAAGTGGGAATGAAAACTGGTACAGCCACTTTGGAAAACAATATGGAGGTTCCTCAATAACTTAAAACAGAGCTCCCTTACAACCCAGCAATTTTATTTACCCCAAAGCTACCAATGTAGTGATCTGAAGGGGCAACGGCACCCCGAATGTTTATAGCAACATTGTCCACAATAGCCAAACCGTGGAAGGAACCAAGACATCCATCGACAGATAAATGGATAAAGAAAACATGGTATATACATATACAATGGAATATGACTCAGCCATCAGAAAGGATCAATATTTAGCATATCGATGTGGATGGCACTGGAGGGTATTATGCTGAGCAAAATAAGTCAGTCAGAGAAAAACAATTATTATATGGTTTTACTCATATGTGGAATAGAAGGAACAGCACAGAGGATCATAGGGGAAGGGAGGGAAAATGAATGCGAAGAAACCAGAGAGGAAGAAAATCCATGACAGGTTCCTAACTATTGGAAACCAAGTGAGGGTTGCTGGAGGAAAGGTGGCTGGGGAGATGGGGTAACTGTGTGATGGGCATTAAGGAATGCATGGGATGTGATGAACACTGGGTGTTATACACAACTGATGAATTGTGGAACGCTACATTTGAAACTACTGGTGTACTCTATGTTGGCTAATTCAATTTCAATTTTAAAAAACTCTATTTGGTCTGATATAAGGATTGCTACTCTGACTTCTTTTGACATCCACTTGCATGATTAATGTTTCTCCATCTCTTAATTTCCATCTGCAGGTGTCTTTAGGTGTGAAATCTTTTATACATATATACAAACTCTGTCATGCTCTTTTGCTTGGAGCATTTCGTCCATTTACATTCAAACTAATTATCATTAGACATGTATTTATTGATGTTTTGTTACTTGTTTCAGAGTTTTTTGTGTAGTTTTTCTCTGATCCTTTCTTCTCTTGCTCTCTCTCTCATGGTTTGCTCGTTTTCTTTAATGATATTCTTGGATTTCTTTCCCTTTATCTTTTGCATGTGTATTAGTGCTTTGGGTTTCTGGTGACCCCCTGGATTATATATAGCCTTTTCAGTCTATATTAAGTTGAATGCTGTTTAAGTTCAAACCCACTGTTGACTCCTCCTCATGTGTTAGGGTATATGTTTTCCTATTTTACATACTTTTATTTTGTGAATCCCTTAACTGATTTTTACAGAAATACTTAATTTTACTGCTTCCTTGATTCATTATTGTCCTACCCTCACTTACGATTTTTTTCCACTCATAGTGTCCCCTTCAATATTTTTTGTAGTTAATTTAGTGGTCATGAACTCTTTTAGTTTGTGTGGCTAAGAAACTCTTTTTCTCCCCTTCTTTTCTGAAGGATAGGCTTGCTGGATAAATTATTCCTTGCTGCAGGTTTTTCTCATTCAGCACTTTGAATATTTAACGCCACTTTCTTCTGTCCTGCATAGTTTCTGCTGAAAACTCAGCTGATAGCTTTATGGGCTTTCCCTTGCATGTTAACTGTCTTCTTTTATCTTGCTGCTTTAAATGTTTTTTCTTTATCACTACCTTTTCCCATTTGGATTACTATGTGTCTTCATGTCGACCTCCTTCGGTTGATTTTGTGGGAGGGGATCTCTATGCCTTATGGATTTGTATAGGTTTCCTTCACCAGATTAGGTTAAGTTTTCAGCTCTTCTTTGGTCAAATAGATTTTCTGTCCCCTTTTCCCCCTTTTCACCTTCTGGGATCCCTCTAATGTGGGTGTTGTTACACTGGATGGAGTCACTGAATTCCCTAAGTCTCTTCTCATTTTTGCATACTTCTTTTTCCTCTCATTTTTTCCGCTTGATTACTTTCCATTACTGTCTTCTAGTTCATTAATTTGTTCCTCTGCTTCGTCCATCCTGCTAATTATTCTATCTAGTATATTCTTAATTACATTTATTGTGTTCCACATCTCTGATTATTTCTTTCATATCTCTTTGTTAAGAGTCTCAATGATGTTCCCCCTTCTGATGTCCTCCCTCTAGTCATTTCCCCAGTGAGCATCTTTATAATTGTTATCTTAAATTTTCTCTCAGGCATGTTCCTTATATCCATTTTGTTTAGGTCTCTTGCTGTGGCTTTGTCCTCTTCTTTCGTTTAGGACATAGTCCTCTGTCTGCTCATTTGGCCTACTTCTCAGAGAATATCTCTCTGTTAGGAAGGTCAGATATATTGCTTGTTCTTGAAAATACTGGGCAGTACATACATTTTTAACGTGGTGATGCTGGTTCTCCTCTGAAGGTAATGCATAGCAACAACAGAGACTGGATCTGGACTGTGTCATTGTGCACAACACATGGGGTGTGCTGTTTTAACAAGACGCATGCGTGTTCTGTAGGTGATGGGGAGACATATTGTTCTCAAGGATTGTGTGGGTCTTATCAGGGAGGGTATCCACAGCACTGGGACTGAAGCAGGTCTGGTAGGTGTGGGGATGGGCCATGGTTTATGCAAGTTAGTGATTGCTAGATTGTGCTTGGTCTTGCAGGTAGGTGTCTGTTTACAATGAGGGGCCGTAGAGGGAAATGGCACCTGCCAGCTCCTTTGTTCCTGGACAAGTCCCTTAGCAAACTCTGAGTTCAGGAACTATGTCTCCCTTGTTTAGTCCTCAAGCACCTTTCAACCTGCTTCACCCAAGCTTCTCCAGACTGTTTGCTCTGCTTTCTCTTTCAGGACAGATCTCAGCTTCCGATCACCTTCTGTGCTCTCTCAGAGCTGAGACAGCTGATTTTTAAAAGTTCCAAGCTTTAAGTCTGCTGGTTGTAGACACTCACAAATTTCATCCCTTCTGATTTTCAAAGCCATAAGCTATGAGGATGTCTCTACGCTTTAGAGGCTCCCCGGTGTAGTAGTTTGTTTCTGGCCCCTCTGTGACTGTGGTTCCCTCCCTCTGGTGGTCAGAAATATGGGGTTTAGTTTCCTACAGAGTCCTTGTCCTTCCTACCATCTTTGATGTGATTTCCTCTCTCCATTTAGTTGTAGAGTTTTGTTGGGAAATCTGAAGGTCCATTTCTGGGTGACTCTGGTGTGAGTGTGATCTAGTTGTATCTGTGGGAGGAGGTGAGTATAGGGTCCTTCTACACTGCCATCTTCCCCACAATTCAGTTTATTTTGTCTCATAAAAATATTACGACTCCAACTTTCTATTCACTTCCATTTGCATGATAAATGGTTTTGTTTCCCATTACTTCCAATCTGCTTTTATTTTTAGGTCTGAAGTGATTCTCTGGTAGGCAGCAGAGAGATGGGTCTTGCTTCCTCTTTACACTCTATGTTTTCTGATTGAGTTATTTAGTCCTTTTTTGTTAAAGCAATCATTGATAAAGTATTTGTATCTCTCTAGTTTACTTCACAAGGAAAAGTGTGACAGGCTTCGCTCTGAGAAGGAGGTCTGCGTGGAACGCCTCTTTCAACTCACGGCTTGTTTCTGGCTGACGGAAGGCTTCTCAAGGGTGTGTACGGAAGCCTACGGAAAAAGCGCCTACACTTCACTCTCCGGGGGGAAATAAAAGCAAGAACCCAAAAGCATCGGCGAGAAACCGTCTCTCAACGAACACCTTCTTTCCTGACGAGACAGAAACATGTTCAACTCTGTGTGTGTGTGTGTGTGTGTGTGTGTGTGTGTGTGTGCGCGCGCGCGCGTGAGGGAATAAGGAATGTGCCATGCCCTCACCTGGGAAAAGCAAGTCTGCGTATACGGCAACTCTCCACTAACATCTTCAGGTATCCTTGAGAGAGAAGCATTTCCAAAAGTGGGTGTGGAAGCATCATGAATGTGCCGTACGCTTTACTACCTTTCAACACCCAAACTCAACATCCAAAAAACAAATAAGTGAGTCAAGAAATGGGCAGAAGATATGAACAGATATTTCTCCAAAGAAGACACACAAATGGCCAACAGACATATGACAAACTGCTCAACATCACTTGGCATGGGGAAAAAGAAACCCAAATGACAATGAGATACCACTTCACACCAGTCAGAATTGCAAAAATTAACAAGCGAAGAAATAACAAATGTTGGTGAGGAGAAAGGGGAACTCTCTTACACTTCTAAGTGGGAATGAAAACTGGTACAGCCACTTTGGAAAACAATATGGAGGTTCCTCAAGAACTTAAAACAGAGCTCCCTTACAACCCAGCAATTTTATTTACCCCAAAGCTACAAATGTAGTGATCTGAAGGGGCAACGGCACCCCGAATGTTTATAGCAACATTGTCCACAATAGCCAAACCGTGGAAGGAACCAAGACATCCATCGACAGATAAATGGATAAAGAAAACATGGTATATACATATACAATGGAATATGACTCAGCCATCAGAAAGGATCAATATTTAGCATATCGATGTGGATGGCACTGGAGGGTATTATGCTGAGCAAAATAAGTCAGTCAGAGAAAAACTATTATTATATGGTTTTACTCATATGTGGAATAGAAGGAACAGCACAGAGGATCATAGGGGAAGGGAGGGAAAATGAATGCGAAGAAACCAGAGAGGAAGAAAATCCATGACAGGTTCCTAACTATTGGAAACCAACTGAGGGTTGCTGGAGGAAAGGTGGCTGGGGAGATGGGGTAACTGTGTGATGGGCATTAAGGAATGCATGGGATGTGATGAACACTGGGTGTTATACGCAACTGATGAATTGTGGAACGCTACATTTGAAACTACTGGTGTACTCTATGTTGGCTAATTCAATTTCAATTTTAAAAAACTCTATTTTGTCTGATATAAGGATTGCTACTCTGACTTCTTTTCACATCCACTTGCATGATTAATGTTTCTCCATCTCTTAATTTCCATCTGCAGGTGTCTTTAGGTGTGAAATCTTTTATTTATATATACAAACTCTGTCATGCTCTTTTGCTTGGAGCATTTAGTCCATTTACATTCAAACTAATTATCATTAGACATGTATTTATTGATGTTTTGTTACTTGTTTCAGAGTTTTTTGTGTAGTTTTTCTCTGATCCTTTCTTCTCTTGCTCTCTCTCTCATGGTTTGCTCGTTTTCTTTAATGATATTCTTGGATTTCTTTCCCTTTATCTTTTGCATGTGTATTAGTGCTTTGGGTTTCTGGTGACCCCCTGGATTATATATAGCCTTTTCAGTCTATATTAAGTTGAATGCTGTTTAAGTTCAAACCCACTGTTGACTCCTCCTCATGTGTTAGGGTATATGTTTTCATATTTTACATACTTTTATTTTGTGAATCGCTTAACTGATTTTTACAGAAATACTTAATTTTACTGCTTCCTTGATTCATTATTGTCCTACTCTCACTTACGATTTTTTTCCACTCATAGTGTCCCCTTCAATATTTTTTGTAGTTAATTTAGTGGTCATGAACTCTTTTAGTTTGTGTGGCTAAGAAACTCTTTTTCTCCCCTTCTTTTCTGAAGGATAGGCTTGCTGGATAAATTATTCCTTGCTGCAGGTTTTTCTCATTCAGCACTTTGAATATTTAACGCCACTTTCTTCTGTCCTGCATAGTTTCTGCTGAAAACTCAGCTGATAGCTTTATGGGCTTTCCCTTGCATGTTAACTGTCTCCTTTTATCTTGCTGCTTTAAATGTTTTTTCTTTATCACTACCTTTTCCCATTTGGATTACTATGTGTCTTCATGTCGACCTCCTTCGGTTGATTTTGTGGGAGGGGATCTCTATGCCTTATGGATTTGTATAGGTTTCCTTCACCAGATTAGGTTAAGTTTTCAGCTCTTCTTTGGTCAAATAGATTTTCTGTCCCCTTTTCCCCCTTTTCACCTTCTGGGATCCCTCTAATGTGGGTGTTGTTACACTGGATGGAGTCACTGAATTCCCTAAGTCTCTTCTCATTTTTGCATACTTCTTTTTCCTCTCATTTTTTCCGCTTGATTACTTTCCATTACTGTCTTCTAGTTCATTAATTTGTTCCTCTGCTTCGTCCATCCTGCTAATTATTCTATCTAGTATATTCTTAATTACATTTATTGTGTTCCACATCTCTGATTATTTCTTTCATATCTCTTTGTTAAGAGTCTCAATGATGTTCCCCCTTCTGATGTCCTCCCTCTATTCATTTCCCCAGTGAGCATCTTTATAATTGTTATCTTAAATTTTCTCTCAGGCATGTTCCTTATATCCATTTTGTTTAGGTCTCTTGCTGTGGCTTTGTCCTCTTCTTTCGTTTAGGACATAGTCCTCTGTCTGCTCATTTGGCCTACTTCTCAGAGAATATCTCTCTGTTAGGAAGGTCAGATATATTGCTTGTTCTTGAAAATACTGGGCAGTACATACATTTTTCACGTGGTGATGCTGGTTCTCCTCTGAAGGTAATGCATAGCAACAACAGAGACTGGATCTGGACTGTGTCATTGTGCACAACACATGGGGTGTGCTGTTTTAACAAGACGCATGCGTGTTCTGTAGGTGATGGGGAGACATATTGTTCTCAAGGATTGTGTGGGTCTTATCAGGGAGGGTATCCACAGCACTGGGACTGAAGCAGGTCTGGTAGGTGTGGGGATGGGCCATGGTTTATGCAAGTTAGTGATTGCTAGATTGTGCTTGGTCTTGCAGGTAGGTGTCTGTTTACAATGAGGGGCCGTAGAGGGAAATGGCACCTGCCAGCTCCTTTGTTCCTGGACAAGTCCCTTAGCAAACTCTGAGTTCAGGAACTATGTCTCCCTTGTTTAGTCCTCAAGCACCTTTCAACCTGCTTCACCCAAGCTTCTCCAGACTGTTTGCTCTGCTTTCTCTTTAAGGACAGATCTCAGCTTCCGATCACCTTCTGTGCTCTCTCAGAGCTGAGACAGCTGATTTTGAAAAGTTCCAAGCTTTAAGTCTGCTGTTTGTATACGCTCACAAATGTCATCCCTTCTGATTTTCAAAGCCATAAGCTATGAGGATGTCTCTACGCTTTAGAGGCTCCCCGGTGTAGTAGTTTTTTTCTGGCCCCTCTGTGACTGTGGTTCCCTCCCTCTGGTGGTCAGAAATATGGGGTTTAGATTCCTACAGAGTCCTTGTCCTTCCTACCATCTTTGATGTGATTTCCTCTCTCCATTTAGTTGTATAGTTTTGTTGGGAAATCTGAAGGTCCATTTCTGGGTAACTCTGGTGTGAGTGTGATCTAGTTGTATCTGTGGGATGAGGTGAGTTTAGGGTCCTTCTACTCTGCCATCTTCCCCACAATTCAGTTTATTTTGTCTCATAAAAATATTACGACTCCAACTTTCTTTTCACTTCCATTTGCATGATAAATGGTTTTGTTTCCCATTACTTCGAATCTGCTTTTATTTTTAGGTCTGAAGTGATTCTCTGGTAGGCAGCAGAGAGATGGGTCTTGCTTCCTCTTTACAGTCTATGTTTTCTGATTGGGATATTTAGTCCTTTTTTGTTAAAGCAATCATTGATAAAGTATTTATATCTCTGTAGTTTACTTCACAAAGAAAAGTGTGAAAGGCTTCGCTCTGAGAAGGAGGTCTGCGTGGACGCCTCTTTCAACTCACGGCTTGTTTCTGGCTGACGGAAGGCTTCTCAAGGGTGTGTACGGAAGCCTACGGAAAAAGCGCCTACACTTCACTCTCCGGGGGGAATAAAAGCAAGAACCCAAAAGCATCGGTGACAAACCGTCTCTCAAAGAACACCTTCTTTCCTGACGAGACAGAAACATGTTCAACTCTGTGTGTGTGTGTGTGTGTGTGTTTGTGTGTGTGTGTGTGTGCGCGCGCGCGCGTGAGGGAATAAGGAATGTGCCATGCACTCACCTGGGAAAAGCAAGTCTGCCTATACGGCAACTCTCCACTAACATATTCAGGTATCCTTGAGAGAGAAGCATTTCCAAAAGTGGGTGTGGAAGCATCATGAATGTGCCGTACGCTTTACTACCGTTCAACACCCAAACTCAACACCCAAAAAACAAATAAGTGAGTCAAGAAATGGGCAGAAGATATGAACAGATATTTCTCCAAAGAAGACACACAAATGGCCAACAGACATATGACAAACTGCTCAATATCACTTGGCATGGGGAAAAAGAAACCCAAATGACAATGAGATACCACTTCACACCAGTCAGAATTGCAAAAATTAACAAGCGGAGAAATAACAAATGTTGGTGAGGAGAAAGGGGAACTCTCTTACACTTCTAAGTGGGAATGAAAACTGGTACAGCCACTTTGGAAAACAATATGGAGGTTCCTCAAGAACTTAAAACAGAGCTCCCTTACAACCCAGCAATTTTATTTACCCCAAAGCTACCAATGTAGTGATCTGAAGGGGCAACTGCACCCCGAATGTTTATAGCAACATTGTCCACAATAGCCAAACCGTGGAAGGAACCAAGACATCCATCGACAGATAAATGGATAAAGAAAACATGGTATATACATATACAATGGAATATGACTCAGCCATCAGAAAGGATCAATATTGAGCATATCGATGTGGATGGCACTGGAGGGTATTATGCTGAGCAAAATAAGTCAGTCAGAGAAAAACAATTATTATATGGTTTTACTCATATGTGGAATAGAAGGAACAGCACAGAGGATCATAGGGGAAGGGAGGGAAAATGAATGCGAAGAAACCAGAGAGGAAGAAAATCCATGACAGGTTCCTAACTATTGGAAACCAACTGAGGGTTGCTGGAGGAAAGGTGGCTGGGGAGATGGGGTAACTGTGTGATGGGCATTAAGGAATGCCTGTGATGTGATGAACACCGGGTGTTATACACAACTGATGAATTGTGGAACGCTACATTTGAAACTACTGGTGTACTCTATGTTGGCTAATTCAATTTCAATTTTAAAAAACTCTATTTTGTCTGATATAAAGATTGCTACTCTGACTTCTTTTGACATCCACTTGCATGATTAATGTTTCTCCATCTCTTAATTTCCATCTGCAGGTGTCTTTAGGTGTGAAATCTTTTATATATATAGACAAACTCTGTCATGCTCTTTTGCTTGGAGCATTTCGTCCATTTACATTCAAACTGATTATCATTAGACATGTATTTATTGATGTTTTGTTACTTGTTTCAGAGTTTTTTGTGTAGTTTTTCCCTGATCCTTTCTTCTCTTGCTCTCTCTCTCATGGTTTGCTCGTTTTCTTTAATGATATTCTTGGATTTCTTTCCCTTTATCTTTTGCATGTGTATTAGTCCTTTGGGTTTGTGGTGACCCCCTGGATTATATATAGCCTTTTCGGTCTATATTAAGTTGAATGCTGTTTAAGTTCAAACCCACTGTTGACTCCTCCTCATGTGTTAGGGTATATGTTTTCATATTTTACATCCTTTAATTTTGTGAATCCCTTAACTGATTTTTACAGAAATACTTATTTTTACTGCTTCCTTGATTCATTATTGTCATACTCTCACTTACGATTTTTTTCCACTCATAGTGTCCGCTTCAATATTTTTTGTAGTTAATTTAGTGGTCATGAACTCTTTTAGTTTGTGTGGCTAAGAAACTCTTTTTCTCCCCTTCTTTTCTGAAGGATAGGCTTGCTGGATAAATTATTCCTTGCTGCTGATTTTTCTCATTCAGCACTTTGAATATTTAACGCCACTTTCTTCTGTCCTGCATAGTTTCTGCTGAAAACTCAGCTGATAGCTTTATGGGCTTTCCCTTGCATGTTACCTGTCTTCTTTTATCTTGCTGCTTTCAATGTTTTTTCTTTATCACTACCTTTTCCCATTTGGATTACTATGTGTCTTGATGTGGACCTCCTTCGGTTGACTTTGTGGGAGGGGATCTCTATGCCTTATGGATTTGTATAGGTTTCCTTCACCAGATTAGGTTAAGTTTTCAGCTCTTCTTTGCTCAAATAGATTTTCTGCCCCCTTTTCCCCCTTTTCACCTTCTGGGATCCCTCTAATGTGGGTGTTGTTACACTGGATGGAGTCACTGAATTCCCTAAGTCTCTTCTCATTTTTGCATACTTCTTTTTCCTCTCATTTTTTCCGCTTGATTACTTTCCATTACTGTCTTCTAGTTCATTAATTTGTTCCTCTGCTTCGTCCATCCTGCTAATTATTCTATCTAGTATATTCTTAATTACATTTCTTGTGTTCCACATCTCTGATTATTTCTTTCATATCTCTTTGTTAAGAGTCTCAATGATGTTCCCCCTTCTGATGTCCTCCCTCTATTCATTTCCCCAGTGAGTATCTTTATAATAGTTATCTTAAATTTTCTCTCAGGCATGTTCCTTATATCCATTTTGTTTAGGTCTCTTGCTGTGGCTTTGTCCTCTTCTTTCGTTTAGGACATAGTCCTCTGTCTGCTCATTTGGCCTACTTCTCAGAGAATATCTCTCTGTTAGGAAGGTCAGATATATTGCTTGTTCTTGAAAATACTGGGCAGTACATACATTTTTAACGTGGTGATGCTGGTTCTCCTCTGAAGGTAATGCATAGCAACAACAGAGACTGGATCTGGACTGTGTCATTGTGCACAACACATGGGGTGTGCTGTTTTAACAAGACGCATGCGTGTTCTGTAGGTGATGGGGAGACATATTGTTCTCAAGGATTGTGTGGGTCTTATCAGGGAGGGTATCCACAGCACTGGGACTGAAGCAGGTCTGGTAGGTGTGGGGATGGGCCATGGTTTATGCAAGTTAGTGATTGCTAGATTGTGCTTGGTCTTGCAGGTAGGTGTCTGTTTACAATGAGGGGCCGTAGAGGGAAATGGCACCTGCCAGCTCCTTTGTTCCTGGACAAGTCCCTTAGCAAACTCTGAGTTCAGGAACTATGTCTCCCTTGTTTAGTCCTCAAGCACCTTTCAACCTGCTTCACCCAAGCTTCTCCAGACTGTTTGCTCTGCTTTCTCTTTAAGGACAGATCTCAGCTTCCTATCACCTTCTGTGCTCTCTCAGAGCTGAGACAGCTGATTTTTAAAAGTTCCAAGCTTTAGGTCTGCTGGTTGTAGACACTCACAAATTTCATCCCTTCTGATTTTCAAAGCCATAAGCTATGAGGATGTCTCTACGCTTTAGAGGCTCCCCGGTGTAGTAGTTTGTTTCTGGCCCCTCTGTGACTGTGGTTCCCTCCCTCTGGTGGTCAGAAATATGGGGTTTAGATTCCTACAGAGTCCTTGTCCTTCCTACCATCTTTGATGTGATTTCCTCTCTCCATTTAGTTGTAGAGTTTTGTTGGGAAATCTGAAGGTCCATTTCTGGGTGACTCTGGTGTGAGTGTGATCTAGTTGTATCTGTGGGAGGAGGTGAGTTTAGGGTCCTTCTACACTGCCATCTTCCCCACAATTCAGTTTATTTTGTCTCATAAAAATATTACGACTCCAACTTTCTTTTCACTTCCATTTGCATGATAAATGGTTTTGTTTCCCATTACTTCCAATCTGCTTTTATTTTTAGGTCTGAAGTGATTCTCTGGTAGGCAGCAGAGAGATGGGTCTTGCTTCCTCTTTACACTCTATGTTTTCTGATTGAGTTATTTAGTCCTTTTTTGTTAAAGCAATCATTGATAAAGTATTTGTATCTCTCTAGTTTACTTCACAAGGAAAAGTGTGACAGGCTTCGCTCTGAGAAGGAGGTCTGCGTGGAACGCCTCTTTCAACTCACGGCTTGTTTCTGGCTGACGGAAGGCTTCTCAAGGGTGTGTACGGAAGTCTACAAAAAAGCGCCTACACTTCACTCTCCGGGGGGAAATAAAAGCAGGAACCCAAAAGCATCGGTGAGAAACCGTCTCTCAACGAACACCTTCTTTCCTGACGAGACAGAAACATGTTCAACTGTGTGTGTGTGTGTGTGTGTGTGTGTGTGCGCGTGCGCGCGTGAGGGAATAAGGAATGTGCCATGCCCTCACCTGGGAAAAGCAAGTCTGCGTATACGGCAACTCTCCACTAACATCTTCAGGTATCCTTGAGAGAGAAGCATTTCCAAAAGTGGGTGTGGAAGCATCATGAATGTGCCGTACGCTTTACTACCTTTCAACACCCAAACTCAACATCCAAAAAACAAATAAGTGAGTCAAGAAATGGGCAGAAGATATGAACAGATATTTCTCCAAAGAAGACACACAAATGGCCAACAGACATATGACAAACTGCTCAACATCACTTGCCATGGGGAAAAAGAAACCCAAATGACATTGAGATACCACTTCACACCAGTCAGAATTGCAAAAATTAACAAGCGAAGAAATAACAAATGTTGGTGAGGAGAAAGGGGAACTCTCTTACACTTCTAAGTGGGAATGAAAACTGGTACAGCCACTTTGGAAAACAATATGGACGTTCCTCAAGAACTTAAAACAGAGCTCCCTTACAACCCAGCAATTTTATTTACCCCAAAGCTACAAATGTAGTGATCTGAAGGGGCAACGACACCCCGAATGTTTATAGCAACATTGTCCACAATAGCCAAACCGTGGAAGGAACCAAGGCATCCATCGACAGAAAAATGGATAAAGAAAACATGGTATATACATATACAATGGAATATGACTCAGCCATCAGAAAGGATCAATATTAGCATATCGATGTGGATGGCACTGGAGGGTATTATGCTGAGCAAAATAAGTCAGTCAGAGAAAAACAATTATTATATGGTTTTACTCATATGTGGAATAGAAGGAACAGCACAGAGGATCATAGGGGAAGGGAGGGAAAATGAATGCGAAGAAACCAGAGAGGAAGAAAATCCATGACAGGTTCCTAACTATTGGAAACCAACTGAGGGTTGCTGGAGGAAAGGTGGCTGGGGAGATGGGGTAACTGTGTGATGGGCATTAAGGAATGCCTGTGATGTGATGAACACTGGGTGTTATACACAACTGATGAATTGTGGAACGCTACATTTGAAACTACTGGTGTACTCTATGTTGGCTAATTCAATTTCAATTTTAAAAAACTCTATTTGGTCTGATATAAGGATTGCTACTCTGACTTCTTTTGACATCCACTTGCATGATTAATGTTTCTCCATCTCTTAATTTCCATCTGCAGGTGCCTTTAGGTGTGAAATCTTTTATACATATATACAAACTCTGTCATGCTCTTTTGCTTGGAGCATTTCGTCCACTTACATTCAAACTAATTATCATTAGACATGTATTTATTGATGTTTTGTTACTTGTTTCAGAGTTTTTTGTGTAGTTTTTCTCTGATCCTTTCTTCTCTTGCTCTCTCTCTCATGGTTTGCTCGTTTTCTTTAATGATATTCTTGGATTTCTTTCCCTTTATCTTTTGCATGTGTATTAGTGCTTTGGGTTTGTGGTGACCCCCTGGATTATATATAGCCTTTTCAGTCTATATTAAGTTGAATGCTGTTTAAGTTCAAACCCACTGTTGACTCCTCCTCATGTGTTAGGGTATATGTTTTCATATTTTACATACTTTTATTTTGTGAATCCCTTAACTGATTTTTACAGAAATACTTAATTTTACTGCTTCCTTGATTCATTATTGTCCTACTCTCACTTACGGTTTTTTTCCACTCATAGTGTCCCCTTCAATATTTTTTGTAGTTAATTTAGTGGTCATGAACTCTTTTAGTTTGTGTGGCTAAGAAACTCTTTTTCTCCCCTACTTTTCTGAAGGATAGGCTTGCTGGATAAATTATTCCTTGCTGCAGGTTTTTCTCATTCAGCACTTTGAATATTTAACGCCACTTTCTTCTGTCCTGCATAGTTTCTGCTGAAAACTCAGCTGATAGCTTTATGGGCTTTCCCTTGCATGTTAACTGTCTTCTTTTATCTTGCTGCTTTAAATGTTTTTTCTTTATCACTACCTTTTCCCATTTGGATTACTATGTGTCTTCATGTCGACCTCCTTCGGTTGATTTTGTGGGAGGGGATCTCTATGCCTTATGGATTTGTATAGGTTTCCTTCACCAGATTAGGTTAAGTTTTCAGCTCTTCTTTGGTCAAATAGATTTTCTGTCCCCTTTTCCCCCTTTTCACCTTCTGGGATCCCTCTAATGTGGGTGTTGTTACACTGGATGGAGTCATTGAATTCCCTAAGTCTCTTCTCATTTTTGCATACTTCTTTTTCCTCTCATTTTTTCCGCTTGATTACTTTCCATTACTGTCTTCTAGTTCATTAATTTGTTCCTCTGCTTCGTCCATCTTGCTAATTATTCTATCTAGTATATTCTTAATTACATTTATTGTGTTCCACATCTCTGATTATTTCTTTCATATCTCTTTGTTAAGAGTCTCAATGATGTTCCCCCTTCTGATGTCCTCCCTCTATTCATTTCCCCAGTGAGTATCTTTATAATTGTTATCTTAAATTTTCTCTCAGGCATGTTCCTTATATCCATTTTGTTTAGGTCTCTTGCTGTGGCTTTGTCCTCTTCTTTCGTTTAGGACATAGTCCTCTGTCTGCTCATTTGGCCTACTTCTCAGAGAATATCTCTCTGTTAGGAAGGTCAGATATATTGCTTGTTCTTGAAAATACTGGGCAGTACATACATTTTTAACTTGGTGATGCTGGTTCTCCTCTGAAGGTAATGCATAGCAACAACAGAGACTGGATCTGGACTGTGTCATTGTGCACAACACATGGGGTGTGCTGTTTTAACAAGACGCATGCGTGTTCTGTAGGTGATGGGGAGACATATTGTTCTCAAGGATTGTGTGGGTCTTATCAGGGAGGGTATCCACAGCACTGGGACTGAAGCAGGTCTGGTAGGTGTGGGGATGGGCCATGGTTTATGCAAGTTAGTGATTGCTAGATTGTGCTTGGTCTTGCAGGTAGGTGTCTGTTTACAATGAGGGGCCGTAGAGGGAAATGGCACCTGCCAGCTCCTTTGTTCCTGGACAAGTCCCTTAGCAAACTCTGAGTTCAGGAACTATGTCTCCCTTGTTTAGTCCTCAAGCACCTTTCAACCTGCTTCACCCAAGCTTCTCCAGACTGTTTGCTCTGCTTTCTCTTTAAGGACAGATCTCAGCTTCCTATCACCTTCTGTGCTCTCTCAGAGCTGAGACAGCTGATTTTTAAAAGTTCCAAGCTTTAAGTCTGCTGGTTGTAGACACTCACAAATTTCATCCCTTCTGATTTTCAAAGCCATAAGCTATGAGGATGTCTCTACGCTTTAGAGGCTCCCCGGTGTAGTAGTTTGTTTCTGGCCCCTCTGTGACTGTGGTTCCCTCCCTCTGGTGGTCAGAAATATGGGGTTTAGATTCCTACAGAGTCCTTGTCCTTCCTACCATCTTTGATGTGATTTCCTCTCTCCATTTAGTTGTAGAGTTTTGTTGGGAAATCTGAAGGTCCATTTCTGGGTGACTCTGGTGTGAGTGTGATCTAGTTGTATCTGTGGGAGGAGGTGAGTTTAGGGTCCTTCTACACTGCCATCTTCCCCACAATTCAGTTTATTTTGTCTCATAAAAATATTACGACTCCAACTTTCTTTTCACTTCCATTTGCATGATAAATGGTTTTGTTTCCCATTACTTCCAATCTGCTTTTATTTTTAGGTCTGAAGTGATTCTCTGGTAGGCAGCAGAGAGATGGGTCTTGCTTCCTCTTTACACTCTATGTTTTCTGATTGAGTTATTTAGTCCTTTTTTGTTAAAGCAATCATTGATAAAGTATTTGTATCTCTCTAGTTTACTTCACAAGGAAAAGTGTGACAGGCTTCGCTCTGAGAAGGAGGTCTGCGTGGAACGCCTCTTTCAACTCACGGCTTTTTTCTGGCTGACGGAAGGCTTCTCAAGGGTGTGTACGGAAGCCTACGGAAAAAGCGCCTACACTTCACTCTCCGGGGGGAAATAAAAGCAAGAACCCAAAAGCATCGGCGAGAAACCGTCTCTCAACGAACACCTTCTTTCCTGACGAGACAGAAACATGTTCAACTCTGTGTGTGTGTGTGTGTGTGTGTGTGTGTGTGTGCGCGCGCGCGCGTGAGGGAATAAGGAATGTGCCATGCCCTCACCTGGGAAAAGCAAGTCTGCGTATACGGCAACTCTCCACTAACATCTTCAGGTATCCTTGAGAGAGAAGCATTTCCAAAAGTGGGTGTGGAAGCATCATGAATGTGCCGTACGCTTTACTACCTTTCAACACCCAAACTCAACATCCAAAAAACAAATAAGTGAGTCAAGAAATGGGCAGAAGATATGAACAGATATTTCTCCAAAGAAGACACACAAATGGCCAACAGACATAGGACAAACTGCTCAACATCACTTGGCATGGGGAAAAAGAAACCCAAATGACAATGAGATACCACTTCACACCAGTCAGAATTGCAAAAATTAACAAGCGAAGAAATAACAAATGTTGGTGAGGAGAAAGGGGAACTCTCTTACACTTCTAAGTGGGAATGAAAACTGGTACAGCCACTTTGGAAAACAATATGGAGGTTCCTCAAGAACTTAAAACAGAGCTCCCTTACAACCCAGCAATTTTATTTACCCCAAAGCTACAAATGTAGTGATCTGAAGGGGCAACGGCACCCCGAATGTTTATAGCAACATTGTCCACAATAGCCAAACCGTGGAAGGAACCAAGACATCCATCGACAGATAAATGGATAAAGAAAACATGGTATATACATATACAATGGAATATGACTCAGCTATCAGAAAGGATCAATATTTAGCATATCGATGTGGATGGCACTGGAGGGTATTATGCTGAGCAAAATAAGTCAGTCAGAGAAAAACAATTATTATATGGTTTTACTCATATGTGGAATAGAAGGAACAGCACAGAGGATCATAGGGGAAGGGAGGGAAAATGAATGCGAAGAAACCAGAGAGGAAGAAAATCCATGACAGGTTCCTAACTATTGGAAACCAACTGAGGGTTGCTGGAGGAAAGGTGGCTGGGGAGATGGGGTAACTGTGTGATGGGCATTAAGGAATGCCTGTGATGTGATGAACACTGGGTGTTATACACAACTGATGAATTGTGGAACGCTACATTTGAAACTACTGGTGTACTCTATGTTGGCTAATTCAATTTCAATTTTAAAAAACTCTATTTGGTCTGATATAAGGATTGCTACTCTGACTTCTTTTGACATCCACTTGCATGATTAATGTTTCTCCATCTCTTAATTTCCATCTGCAGGTGTCTTTAGGTGTGAAATCTTTTATACATATATACAAACTCTGTCATGCTCTTTTGCTTGGAGCATTTCGTCCACTTACATTCAAACTAATTATCATTAGACATGTATTTATTGATGTTTTGTTACTTGTTTCAGAGTTTTTTGTGTAGTTTTTCTCTGATCCTTTCTTCTCTTGCTCTCTCTCTCATGGTTTGCTCGTTTTCTTTAATGATATTCTTGGATTTCTTTCCCTTTATCTTTTGCATGTGTATTAGTGCTTTGGGTTTGTGGTGACCCCCTGGATTATATATAGCCTTTTCAGTCTATATTAAGTTGAATGCTGTTTAAGTTCAAACCCACTGTTGACTCCTCCTCATGTGTTAGGGTATATGTTTTCATATTTTACATACTTTTATTTTGTGAATCCCTTAACTGATTTTTACAGAAATACTTAATTTTACTGCTTCCTTGATTCATTATTGTCCTACTCTCACTTACGATTTTTTTCCACTCATAGTGTCCCCTTCAATATTTTTTGTAGTTAATTTAGTGGTCATGAACTCTTTTAGTTTGTGTGGCTAAGAAACTCTTTTTCTCCCCTTCTTTTCTGAAGGATAGGCTTGCTGGATAAATTATTCCTTGCTGCAGGTTTTTCTCATTCAGCACTTTGAATATTTAACGCCACTTTCTTCTGTCCTGCATAGTTTCTGCTGAAAACTCAGCTGATAGCTTTATGGGCTTTCCCTTGCATGTTAACTGTCTTCTTTTATCTTGCTGCTTTCAATGTTTTTTCTTTATCACTACCTTTTCCCATTTGGATTACTATGTGTCTTCATGTCGACCTCCTTCGGTTGATTTTGTGGGAGGGGATCTCTATGCCTTATGGATTTGTATAGGTTTCCTTCACCAGATTAGGTTAAGTTTTCAGCTCTTCTTTGGTCAAATAGATTTTCTGTCCCCTTTTCCCCCTTTTCACCTTCTGGGATCCCTCTAATGTGGGTGTTGTTACACTGGATGGAGTCACTGAATTCCCTAAGTCTCTTCTCATTTTTGCATACTTCTTTTTCCTCTCATTTTTTCCGCTTGATTACTTTCCATTACTGTCTTCTAGTTCATTAATTTGTTCCTCTGCTTCGTCCATCCTGCTAATTATTCTATCTAGTATATTCTTAATTACATTTCTTGTGTTCCACATCTCTGATTATTTCTTTCATATCTCTTTGTTAAGAGTCTCAATGATGTTCCCCCTTCTGATGTCCTCCCTCTATTCATTTCCCCAGTGAGTATCTTTATAATTGTTATCTTAAATTTTCTCTCAGGCATGTTCCTTATATCCATTTTGTTTAGGTCTCTTGCTGTGGCTTTGTCCTCTTCTTTCGTTTAGGACATAGTCCTCTGTCTGCTCATTTGGCCTACTTCTCAGAGAATATCTCTCTGTTAGGAAGGTCAGATATATTGCTTGTTCTTGAAAATACTGGGCAGTACATACATTTTTAACTTGGTGATGCTGGTTCTCCTCTGAAGGTAATGCATAGCAACAACAGAGACTGGATCTGGACTGTGTCATTGTGCACAACACATGGGGTGTGCTGTTTTAACAAGACGCATGCGTGTTCTGTAGGTGATGGGGAGACATATTGTTCTCAAGGATTGTGTGGGTCTTATCAGGGAGGGTATCCACAGCACTGGGACTGAAGCAGGTCTGGTAGGTGTGGGGATGGGCCATGGTTTATGCAAGTTAGTGATTGCTAGATTGTGCCTGGTCTTGCAGGTAGGTGTCTGTTTACAATGAGGGGCCGTAGAGGGAAATGGCACCTGCCAGCTCCTTTGTTCCTGGACAAGTCCCTTAGCAAACTCTGAGTTCAGGAACTATGTCTCCCTTGTTTAGTCCTCAAGCACCTTTCAACCTGCTTCACCCAAGCTTCTCCAGACTGTTTGCTCTGCTTTCTCTTTAAGGACAGATCTCAGCTTCCTATCACCTTCTGTGCTCTCTCAGAGCTGAGACAGCTGATTTTTAAAAGTTCCAAGCTTTAGGTCTGCTGGTTGTAGACACTCACAAATTTCATCCCTTCTGATTTTCAAAGCCATAAGCTATGAGGATGTCTCTACGCTTTAGAGGCTCGCCGGTGTAGTAGTTTGTTTCTGGCCCCTCTGTGACTGTGGTTCCCTCCCTCTGGTGGTCAGAAATATGGGGTTTAGATTGCTACAGAGTCCTTGTCCTTCCTACCATCTTTGATGTGATTTCCTCTCTCCATTTAGTTGTAGAGTTTTGTTGGGAAATCTGAAGGTCCATTTCTGGGTGACTCTGGTGTGAGTGTGATCTAGTTGTATCTGTGGGAGGAGGTGAGTTTAGGGTCCTTCTACACTGCCATCTTCCCCACAATTCAGTTTATTTTGTCTCATAAAAATATTACGACTCCAACTTTCTTTTCACTTCCATTTGCATGATAAATGGTTTTGTTTCCCATTACTTCCAATCTGCTTTTATTTTTAGGTCTGAAGTGATTCTCTGGTAGGCAGCAGAGAGATGGGTCTTGCTTCCTCTTTACACTCTATGTTTTCTGATTGAGTTATTTAGTCCTTTTTTGTTAAAGCAATCATTGATAAAGTATTTGTATCTCTCTAGTTTACTTCACAAGGAAAAGTGTGACAGGCTTCGCTCTGAGAAGGAGGTCTGCGTGGAACGCCTCTTTCAACTCACGGCTTGTTTCTGGCTGACGGAAGGCTTCTCAAGGGTGTGTACGGAAGCCTACAAAAAAGCGCCTACACTTCACTCTCCGGGGGGAAATAAAAGCAGGAACCCAAAAGCATCGGTGAGAAACCGTCTCTCAACGAACACCTTCTTTCCTGACGAGACAGAAACATGTTCAACTGTGTGTGTGTGTGTGTGTGTGTGTGTGTGTGCGCGTGCGCGCGTGAGGGAATAAGGAATGTGCCATGCCCTCACCTGGGAAAAGCAAGTCTGCGTATACGGCAACTCTCCACTAACATCTTCAGGTATCCTTGAGAGAGAAGCATTTCCAAAACTGGGTGTGGAAGCATCATGAATGTGCCGTACGCTTTACTACCTTTCAACACCCAAACTCAACATCCAAAAAACAAATAAGTGAGTCAAGAAATGGGCAGAAGATATGAACAGATATTTCTCCAAAGAAGACACACAAATGGCCAACAGACATAGGACAAACTGCTCAACATCACTTGGCATGGGGAAAAAGAAACCCAAATGACAATGAGATACCACTTCACACCAGTCAGAATTGCAAAAATTAACAAGCGAAGAAATAACAAATGTTGGTGAGGAGAAAGGGGAACTCTCTTACACTTCTAAGTGTGAATGAAAACTGGTACAGCCACTTTGGAAAACAATATGGAGGTTCCTCAAGAACTTAAAACAGAGCTCTCTTACAACCCAGCAATTTTATTTACCCCAAAGCTACAAATGTAGTGATCTGAAGGGGCAACGGCACCCCGAATGTTTAGAGCAACATTGTCCACAATAGCCAAACCGTGGAAGGAACCAAGACATCCATCGACAGATAAATGGATAAAGAAAACATGGTATATACATATACAATGGAATATGACTCAGCCATCAGAAAGGATCAATATTTAGCATATCGATGTGGATGGCACTGGAGGGTATTATGCTGAGCAAAATAAGTCAGTCAGAGTAAAACAATTATTATATGGTTTTACTCATATGTGGAATAGAAGGAACAGCACAGAGGATCATAGGGGAAGGGAGGGAAAATGAATGCGAAGAAACCAGAGAGGAAGAAAATCCATGACAGGTTCCTAACTATTGGAAACCAACTGAGGGTTGCTGGAGGAAAGGTGGGTGGGGAGATGGGGTAACTGTGTGATGGGCATTAAGGAATGCATGGGATGTGATGAACACTGGGTGTTATACACAACTGATGAATTGTGGAACGCTACATTTGCAACTACTGGTGTACTCTATGTTGGCTAATTCAATTTCAATTTTAAAAAACTCTATTTGGTCTGATATAAGGATTGCTACTCTGACTTCTTTTGACATCCACTTGCATGATTAATGTTTCTCCATCTCTTAATTTCCATCTGCAGGTGTCTTTAGGTGTGAAATCTTTTATACATATATACAAACTCTGTCATGCTCTTTTGCTTGGAACATTTCGTCCACTTACATTCAAACTAATTATCATTAGACATGTATTTATTGATGTTTTGTTACTTGTTTCAGAGTTTTTTGTGTAGTTTTTCTCTGATCCTTTCTTCTCTTGCTCTCTCTCTCATGGTTTGCTCGTTTTCTTTAATGATATTCTTGGATTTCTTTCCCTTTATCTTTTGCATGTGTATTAGTGCTTTGGGTTTCTGGTGACCCCCTGGATTATATATAGCCTTTTCAGTCTATATTAAGTTGAATGCTGTTTAAGTTCAAACCCACTGTTGACTCCTCCTCATGTGTTAGGGTATATGTTTTCATATTTTACATACTTTTATTTTGTGAATCCCTTAACTGATTTTTAAAGAAATACTTAATTTTACTGCTTCCTTGATTCATTATTGTCCTACTCTCACTTACGGTTTTTTTCCACTCATAGTGTCCCCTTCAATATTTTTTGTAGTTAATTTAGTGGTCATGAACTCTTTTAGTTTGTGTGGCTAAGAAACTCTTTTTCTCCCCTTCTTTTCTGAAGGATAGGCTTGCTGGATAAATTATTCCTTGCTGCAGGTTTTTCTCATTCAGCACTTTGAATATTTAACGCCACTTTCTTCTGTCCTGCATAGTTTCTGCTGAAAACTCAGCTGATAGATTTATGGGCTTTCCCTTGCATGTTAACTGTCTTCTTTTATCTTGCTGCTTTAAATGTTTTTTCTTTATCACTACCTTTTCCCATTTGGATTACTATGTGTCTTCATGTCGACCTCCTTCGGTTGATTTTGTGGGAGGGGATCTCTATGCCTTATGGATTTGTATACGTTTCCTTCACCAGATTAGGTTAAGTTTTCAGCTCTTCTTTGGTCAAATAGATTTTCTGTCCCCTTTTCCCCCTTTTCACCTTCTGGGATCCCTCTAATGTGGGTGTTGTTACACTGGATGGAGTCACTGAATTCCCTAAGTCTCTTCTCATTTTTGCATACTTCTTTTTCCTCTCATTTTTTCCGCTTGATTACTTTCCATTACTGTCTTCTAGTTCATTAATTTGTTCCTCTGCTTCGTCCATCCTGCTAATTATTCTATCTAGTATATTCTTAATTACATTTATTGTGTTCCACATCTCTGATTATTTCTTTCATATCTCTTTGTTAAGAGTCTCAATGATGTTCCCCCTTCTGATGTCCTCCCTCTATTCATTTCCCCAGTGAGTATCTTTATAATTGTTATCTTAAATTTTCTCTCAGGCATGTTCCTTATATCCATTTTGTTTAGGTCTCTTGCTGTGGCTTTGTCCTCTTCTTTCGTTTAGGACATAGTCCTCTGTCTGCTCATTTGGCCTACTTCTCAGAGAATATCTCTCTGTTAGGAAGGTCAGATATATTGCTTGTTCTTGAAAATACTGGGCAGTACATACATTTTTAACGTGGTGATGCTGGTTCTCCTCTGAAGGTAATGCATAGCAACAACAGAGACTGGATCTGGACTGTGTCATTGTGCACAACACATGGGGTGTGCTGTTTTAACAAGACGCATGCGTGTTCTGTAGGTGATGGGGAGACATATTGTTCTCAAGGATTGTGTGGGTCTTATCAGGGAGGGTATCCACAGCACTGGGACTGAAGCAGGTCTGGTAGGTGTGGGGATGGGCCATGGTTTATGCAAGTTAGTGATTGCTAGATTGTGCCTGGTCTTGCAGGTAGGTGTCTGTTTACAATGAGGGGCCGTAGAGGGAAATGGCACCTGCCAGCTCCTTTGTTCCTGGACAAGTCCCTTAGCAAACTCTGAGTTCAGGAACTATGTCTCCCTTGTTTAGTCCTCAAGCACCTTTCAACCTGCTTCACCCAAGCTTCTCCAGACTGTTTGCTCTGCTTTCTCTTTAAGGACAGATCTCAGCTTCCTATCACCTTCTGTGCTCTCTCAGAGCTGAGACAGCTGATTTTTAAAAGTTCCAAGCTTTAGGTCTGCTGGTTGTAGACACTCACAAATTTCATCCCTTCTGATTTTCAAAGCCATAAGCTATGAGGATGTCTCTACGCTTTAGAGGCTCCCCGGTGTAGTAGTTTGTTTCTGGCCCCTCTGTGACTGTGGTTCCCTCCCTCTGGTGGTCAGAAATATGGGGTTTAGATTCCTACAGAGTCCTTGTCCTTCCTACCATCTTTGATGTGATTTCCTCTCTCCATTTAGTTGTAGAGTTTTGTTGGGAAATCTGAAGGTCCATTTCTGGGTGACTCTGGTGTGAGTGTGATCTAGTTGTATCTGTGGGAGGAGGTGAGTTTAGGGTCCTTCTACACTGCCATCTTCCCCACAATTCAGTTTATTTTGTCTCATAAAAATATTACGACTCCAACTTTCTTTTCACTTCCATTTGCATGATAAATGGTTTTGTTTCCCATTACTTCCAATCTGCTTTTATTTTTAGGTCTGAAGTGATTCTCTGGTAGGCAGCAGAGAGATGGGTCTTGCTTCCTCTTTACACTCTATGTTTTCTGATTGAGTTATTTAGTCCTTTTTTGTTAAAGCAATCATTGATAAAGTATTTGTATCTCTCTAGTTTACTTCACAAGGAAAAGTGTGACAGGCTTCGCTCTGAGAAGGAGGTCTGCGTGGAACGCCTCTTTCAACTCACGGCTTTTTTCTGGCTGACGGAAGGCTTCTCAAGGGTGTGTACGGAAGCCTACGGAAAAAGCGCCTACACTTCACTCTCCGGGGGGAAATAAAAGCAAGAACCCAAAAGCATCGGCGAGAAACCGTCTCTCAACGAACACCTTCTTTCCTGACGAGACAGAAACATGTTCAACTCTGTGTGTGTGTGTGTGTGTGTGTGTGTGTGTGTGTGTGCGCGCGCGCGCGTGAGGGATTAAGGAATGTGCCATGCCCTCACCTGGGAAAAGCAAGTCTGCGTATAGGGCAACTCTCCACTAACATCTTCAGGTATCCTTGAGAGAGAAGCATTTCCAAAAGTGGGTGTGGAAGCATCATGAATGTGCCGTACGCTTTACTACCTTTCAACACCCAAACTCAACATCCAAAAAACAAATAAGTGAGTCAAGAAATGGGCAGAAGATATGAACAGATATTTCTCCAAAGAAGACACACAAATGGCCAACAGACATATGACAAACTGCTCAACATCACTTGGCATGGGGAAAAAGAAACCCAAATGACAATGAGATACCACTTCACACCAGTCAGAATTGCAAAAATTAACAAGCGAAGAAATAACAAATGTTGGTGAGGAGAAAGGGGAACTCTCTTACACTTCTAAGTGGGAATGAAAACTGGTACAGCCACTTTGGAAAACAATATGGAGGTTCCTCAAGAACTTAAAACAGAGCTCCCTTACAACCCAGCAATTTTATTTACCCCAAAGCTACAAATGTAGTGATCTGAAGGGGCAACGGCACCCCGAATGTTTATAGCAACATTGTCCACAATAGCCAAACCGTGGAAGGAACCAAGACATCCATCGACAGATAAATGGATAAAGAAAACATGGTATATACATATACAATGGAATATGACTCAGCTATCAGAAAGGATCAATATTTAGCATATCGATGTGGATGGCACTGGAGGGTATTATGCTGAGCAAAATAAGTCAGTCAGAGAAAAACAATTATTATATGGTTTTACTCATATGTGGAATAGAAGGAACAGCACAGAGGATCATAGGGGAAGGGAGGGAAAATGAATGCGAAGAAACCAGAGAGGAAGAAAATCCATGACAGGTTCCTAACTATTGGAAACCAACTGAGGGTTGCTGGAGGAAAGGTGGCTGGGGAGATGGGGTAACTGTGTGATGGGCATTAAGGAATGCCTGTGATGTGATGAACACTGGGTGTTATACACAACTGATGAATTGTGGAACGCTACATTTGAAACTACTGGTGTACTCTATGTTGGCTAATTCAATTTCAATTTTAAAAAACTCTATTTGGTCTGATATAAGGATTGCTACTCTGACTTCTTTTGACATCCACTTGCATGATTAATGTTTCTCCATCTCTTAATTTCCATCTGCAGGTGTCTTTAGGTGTGAAATCTTTTATACATATATACAAACTCTGTCATGCTCTTTTGCTTGGAGCATTTCGTCCACTTACATTCAAACTAATTATCATTAGACATGTATTTATTGATGTTTTGTTACTTGTTTCAGAGTTTTTTGTGTAGTTTTTCTCTGATCCTTTCTTCTCTTGCTCTCTCTCTCATGGTTTGCTCGTTTTCTTTAATGATATTCTTGGATTTCTTTCCCTTTATCTTTTGCATGTGTATTAGTGCTTTGGGTTTGTGGTGACCCCCTGGATTATATATAGCCTTTTCAGTCTATATTAAGTTGAATGCTGTTTAAGTTCAAACCCACTGTTGACTCCTCCTCATGTGTTAGGGTATATGTTTTCATATTTTACATACTTTTATTTTGTGAATCCCTTAACTGATTTTTACAGAAATACTTAATTTTACTGCTTCCTTGATTCATTATTGTCCTACTCTCACTTACGATTTTTTTCCACTCATAGTGTCCCCTTCAATATTTTTTGTAGTTAATTTAGTGGTCATGAACTCTTTTAGTTTGTGTGGCTAAGAAACTCTTTTTCTCCCCTTCTTTTCTGAAGGATAGGCTTGCTGGATAAATTATTCCTTGCTGCAGGTTTTTCTCATTCAGCACTTTGAATATTTAACGCCACTTTCTTCTGTCCTGCATAGTTTCTGCTGAAAACTCAGCTGATAGCTTTATGGGCTTTCCCTTGCATGTTAACTGTCTTCTTTTATCTTGCTGCTTTAAATGTTTTTTCTTTATCACTACCTTTTCCCATTTGGATTACTATGTGTCTTCATGTCGACCTCCTTCGGTTGATTTTGTGGGAGGGGATCTCTATGCCTTATGGATTTGTATAGGTTTCCTTCACCAGATTAGGTTAAGTTTTCAGCTCTTCTTTGGTCAAATAGATTTTCTGTCCCCTTTTCCCCCTTTTCACCTTCTGGGATCCCTCTAATGTGGGTGTTGTTACACTGGATGGAGTCACTGAATTCCCTAAGTCTCTTCTCATTTTTGCATACTTCTTTTTCCTCTCATTTTTTCCGCTTGATTACTTTCCATTACTGTCTTCTAGTTCATTAATTTGTTCCTCTGCTTCGTCCATCCTGCTAATTATTCTATCTAGTATATTCTTAATTACATTTCTTGTGTTCCACATCTCTGATTATTTCTTTCATATCTCTTTGTTAAGAGTCTCAATGATGTTCCCCCTTCTGATGTCCTCCCTCTATTCATTTCCCCAGTGAGTATCTTTATAATTGTTATCTTAAATTTTCTCTCAGGCATGTTCCTTATATCCATTTTGTTTAGGTCTCTTGCTGTGGCTTTGTCCTCTTCTTTCGTTTAGGACATAGTCCTCTGTCTGCTCATTTGGCCTACTTCTCAGAGAATATCTCTCTGTTAGGAAGGTCAGATATATTGCTTGTTCTTGAAAATACTGGGCAGTACATACATTTTTAACTTGGTGATGCTGGTTCTCCTCTGAAGGTAATGCATAGCAACAACAGAGACTGGATCTGGACTGTGTCATTGTGCACAACACATGGGGTGTGCTGTTTTAACAAGACGCATGCGTGTTCTGTAGGTGATGGGGAGACATATTGTTCTCAAGGATTGTGTGGGTCTTATCAGGGAGGGTATCCACAGCACTGGGACTGAAGCAGGTCTGGTAGGTGTGGGGATGGGCCATGGTTTATGCAAGTTAGTGATTGCTAGATTGTGCCTGGTCTTGCAGGTAGGTGTCTGTTTACAATGAGGGGCCGTAGAGGGAAATGGCACCTGCCAGCTCCTTTGTTCCTGGACAAGTCCCTTAGCAAACTCTGAGTTCAGGAACTATGTCTCCCTTGTTTAGTCCTCAAGCACCTTTCAACCTGCTTCACCCAAGCTTCTCCAGACTGTTTGCTCTGCTTTCTCTTTAAGGACAGATCTCAGCTTCCTATCACCTTCTGTGCTCTCTCAGAGCTGAGACAGCTGATTTTTAAAAGTTCCAAGCTTTAGGTCTGCTGGTTGTAGACACTCACAAATTTCATCCCTTCTGATTTTCAAAGCCATAAGCTATGAGGATGTCTCTACGCTTTAGAGGCTCGCCGGTGTAGTAGTTTGTTTCTGGCCCCTCTGTGACTGTGGTTCCCTCCCTCTGGTGGTCAGAAATATGGGGTTTAGATTGCTACAGAGTCCTTGTCCTTCCTACCATCTTTGATGTGATTTCCTCTCTCCATTTAGTTGTAGAGTTTTGTTGGGAAATCTGAAGGTCCATTTCTGGGTGACTCTGGTGTGAGTGTGATCTAGTTGTATCTGTGGGAGGAGGTGAGTTTAGGGTCCTTCTACACTGCCATCTTCCCCACAATTCAGTTTATTTTGTCTCATAAAAATATTACGACTCCAACTTTCTTTTCACTTCCATTTGCATGATAAATGGTTTTGTTTCCCATTACTTCCAATCTGCTTTTATTTTTAGGTCTGAAGTGATTCTCTGGTAGGCAGCAGAGAGATGGGTCTTGCTTCCTCTTTACACTCTATGTTTTCTGATTGAGTTATTTAGTCCTTTTTTGTTAAAGCAATCATTGATAAAGTATTTGTATCTCTCTAGTTTACTTCACAAGGAAAAGTGTGACAGGCTTCGCTCTGAGAAGGAGGTCTGCGTGGAACGCCTCTTTCAACTCACGGCTTGTTTCTGGCTGACGGAAGGCTTCTCAAGGGTGTGTACGGAAGCCTACAAAAAAGCGCCTACACTTCACTCTCCGGGGGGAAATAAAAGCAGGAACCCAAAAGCATCGGTGAGAAACCGTCTCTCAACGAACACCTTCTTTCCTGACGAGACAGAAACATGTTCAACTGTGTGTGTGTGTGTGTGTGTGTGTGTGCGCGTGCGCGCGTGAGGGAATAAGGAATGTGCCATGCCCTCACCTGGGAAAAGCAAGTCTGCGTATACGGCAACTCTCCACTAACATCTTCAGGTATCCTTGAGAGAGAAGCATTTCCAAAACTGGGTGTGGAAGCATCATGAATGTGCCGTACGCTTTACTACCTTTCAACACCCAAACTCAACATCCAAAAAACAAATAAGTGAGTCAAGAAATGGGCAGAAGATATGAACAGATATTTCTCCAAAGAAGACACACAAATGGCCAACAGACATATGACAAACTGCTCAACATCACTTGGCATGGGGAAAAAGAAACCCAAATGACAATGAGATACCACTTCACACCAGTCAGAATTGCAAAAATTAACAAGCGAAGAAATAACAAATGTTGGTGAGGAGAAAGGGGAACTCTCTTACACTTCTAAGTGTGAATGAAAACTGGTACAGCCACTTTGGAAAACAATATGGAGGTTCCTCAAGAACTTAAAACAGAGCTCTCTTACAACCCAGCAATTTTATTTACCCCAAAGCTACAAATGTAGTGATCTGAAGGGGCAACGGCACCCCGAATGTTTAGAGCAACATTGTCCACAATAGCCAAACCGTGGAAGGAACCAAGACATCCATCGACAGATAAATGGATAAAGAAAACATGGTATATACATATACAATGGAATATGACTCAGCCATCAGAAAGGATCAATATTTAGCTTATCGATGTGGATGGCACTGGAGGGTATTATGCTGAGCAAAATAAGTCAGTCAGAGTAAAACAATTATTATATGGTTTTACTCATATGTGGAATAGAAGGAACAGCACAGAGGATCATAGGGGAAGGGAGGGAAAATGAATGCGAAGAAACCAGAGAGGAAGAAAATCCATGACAGGTTCCTAACTATTGGAAACCAACTGAGGGTTGCTGGAGGAAAGGTGGCTGGGGAGATGGGGTAACTGTGTGATGGGCATTAAGGAATGCCTGTGATGTGATGAACACTGGGTGTTATACACAACTGATGAATTGTGGAACGCTACATTTGAAACTACTGGTGTACTCTATGTTGGCTAATTCAATTTCAATTTTAAAAAACTCTATTTGGTCTGATATAAGGATTGCTACTCTGACTTCTTTTGACATCCACTTGCATGATTAATGTTTCTCCATCTCTTAATTTCCATCTGCAGGTGCCTTTAGGTGTGAAATCTTTTATACATATATACAAACTCTGTCATGCTCTTTTGCTTGGAGCATTTCGTCCACTTACATTCAAACTAATTATCATTAGACATGTATTTATTGATGTTTTGTTACTTGTTTCAGAGTTTTTTGTGTAGTTTTTCTCTGATCCTTTCTTCTCTTGCTCTCTCTCTCATGGTTTGCTCGTTTTCTTTAATGATATTCTTGGATTTCTTTCCCTTTATCTTTTGCATGTGTATTAGTGCTTTGGGTTTGTGGTGACCCCCTGGATTATATATAGCCTTTTCAGTCTATATTAAGTTGAATGCTGTTTAAGTTCAAACCCACTGTTGACTCCTCCTCATGTGTTAGGGTATATGTTTTCATATTTTACATACTTTTATTTTGTGAATCCCTTAACTGATTTTTACAGAAATACTTAATTTTACTGCTTCCTTGATTCATTATTGTCCTACTCTCACTTACGATTTTTTTCCACTCATAGTGTCCCCTTCAATATTTTTTGTAGTTAATTTAGTGGTCATGAACTCTTTTAGTTTGTGTGGCTAAGAAACTCTTTTTCTCCCCTTCTTTTCTGAAGGATAGGCTTGCTGGATAAATTATTCCTTGCTGCAGGTTTTTCTCATTCAGCACTTTGAATATTTAACGCCACTTTCTTCTGTCCTGCATAGTTTCTGCTGAAAACTCAGCTGATAGCTTTATGGGCTTTCCGTTGCATGTTAACTGTCTTCTTTTATCTTGCTGCTTTCAATGTTTTTTCTTTATCACTACCTTTTCCCATTTGGATTACTATGTGTCTTCATGTCGACCTCCTTCGGTTGATTTTGTGGGAGGGGATCTCTATGCCTTATGGATTTGTATAGGTTTCCTTCACCAGATTAGGTTAAGTTTTCAGCTCTTCTTTGGTCAAATAGATTTTCTGTCCCCTTTTCCCCCTTTTCACCTTCTGGGATCCCTCTAATGTGGGTGTTGTTACACTGGATGGAGTCACTGAATTCCCTAAGTCTCTTCTCATTTTTGCATACTTCTTTTTCCTCTCATTTTTTCCGCTTGATTACTTTCCATTACTGTCTTCTAGTTCATTAATTTGTTCCTCTGCTTCGTCCATCCTGCTAATTATTCTATCTAGTATATTCTTCATTTCATTTCTTGTGTTCCACATCTCTGATTATTTCTTTCATATCTCTTTGTTAAGAGTCTCAATGATGTTCCCCCTTCTGATGTCCTCCCTCTATTCATTTCCCCAGTGAGTATCTTTATAATTGTTATCTTAAATTTTCTCTCAGGCATGTTCCTTATATCCATTTTGTTTAGGTCTCTTGCTGTGGCTTTGTCCTCTTCTTTCGTTTAGGACATAGTCCTCTGTCTGCTCATTTGGCCTACTTCTCAGAGAATATCTCTCTGTTAGGAAGGTCAGATATATTGCTTGTTCTTGAAAATACTGGGCAGTACATACATTTTTAACGTGGTGATGCTGGTTCTCCCCTGAAGGTAATGCATAGCAACAACAGAGACTGGATCTGGACTGTGTCATTGTGCACAACACATGGGGTGTGCTGTTTTAACAAGACGCATGCATGTTCTGCAGGTGATGGGGAGACATATTGTTCTCAAGCATTGTGTGGGTCTTATCAGGGAGGGTATCCACAGCACTGGGACTGAAGCAGGTCTGGTAGGTGTGGGGATGGGGCATGGTTTATGCAAGTTAGTGATTGCTAGATTGTGCTTGGTCTTGCAGGTAGGTGTCTGTTTACAATGAGGGGCCGTAGAGGGAAATGGCACCTGCCAGCTCCTTTGTTCCTGGACAAGTCCCTTAGCAAACTCTGAGTTCAGGAACTATGTCTCCCTTGTTTAGTCCTCAAGCACCTTTCAACCTGCTTCACCCAAGCTTCTCCAGACTGTTTGCTCTGCTTTCTCTTTAAGGACAGATCTCAGCTTCCTATCACCTTCTGTGCTCTCTCAGAGCTGAGACAGCTGATTTTTAAAAGTTCCAAGCTTTAGGTCTGCTGGTTGTAGACACTCACAAATTTCATCCCTTCTGATTTTCAAAGCCATAAGCTATGAGGATGTCTCTACGCTTTAGAGGCTCCCCGGTGTAGTAGTTTGTTTCTGGCCCCTCTGTGACTGTGGTTCCCTCCCTCTGGTGGTCAGAAATATGGGGTTTAGATTCCTACAGAGTCCTTGTCCTTCCTACCATCTTTGATGGGATTTCCTCTCTCCATTTAGTTGTAGAGTTTTGTTGGGAAATCTGAAGGTCCATTTCTGGGTGACTCTGGTGTGAGTGTGATCTAGTTGTATCTGTGGGAGGAGGTGAGTTTAGGGTCCTTCTACACTGCCATCTTCCCCACAATTCAGTTTATTTTGTCTCATAAAAATATTACGACTCCAACTTTCTTTTCACTTCCATTTGCATGATAAATGCTTTTGTTTCCCATTACTTCCAATCTGCTTTTATTTTTAGGTCTGAAGTGATTCTCTGGTAGGCAGCAGAGAGATGGGTCTTGCTTCCTCTTTACACTCTATGTTTTCTGATTGAGTTATTTAGTCCTTTTTTGTTAAAGCAATCATTGATAAAGTATTTGTATCTCTCTAGTTTACTTCACAAGGAATAGTGTGACAGGCTTCGCTCTGAGAAGGAGGTCTGCGTGGAACGCCTCTTTCAACTCACGGCTTTTTTCTGGCTGACGGAAGGCTTCTCAAGGGTGTGTACGGAAGCCTACGGAAAAAGCGCCTACACTTCACTCTCCGGGGGGAAATAAAAGCAAGAACCCAAAAGCATCGGCGAGAAACCGTCTCTCAACGAACACCTTCTTTCCTGACGAGACAGAAACATGTTCAACTCTGTGTGTGTGTGTGTGTGTGTGTGTGTGTGTGTGTGTGCGCGCGCGCGCGTGAGGGAATAAGGAATGTGCCATGCCCTCACCTGGGAAAAGCAAGTCTGCGTATACGGCAACTCTCCACTAACATCTTCAGGTATCCTTGAGAGAGAAGCATTTCCAAAAGTGGGTGTGGAAGCATCATGAATGTGCCGTACGCTTTACTACCTTTCAACACCCAAACTCAACATCCAAAAAACAAATAAGTGAGTCAAGAAATGGGCAGAAGATATGAACAGATATTTCTCCAAAGAAGACACACAAATGGCCAACAGACATATGACAAACTGCTCAACATCACTTGGCATGGGGAAAAAGAAACCCAAATGACAATGAGATACCACTTCACACCAGTCAGAATTGCAAAAATTAACAAGCGAAGAAATAACAAATGTTGGTGAGGAGAAAGGGGAACTCTCTTACACTTCTAAGTGGGAATGAAAACTGGTACAGCCACTTTGGAAAACAATATGGAGGTTCCTCAAGAACTTAAAACAGAGCTCCCTTACAACCCAGCAATTTTATTTACCCCAAAGCTACAAATGTAGTGATCTGAAGGGGCAACGGCACCCCGAATGTTTATAGCAACATTGTCCACAATAGCCAAACCGTGGAAGGAACCAAGACATCCATCGACAGATAAATGGATAAAGAAAACATGGTATATACATATACAATGGAATATGACTCAGCTATCAGAAAGGATCAATATTTAGCATATCGATGTGGATGGCACTGGAGGGTATTATGCTGAGCAAAATAAGTCAGTCAGAGAAAAACAATTATTATATGGTTTTACTCATATGTGGAATAGAAGGAACAGCACAGAGGATCATAGGGGAAGGGAGGGAAAATGAATGCGAAGAAACCAGAGAGGAAGAAAATCCATGACAGGTTCCTAACTATTGGAAACCAACTGAGGGTTGCTGGAGGAAAGGTGGCTGGGGAGATGGGGTAACTGTGTGATGGGCATTAAGGAATGCCTGTGATGTGATGAACACTGGGTGTTATACACAACTGATGAATTGTGGAACGCTACATTTGAAACTACTGGTGTACTCTATGTTGGCTAATTCAATTTCAATTTTAAAAAACTCTATTTGGTCTGATATAAGGATTGCTACTCTGACTTCTTTTGACATCCACTTGCATGATTAATGTTTCTCCATCTCTTAATTTCCATCTGCAGGTGTCTTTAGGTGTGAAATCTTTTATACATATATACAAACTCTGTCATGCTCTTTTGCTTGGAGCATTTCGTCCACTTACATTCAAACTAATTATCATTAGACATGTATTTATTGATGTTTTGTTACTTGTTTCAGAGTTTTTTGTGTAGTTTTTCTCTGATCCTTTCTTCTCTTGCTCTCTCTCTCATGGTTTGCTCGTTTTCTTTAATGATATTCTTGGATTTCTTTCCCTTTATCTTTTGCATGTGTATTAGTGCTTTGGGTTTGTGGTGACCCCCTGGATTATATATAGCCTTTTCAGTCTATATTAAGTTGAATGCTGTTTAAGTTCAAACCCACTGTTGACTCCTCCTCATGTGTTAGGGTATATGTTTTCATATTTTACATACTTTTATTTTGTGAATCCCTTAACTGATTTTTACAGAAATACTTAATTTTACTGCTTCCTTGATTCATTATTGTCCTACTCTCACTTACGATTTTTTTCCACTCATAGTGTCCCCTTCAATATTTTTTGTAGTTAATTTAGTGGTCATGAACTCTTTTAGTTTGTGTGGCTAAGAAACTCTTTTTCTCCCCTTCTTTTCTGAAGGATAGGCTTGCTGGATAAATTATTCCTTGCTGCAGGTTTTTCTCATTCAGCACTTTGAATATTTAACGCCACTTTCTTCTGTCCTGCATAGTTTCTGCTGAAAACTCAGCTGATAGCTTTATGGGCTTTCCCTTGCATGTTAACTGTCTTCTTTTATCTTGCTGCTTTCAATGTTTTTTCTTTATCACTACCTTTTCCCATTTGGATTACTATGTGTCTTCATGTCGACCTCCTTCGGTTGATTTTGTGGGAGGGGATCTCTATGCCTTATGGATTTGTATAGGTTTCCTTCACCAGATTAGGTTAAGTTTTCAGCTCTTCTTTGGTCAAATAGATTTTCTGTCCCCTTTTCCCCCTTTTCACCTTCTGGGATCCCTCTAATGTGGGTGTTGTTACACTGGATGGAGTCACTGAATTCCCTAAGTCTCTTCTCATTTTTGCATACTTCTTTTTCCTCTCATTTTTTCCGCTTGATTACTTTCCATTACTGTCTTCTAGTTCATTAATTTGTTCCTCTGCTTCGTCCATCCTGCTAATTATTCTATCTAGTATATTCTTAATTACATTTCTTGTGTTCCACATCTCTGATTATTTCTTTCATATCTCTTTGTTAAGAGTCTCAATGATGTTCCCCCTTCTGATGTCCTCCCTCTATTCATTTCCCCAGTGAGTATCTTTATAATTGTTATCTTAAATTTTCTCTCAGGCATGTTCCTTATATCCATTTTGTTTAGGTCTCTTGCTGTGGCTTTGTCCTCTTCTTTCGTTTAGGACATAGTCCTCTGTCTGCTCATTTGGCCTACTTCTCAGAGAATATCTCTCTGTTAGGAAGGTCAGATATATTGCTTGTTCTTGAAAATACTGGGCAGTACATACATTTTTAACGTGGTGATGCTGGTTCTCCCCTGAAGGTAATGCATAGCAACAACAGAGACTGGATCTGGACTGTGTCATTGTGCACAACACATGGGGTGTGCTGTTTTAACAAGACGCATGCATGTTCTGCAGGTGATGGGGAGACATATTGTTCTCAAGCATTGTGTGGGTCTTATCAGGGAGGGTATCCACAGCACTGGGACTGAAGCAGGTCTGGTAGGTGTGGGGATGGGCCATGGTTTATGCAAGTTAGTGATTGCTAGATTGTGCTTGGTCTTGCAGGTAGGTGTCTGTTTACAATGAGGGGCCGTAGAGGGAAATGGCACCTGCCAGCTCCTTTGTTCCTGGACAAGTCCCTTAGCAAACTCTGAGTTCAGGAACTATGTCTCCCTTGTTTAGTCCTCAAGCACCTTTCAACCTGCTTCACCCAAGCTTCTCCAGACTGTTTGCTCTGCTTTCTCTTTAAGGACAGATCTCAGCTTCCTATCACCTTCTGTGCTCTCTCAGAGCTGAGACAGCTGATTTTTAAAAGTTCCAAGCTTTAGGTCTGCTGGTTGTAGACACTCACAAATTTCATCCCTTCTGATTTTCAAAGCCATAAGCTATGAGGATGTCTCTACGCTTTAGAGGCTCCCCGGTGTAGTAGTTTGTTTCTGGCCCCTCTGTGACTGTGGTTCCCTCCCTCTGGTGGTCAGAAATATGGGGTTTAGATTCCTACAGAGTCCTTGTCCTTCCTACCATCTTTGATGTGATTTCCTCTCTCCATTTAGTTGTAGAGTTTTGTTGGGAAATCTGAAGGTCCATTTCTGGGTGACTCTGGTGTGAGTGTGATCTAGTTGTATCTGTGGGAGGAGGTGAGTTTAGGGTCCTTCTACACTGCCATCTTCCCCACAATTCAGTTTATTTTGTCTCATAAAAATATTACGACTCCAACTTTCTTTTCACTTCCATTTGCATGATAAATGCTTTTGTTTCCCATTACTTCCAATCTGCTTTTATTTTTAGGTCTGAAGTGATTCTCTGGTAGGCAGCAGAGAGATGGGTCTTGCTTCCTCTTTACACTCTATGTTTTCTGATTGAGTTATTTAGTCCTTTTTTGTTAAAGCAATCATTGATAAAGTATTTGTATCTCTCTAGTTTACTTCACAAGGAAAAGTGTGACAGGCTTCGCTCTGAGAAGGAGGTCTGCGTGGAACGCCTCTTTCAACTCACGGCTTTTTTCTGGCTGACGGAAGGCTTCTCAAGGGTGTGTACGGAAGCCTACGGAAAAAGCGCCTACACTTCACTCTCCGGGGGGAAATAAAAGCAAGAACCCAAAAGCATCGGCGAGAAACCGTCTCTCAACGAACACCTTCTTTCCTGACGAGACAGAAACATGTTCAACTCTGTGTGTGTGTGTGTGTGTGTGTGTGTGTGTGTGTGTGCGCGCGCGCGCGTGAGGGAATAAGGAATGTGCCATGCCCTCACCTGGGAAAAGCAAGTCTGCGTATACGGCAACTCTCCACTAACATCTTCAGGTATCCTTGAGAGAGAAGCATTTCCAAAAGTGGGTGTGGATGCATCATGAATGTGCCGTGCGCTTTACTACCTTTCAACACCCAAACTCAACATCCAAAAAACAAATAAGTGAGTCAAGAAATGGGCAGAAGATATGAACAGATATTTCTCCAAAGAAGACACACAAATGGCCAACAGACATATGACAAACTGCTCAACATCACTTGGCATGGGGAAAAAGAAACCCAAATGACAATGAGATACCACTTCACACCAGTCAGAATTGCAAAAATTAACAAGCGAAGAAATAACAAATGTTGGTGAGGAGAAAGGGGAACTCTCTTACACTTCTAAGTGGGAATGAAAACTGGTACAGCCACTTTGGAAAACAATATGGAGGTTCCTCAAGAACTTAAAACAGAGCTCCCTTACAACCCAGCAATTTTATTTACCCCAAAGCTACAAATGTAGTGATCTGAAGGGGCAACGGCACCCCGAATGTTTATAGCAACATTGTCCACAATAGCCAAACCGTGGAAGGAACCAAGACATCCATCGACAGATAAATGGATAAAGAAAACATGGTATATACATATACAATGGAATATGACACAGCTATCAGAAAGGATCAATATTTAGCATATCGATGTGGATGGCACTGGAGGGTATTATGCTGAGCAAAATAAGTCAGTCAGAGAAAAACAATTATTATATGGTTTTACTCATATGTGGAATAGAAGGAACAGCACAGAGGATCATAGGGGAAGGGAGGGAAAATGAATGCGAAGAAACCAGAGAGGAAGAAAATCCATGACAGGTTCCTAACTATTGGAAACCAACTGAGGGTTGCTGGAGGAAAGGTGGCTGGGGAGATGGGGTAACTGTGTGATGGGCATTAAGGAATGCCTGTGATGTGATGAACACTGGGTGTTATACACAACTGATGAATTGTGGAACGCTACATTTGAAACTACTGGTGTACTCTATGTTGGCTAATTCAATTTCAATTTTAAAAAACTCTATTTGGTCTGATATAAGGATTGCTACTCTGACTTCTTTTGACATCCAATTGCATGATTAATGTTTCTCCATCTCTTAATTTCCATCTGCAGGTGTCTTTAGGTGTGAAATCTTTTATACATATATACAAACTCTGTCATGCTCTTTTGCTTGGAACATTTCGTCCACTTACATTCAAACTAATTATCATTAGACATGTATTTATTGATGTTTTGTTACTTGTTTCAGAGTTTTTTGTGTAGTTTTTCTCTGATCCTTTCTTCTCTTGCTCTCTCTCTCATGGTTTGCTCGTTTTCTTTAATGATATTCTTGGATTTCTTTCCCTTTATCTTTTGCATGTGTATTAGTGCTTTGGGTTTCTGGTGACCCCCTGGATTATATATAGCCTTTACAGTCTATATTAAGTTGAATGCTGTTTAAGTTCAAACCCACTGTTGACTCCTCCTCATGTGTTAGGGTATATGTTTTCATATTTTACATACTTTTATTTTGTGAATCCCTTAACTGATTTTTACAGAAATACTTAATTTTACTGCTTCCTTGATTCATTATTGTCCTACTCTCACTTACGATTTTTTTCCACTCATAGTGTCCCCTTCAATATTTTTTGTAGTTAATTTAGTGGTCATGAACTCTTTTAGTTTGTGTGGCTAAGAAACTCTTTTTCTCCCCTTCTTTTCTGAAGGATAGGCTTGCTGGATAAATTATTCCTTGCTGCAGGTTTTTCTCATTCAGCACTTTGAATATTTAACGCCACTTTCTTCTGTCCTGCATAGTTTCTGCTGAAAACTCAGCTGATAGCTTTATGGGCTTTCCCTTGCATGTTAACTGTCTTCTTTTATCTTGCTGCTTTCAATGTTTTTTCTTTATCACTACCTTTTCCCATTTGGATTACTATGTGTCTTCATGTCGACCTCCTTCGGTTGATTTTGTGGGAGGGGATCTCTATGCCTTATGGATTTGTATAGGTTTCCTTCACCAGATTAGGTTAAGTTTTCAGCTCTTCTTTGGTCAAATAGATTTTCTGTCCCCTTTTCCCCCTTTTCACCTTCTGGGATCCCTCTAATGTGGGTGTTGTTACACTGGATGGAGTCACTGAATTCCCTAAGTCTCTTCTCATTTTTGCATACTTCTTTTTCCTCTCATTTTTTCCGCTTGATTACTTTCCATTACTGTCTTCTAGTTCATTAATTTGTTCCTCTGCTTCGTCCATCCTGCTAATTATTCTATCTAGTGTATTCTTAATTACATTTATTGTGTTCCACATCTCTGATTATTTCTTTCATATCTCTTTGTTAAGAGTCTCAATGATGTTCCCCCTTCTGATGTCCTCCCTCTATTCATTTCCCCAGTGAGTATCTTTATAATTGTTATCTTAAATTTCTCTCAGGCATGTTCCTTATATCCATTTTGTTTAGGTCTCTTGCTGTGGCTTTGTCCTCTTCTTTCGTTTAGGACATAGTCCTCTGTCTGCTCATTTGGCCTACTTCTCAGAGAATATCTCTCTGTTAGGAAGGTCAGATATATTGCTTGTTCTTGAAAATACTGGGCAGTACATACATTTTTCACGTGGTGATGCTGGTTCTCCTCTGAAGGTAATGCATAGCAACAACAGAGACTGGATCTGGACTGTGTCATTGTGCACAACACATGGGGTGTGCTGTTTTAACAAGACGCATGCGTGTTCTGTAGGTGATGGGGAGACATATTGTTCTCAAGGATTGTGTGGGTCTTATCAGGGAGGGTATCCACAGCACTGGGACTGAAGCAGGTCTGGTAGGTGTGGGGATGGGCCATGGTTTATGCAAGTTAGTGATTGCTAGATTGTGCCTGGTCTTGCAGGTAGGTGTCTGTTTACAATGAGGGGCCGTAGAGGGAAATGGCACCTGCCAGCTCCTTTGTTCCTGGACAAGTCCCTTAGCAAACTCTGAGTTCAGGAACTATGTCTCCCTTGTTTAGTCCTCAAGCACCTTTCAACCTGCTTCACCCAAGCTTCTCCAGACTGTTTGCTCTGCTTTCTCTTTAAGGACAGATCTCAGCTTCCTATCACCTTCTGTGCTCTCTCAGAGCTGAGACAGCTGATTTTTAAAAGTTCCAAGCTTTAAGTCTGCTGGTTGTAGACACTCACAAATTTCATCCCTTCTGATTTTCAAAGCCATAAGCTATGAGGATGTCTCTACGCTTTAGAGGCTCCCCGGTGTAGTAGTTTGTTTCTGGCCCCTCTGTGACTGTGGTTCCCTCCCTCTGGTGGTCAGAAATATGGGGTTTAGATTCCTACAGAGTCCTTGTCCTTCCTACCATCTTTGATGTGATTTCCTCTCTCCATTTAGTTGTAGAGTTTTGTTGGGAAATCTGAAGGTCCATTTCTGGGTGACTCTGGTGTGAGTGTGATCTAGTTGTATCTGTGGGAGGAGGTGAGTTTAGGGTCCTTCTACACTGCCATCTTCCCCACAATTCAGTTTATTTTGTCTCATAAAAATATTACGACTTCAACTTTCTTTTCACTTCCATTTGCATGATAAATGGTTTTGTTTCCCATTACTTCCAATCTGCTTTTATTTTTAGGTCTGAAGTGATTCTCTGGTAGGCAGCAGAGAGATGGGTCTTGCTTCCTCTTTACACTCTATGTTTTCTGATTGAGTTATTTAGTCCTTTTTTGTTAAAGCAATCATTGATAAAGTATTTGTATCTCTCTAGTTTACTTCACAAGGAAAAGTGTGACAGGCTTCGCTCTGAGAAGGAGGTCTGCGTGGAACGCCTCTTTCAACTCACGGCTTGTTTCTGGCTGACGGAAGGCTTCTCAAGGGTGTGTACGGAAGCCTACGGTAAAAGCGCCTACACTTCACTCTCCGGGGGGAAATAAAAGCAAGAACCCAAAAGCATCGGTGAGAAACAGTCTCTCAACGAACACCTTCTTTCCTGACGAGACAGAAACATGTTCAACTCTGTGTGTGTGTGTGTGTGTGTGTGTGTGTGTGTGCGCGCGCGCGCCTGAGGGAATAAGGAATGTGCCATGCCCTCACCTGGGAAAAGCAAGTCTGCGTATACGGCAACTCTCCACTAACATCTTCAGGTATCCTTGAGAGAGAAGCATTTCCAAAACTGGGTGTGGAAGCATCATGAATGTGCCGTACGCTTTACTACCTTTCAACACCCAAACTCAACATCCAAAAAACAAATAAGTGAGTCAAGAAATGGGCAGAAGATATGAACAGATATTTCTCCAAAGAAGACACACAAATGGCCAACAGACATATGACAAACTGCTCAACATCACTTGGCATGGGGAAAAAGAAACCCAAATGACAATGAGATACCACTTCACACCAGTCAGAATTGCAAAAATTAACAAGCGAAGAAATAACAAATGTTGGTGAGGAGAAAGGGGAACTCTCTTACACTTCTAAGTGGGAATGAAAACTGGTACAGCCACTTTGGAAAACAATATGGAGGTTCCTCAAGAACTTAAAACAGAGCTCTCTTACAACCCAGCAATTTTATTTACCCCAAAGCTACAAATGTAGTGATCTGAAGGGGCAACGGCACCCCGAATGTTTAGAGCAACATTGTCCACAATAGCCAAACCGTGGAAGGAACCAAGACATCCATCGACAGATAAATGGATAAAGAAAACATGGTATATACATATACAATGGAATATGACTCAGCCATCAGAAAGGATCAATATTTAGCATATCGATGTGGATGGCACTGGAGGGTATTATGCTGAGCAAAATAAGTCAGTCAGAGTAAAACAATTATTATATGGTTTTACTCATATGTGGAATAGAAAGAACAGCACAGAGGATCATAGGGGAAGGGAGGGAAAATGAATGCGAAGAAACCAGAGAGGAAGAAAATCCATGACAGGTTCCTAACTATTGGAAACCAACTGAGGGTTGCTGGAGGAAAGGTGGCTGGGGAGATGGAGTAACTGTGTGATGGGCATTAAGGAATGCATGGGATGTGATGAACACTGGGTGTTATACACAACTGATGAATTGTGGAACGCTACATTTGAAACTACTGGTGTACTCTATGTTGGCTAATTCAATTTCAATTTTAAAAAACTCTATTTTGTCTGATATAAGGATTGCTACTCTGACTTCTTTTGACATCCACTTGCATGATTAATGTTTCTCCATCTCTTAATTTCCATCTGCAGGTGTCTTTAGGTGTGAAATCTTTTATACATATATACAAACTCTGTCATGCTCTTTTGCTTGGAGCATTTCGTCCACTTACATTCAAACTAATTATCATTAGACATGTATTTATTGATGTTTTGTTACTTGTTTCAGAGTTTTTTGTGTAGTTTTTCTCTGATCCTTTCTTCTCTTGCTCTCTCTCTCATGGTTTGCTCGTTTTCTTTAATGATATTCTTGGATTTCTTTCCCTTTATCTTTTGCATGTGTATTAGTGCTTTGGGTTTCTGGTGACCCCCTGGATTATATACAGCCTTTTCAGTCTATATTAAGTTGAATGCTGTTTAAGTTCAAACCCACTGTTGACTCCTCCTCATGTGTTAGGGTATATGTTTTCATATTTTACATACTTTTATTTTGTGAATCCCTTAACTGATTTTTACAGAAATACTTAATTTTACTGCTTCCTTGATTCATTATTGTCCTACCCTCACTTACGATTTTTTTCCACTCATGGTGTCCCCTTCAATATTTTTTGTAGTTAATTTAGTGGTCATGAACTCTTTTAGTTTGTGTGGCTAAGAAAGTCTTTTTCTCCCCTTCTTTTCTGAAGGATAGGCTTGCTGGATAAATTATTCCTTGCTGCAGGTTTTTCTCATTCAGCACTTTGAATATTTAACGCCACTTTCTTCTGTCCTGCATAGTTTCTGCTGAAAACTCAGCTGATAGCTTTATGGGCTTTCCCTTGCATGTTAACTGTCTTCTTTTATCTTGCTGCTTTCAATGTTTTTTCTTTATCACTACCTTTTCCCATTTGGATTACTATGTGTCTTCATGTCGACCTCCTTCGGTTGATTTTGTGGGAGGGGATCTCTATGCCTTATGGATTTGTATAGGTTTCCTTCACCAGATTAGGTTAAGTTTTCAGCTCTTCTTTGGTCAAATAGATTTTCTGTCCCCTTTTCCCCCTTTTCACCTTCTGGGATCCCTCTAATGTGGGTGTTGTTACACTGGATGGAGTCACTGAATTCCCTAAGTCTCTTCTCATTTTTGCATACTTCTTTTTCCTCTCATTTTTTCCGCTTGATTACTTTCCATTACTGTCTTCTAGTTCATTAATTTGTTCCTCTGCTTCGTCCATCCTGCTAATTATTCTATCTAGTATATTCTTAATTACATTTATTGTGTTCCACATCTGTGATTATTTCTTTCATATCTCTTTGTTAAGAGTCTCAATGATGTTCCCCCTTCTGATGTCCTCCCTCTATTCATTTCCCCAGTGAGTATCTTTATAATTGTTATCTTAAATTTCTCTCAGGCATGTTCCTTATATCCATTTTGTTTAGGTCTCTTGCTGTGGCTTTGTCCTCTTCTTTCGTTTAGGACATAGTCCTCTGTCTGCTCATTTGGCCTACTTCTCAGAGAATATCTCTCTGTTAAGAAGGTCAGATATATTGCTTGTTCTTGAAAATACTGGGCAGTACATACATTTTTAACTTGGTGATGCTGGTTCTCCTCTGAAGGTAATGCATAGCAACAACAGAGACTGGATCTGGACTGTGTCATTGTGCACAACACATGGGGTGTGCTGTTTTAACAAGACGCATGCGTGTTCTGTAGGTGATGGAGAGACATATTGTTCTCAAGGATTGTGTGGGTCTTATCAGGGAGGGTATCCACAGCACTGGGACTGAAGCAGGTCTGGTAGGTGTGGGGATGGGCCATGGTTTATGCAAGTTAGTGATTGCTAGATTGTGCTTGGTCTTGCAGGTAGGTGTCTGTTTACAATGAGGGGCCGTAGAGGGAAATGGCACCTGCCAGCTCCTTTGTTCCTGGACAAGTCCCTTAGCAAACTCTGAGTTCAGGAACTATGTCTCCCTTGTTTAGTCCTCAAGCACCTTTCAACCTGCTTCACCCAAGCTTCTCCAGACTGTTTGCTCTGCTTTCTCTTTAAGGACAGATCTCAGCTTCCGATCACCTTCTGTGCTCTCTCAGAGCTGAGGCAGCTGATTTTTAAAAGTTCCAAGCTTTAAGTCTGCTGGTTGTAGACACTCACAAATTTCATCCCTTCTGATTTTCAAAGCCATAAGCTATGAGGATGTCTCTACGCTTTAGAGGCTCCCCGGTGTAGTAGTTTGTTTCTGGCCCCTCTGTGACTGTGGTTCCCTCCCTCTGGTGGTCAGAAATATGATGTTTAGATTCCTACAGAGTCCTTGTCCTTCCTACCATCTTTGATGTGATTTCCTCTCTCCATTTAGTTGTAGAGTTTTGTTGGGAAATTGAAGGTCCATTTCTAGGTGACTCTGCTGTGAGTGTGATCTAGTTGTATCTGTGGGAGGAGGTGAGTTTAGGGTCCTTCTACACTGCCATCTTCCCCACAATTCAGTTTATTTTTTCTCATAAAAATATTACGACTCCAACTTTCTTTTCACTTCCATTTGCATGATAAATGCTTTTGTTTCCCATTACTTCCAATCTGCTTTTATTTTTAGGTCACAAGTGATTCTCTGGTAGGCAGCAGAGAGAGGGGTCTTGCTTCCTCTTTACACTCTATGTTTTCTGATTGAGTTATTTAGTCCTTTTTTGTTAAAGCAATCATTGATAAAGTATTTGTATCTCTCTAGTTTACTTCACAAGGAAAAGTGTGACAGGCTTCGCTCTGAGAAGGAGGTCTGCGTGGAACGCCTCTTTCAACTCACGGCTTGTTTCTGGCTGACGGAAGGCTTCTCAAGGGTGTGTACGGAAGCCTACGGAAAAAGCGCCTACACTTCACTCTCCGGGGGGAAATAAAAGCAAGAACCCAAAAGCATCGGCGAGAAACCGTCTCTCAACGAACACCTTCTTTCCTGACGAGACAGAAACATGTTCAACTCTGTGTGTGTGTGTGTGTGTGTTTGTGTGTGTGTGCGCGCGCGCGCGTGAGGGAATAAGGAATGTGCCATGCCCTCACCTGGGAAAAGCAAGTCTGCGTATACGGAAACTCTCCACTAACATCTTCAGGTATCCTTGAGAGAGAAGCATTTCCAAAAGTGGGTGTGGAAGCATCATGAATGTGCCGTACGCTTTACTACCTTTCAACACCCAAACTCAACATCCAAAAAACAAATAAGTGAGTCAAGAAATGGGCAGAAGATATGAACAGATATTTCTCCAAAGAAGACACACAAATGGCCAACAGACATATGACAAACTGCTCAACATCACTTGGCATGGGGAAAAAGAAACCCAAATGACAATGAGATACCACTTCACACCAGTCAGAATTGCAAAAATTAACAAGCGAAGAAATAACAAATGTTGGTGAGGAGAAAGGGGAACTCTCTTACACTTCTAAGTGGGAATGAAAACTGGTACAGCCACTTTGGAAAAAAATATGGAGGTTCCTCAAGAACTTAAAACAGAGCTCCCTTACAACCCAGCAATTTTATTTACCCCAAAGCTACAAATGTAGTGATCTGAAGGGGCAACGGCACCCCGAATGTTTAGAGCAACATTGTCCACAATAGCCAAACCGTGGAAGGAACCAAGACATCCATCGACAGATAAATGGATAAAGAAAACATGGTATATACATATACAATGGAATATGACTCAGCCATCAGAAAGGATCAATATTGAGCATATCGATGTGGATGGCACTGGAGGGTATTATGCTGAGCAAAATAAGTCAGTCAGAGAAAAACAATTATTATATGGTTTTACTCATATGTGGAATAGAAGGAACAGCACAGAGGATCATAGGGGAAGGGAGGGAAAATGAATGCGAAGAAACCAGAGAGGAAGAAAATCCATGACAGGTTCCTAACTATTGGAAACCAACTGAGGGTTGCTGGAGGAAAGGTGGCTGGGGAGATGGAGTAACTGTGTGATGGGCATTAAGGAATGCATGGGATGTGATGAACACTGGGTGTTATACACAACTGATGAATTGTGGAACGCTACATTTGAAACTACTGGTGTACTCTATGTTGGCTAATTCAATTTCAATTTTAAAAAACTCTATTTGGTCTGATATAAGGATTGCTACTCTGACTTCTTTTGACATCCACTTGCATGATTAATGTTTCTCCATCTCTTAATTTCCATCTGCAGGTGTCCTTAGGTGTGAAATCTTTTATACATATATACAAACTCTGTCATGCTCTTTCCTTGGAGCATTTCGTCCACTTACATTCAAACTAATTATCATTAGACATGTATTTATTGATGTTTTGTTACTTGTTTCAGAGTTTTTTGTGTAGTTTTTCTCTGATCCTTTCTTCTCTTGCTCTCTCTCTCATGGTTTGCTTGTTTTCTTTAATGATATTCTTGGATTTCTTTCCCTTTATCTTTTGCATGTGTATTAGTGCTTTGGGTTTCTGGTGACCCCCTGGATTATATACAGCCTTTTCAGTCTATATTAAGTTGAATGCTGTTTAAGTTCAAACCCACTGTTGACTCCTCCTCATGTGTTAGGGTATATGTTTTCCTATTTTACATACTTTTATTTTGTGAATCCCTTAACTGATTTTTACAGAAATACTTAATTTTACTGCTTCCTTGATTCATTATTGTCCTACCCTCACTTACGATTTTTTTCCACTCATAGTGTCCCCTTCAATATTTTTTGTAGTTAATTTAGTGGTCATGAACTCTTTTAGTTTGTGTGGCTAAGAAACTCTTTTTCTCCCCTTCTTTTCTGAAGGATAGGCTTGCTGGATAAATTATTCCTTGCTGCAGGTTTTTCTCATTCAGCACTTTGAATATTTAACGCCACTTTCTTCTGTCCTGCATAGTTTCTGCTGAAAACTCAGCTGATAGCTTTATGGGCTTTCCCTTGCATGTTAACTGTCTTCTTTTATCTTGCTGCTTTCAATGTTTTTTCTTTATCACTACCTTTTCCCATTTGGATTACTATGTGTCTTCATGTCGACCTCCTTCGGTTGATTTTGTGGGAGGGGATCTCTATGCCTTATGGATTTGTATAGGTTTCCTTCACCAGATTAGGTTAAGTTTTCAGCTCTTCTTTGGTCAAATAGATTTTCTGTCCCCTTTTCCCCCTTTTCACCTTCTGGGATCCCTCTAATGTGGGTGTTGTTACACTGGATGGAGTCACTGAATTCCCTAAGTCTCTTCTCATTTTTGCATACTTCTTTTTCCTCTCATTTTTTCCGCTTGATTACTTTCCATTACTGTCTTCTAGTTCATTAATTTGTTCCTCTGCTTCGTCCATCCTGCTAATTATTCTATCTAGTATATTCTGAATTACATTTATTGTGTTCCACATCTGTGATTATTTCTTTCATATCTCTTTGTTAAGAGTCTCAATGATGTTCCCCCTTCTGATGTCCTCCCTCTATTCATTTCCCCAGTGAGTATCTTTATAATTGTTATCTTAAATTTCTCTCAGGCATGTTCCTTATATCCATTTTGTTTAGGTCTCTTGCTGTGGCTTTGTCCTCTTCTTTCGTTTAGGACATAGTCCTCTGTCTGCTCATTTGGCCTACTTCTCAGAGAATATCTCTCTGTTAGGAAGGTCAGATATATTGCTTGTTCTTGAAAATACTGGGCAGTACATACATTTTTAACTTGGTGATGCTGGTTCTCCTCTGAAGGTAATGCATAGCAACAACAGAGACTGGATCTGGACTGTGTCATTGTGCACAACACATGGGGTGTGCTGTTTTAACAAGACGCATGCGTGTTTTGTAGGTGATGGGGAGACATATTGTTCTCAAGGATTGTGTGGGTCTTATCAGGGAGGGTATCCACAGCACTGGGACTGAAGCAGGTCTGGTAGGTGTGGGGATGGGCCATGGTTTATGCAAGTTAGTGATTGCTAGATTGTGCTTGGTCTTGCAGGTAGGTGTCTGTTTACAATGAGGGGCCGTAGAGGGAAATGGCACCTGCCAGCTCCTTTGTTCCTAGACAAGTCCCTTAGCAAACTCTGAGTTCAGGAACTATGTCTCCCTTGTTTAGTCCTCAAGCACCTTTCAACCTGCTTCACCCAAGCTTCTCCAGACTGTTTGCTCTGCTTTCTCTTTAAGGACAGATCTCAGCTTCCTATCACCTTCTGTGCTCTCTCAGAGCTGAGACAGCTGATTTTTAAAAGTTCCAAGCTTTAAGTCTGCTGGTTGTAGACACTCACAAATTTCATCCCTTCTGATTTTCAAAGCCAGAAGCTATGAGGATGTCTCTACGCTTTAGAGGCTCCCCGGTGTAGTAGTTTGTTTCTGGCCCCTCTGTGACTGTGGTTCCCTCCCTCTGGTGGTCAGAAATATGGGGTTTAGATTCCTACAGAGTCCTTGTCCTTCCTACCATCTTTGATGTGATTTCCTCTCTCCATTTAGTTGTAGAGTTTTGTTGGGAAATTGAAGGTCCATTTCTGGGTGACTCTGGTGTGAGTGTGATCTAGTTGTATCTGTGGGAGGAGGTGAGTTTAGGGTCCTTCTACTCTGCCATCTTCCCCACAATTCAGTTTATTTTGTCTCGTAAAAATATTACGACTCCAACTTTCTTTTCACTTCCATTTGCATGATAAATGGTTTTGTTTCCCATTACTTCCAATCTGCTTTTATTTTTAGGTCTGAAGTGATTCTCTGGTAGGCAGCAGAGAGATGGGTCTTGCTTCCTCTTTACACTCTATGTTTTCTGATTGAGTTATTTAGTCCTTTTTTGTTAAAGCAATCATTGATAAAGTATTTGTATCTCTCTAGTTTACTTCACAAGGAAAAGTGTGACAGGCTTCGCTCTGAGAAGGAGGTCTGCGTGGAACGCCTCTTTCAACTCACGGCTTGTTTCTGGCTGACGGAAGGCTTCTCAAGGGTGTGTACGGAAGCCTACGGAAAAAGCGCCTACACTTCACTCTCCGGGGGGAAATAAAAGCAAGAACCCAAAAGCATCGGCGAGAAACATTCTCTCAACGAACACCTTCTTTCCTGACGAGACAGAAACATGTTCAACTCTGTGTGTGTGTGTGTGTGTGTGTGTGTGTGTGTGCGCGCGCGCGCGTGAGGGAATAAGGAATGTGCCATGCCCTCACCTGGGAAAAGCAAGTCTGCGTATACGGCAACTCTCCACTAACATCTTCAGGTATCCTTGAGAGAGAAGCATTTCCAAAACTGGGTGTGGAAGCATCATGAATGTGCCGTACGCTTTACTACCTTTCAACACCCAAACTCAACATCCAAAAAACAAATAAGTGAGTCAAGAAATGGGCAGAAGATATGAACAGATATTTCTCCAAAGAAGACACACAAATGGCCAACAGACATATGACAAACTGCTCAACATCACTTGGCATGGGGAAAAAGAAACCTAAATGACAATGAGATACCACTTCACACCAGTCAGAATTGGAAAAATTAACAAGCGAAGAAATAACAAATGTTGGTGAGGAGAAAGGGGAACTCTCTTACACTTCTAAGTGGGAATGAAAACTGGTACAGCCACTTTGGAAAACAATATGGAGGTTCCTCAATAACTTAAAACAGAGCTCCCTTACAACCCAGCAATTTTATTTACCCCAAAGCTACCAATGTAGTGATCTGAAGGGGCAACGGCACCCCGAATGTTTATAGCAACATTGTCCACAATAGCCAAACCGTGGAAGGAACCAAGACATCCATCGACAGATAAATGGATAAAGAAAACATGGTATATACATATACAATGGAATATGACTCAGCCATCAGAAAGGATCAATATTTAGCATATCGATGTGGATGGCACTGGAGGGTATTATGCTGAGCAAAATAAGTCAGTCAGAGAAAAACAATTATTATATGGTTTTACTCATATGTGGAATAGAAGGAACAGCACAGAGGATCATAGGGGAAGGGAGGGAAAATGAATGCGAAGAAACCAGAGAGGAAGAAAATCCATGACAGGTTCCTAACTATTGGAAACCAAGTGAGGGTTGCTGGAGGAAAGGTGGCTGGGGAGATGGGGTAACTGTGTGATGGGCATTAAGGAATGCATGGGATGTGATGAACACTGGGTGTTATACACAACTGATGAATTGTGGAACGCTACATTTGAAACTACTGGTGTACTCTATGTTGGCTAATTCAATTTCAATTTTAAAAAACTCTATTTGGTCTGATATAAGGATTGCTACTCTGACTTCTTTTGACATCCACTTGCATGATTAATGTTTCTCCATCTCTTAATTTCCATCTGCAGGTGTCTTTAGGTGTGAAATCTTTTATACATATATACAAACTCTGTCATGCTCTTTTGCTTGGAGCATTTCGTCCATTTACATTCAAACTAATTATCATTAGACATGTATTTATTGATGTTTTGTTACTTGTTTCAGAGTTTTTTGTGTAGTTTTTCTCTGATCCTTTCTTCTCTTGCTCTCTCTCTCATGGTTTGCTCGTTTTCTTTAATGATATTCTTGGATTTCTTTCCCTTTATCTTTTGCATGTGTATTAGTGCTTTGGGTTTCTGGTGACCCCCTGGATTATATATAGCCTTTTCAGTCTATATTAAGTTGAATGCTGTTTAAGTTCAAACCCACTGTTGACTCCTCCTCATGTGTTAGGGTATATGTTTTCCTATTTTACATACTTTTATTTTGTGAATCCCTTAACTGATTTTTACAGAAATACTTAATTTTACTGCTTCCTTGATTCATTATTGTCCTACCCTCACTTACGATTTTTTTCCACTCATAGTGTCCCCTTCAATATTTTTTGTAGTTAATTTAGTGGTCATGAACTCTTTTAGTTTGTGTGGCTAAGAAACTCTTTTTCTCCCCTTCTTTTCTGAAGGATAGGCTTGCTGGATAAATTATTCCTTGCTGCAGGTTTTTCTCATTCAGCACTTTGAATATTTAACGCCACTTTCTTCTGTCCTGCATAGTTTCTGCTGAAAACTCAGCTGATAGCTTTATGGGCTTTCCCTTGCATGTTAACTGTCTTCTTTTATCTTGCTGCTTTAAATGTTTTTTCTTTATCACTACCTTTTCCCATTTGGATTACTATGTGTCTTCATGTCGACCTCCTTCGGTTGATTTTGTGGGAGGGGATCTCTATGCCTTATGGATTTGTATAGGTTTCCTTCACCAGATTAGGTTAAGTTTTCAGCTCTTCTTTGGTCAAATAGATTTTCTGTCCCCTTTTCCCCCTTTTCACCTTCTGGGATCCCTCTAATGTGGGTGTTGTTACACTGGATGGAGTCACTGAATTCCCTAAGTCTCTTCTCATTTTTGCATACTTCTTTTTCCTCTCATTTTTTCCGCTTGATTACTTTCCATTACTGTCTTCTAGTTCATTAATTTGTTCCTCTGCTTCGTCCATCCTGCTAATTATTCTATGTAGTATATTCTGAATTACATTTATTGTGTTCCACATCTCTGATTATTTCTTTCATATCTCTTTGTTAAGAGTCTCAATGATGTTCCCCCTTCTGATGTCCTCCCTCTATTCATTTCCCCAGTGAGTATCTTTATAATTGTTATCTTAAATTTTCTCTCAGGCATGTTCCTTATATCCATTTTGTTTAGGTCTCTTGCTGTGGCTTTGTCCTCTTCTTTCGTTTAGGACATAGTCCTCTGTCTGCTCATTTGGCCTACTTCTCAGAGAATATCTCTCTGTTAGGAAGGTCAGATATATTGCTTGTTCTTGAAAATACTGGGCAGTACATACATTTTTAACGTGGTGATGCTGGTTCTCCTCTGAAGGTAATGCATAGCAACAACAGAGACTGGATCTGGACTGTGTCATTGTGCACAACACATGGGGTGTGCTGTTTTAACAAGACGCATGCGTGTTCTGTAGGTGATGGGGAGACATATTGTTCTCAAGGATTGTGTGGGTCTTATCAGGGAGGGTATCCACAGCACTGGGACTGAAGCAGGTCTGGTAGGTGTGGGGATGGGCCATGGTTTATGCAAGTTAGTGATTGCTAGATTGTGCCTGGTCTTGCAGGTAGGTGTCTGTTTACAATGAGGGGCCGTAGAGGGAAATGGCACCTGCCAGCTCCTTTGTTCCTGGACAAGTCCCTTAGCAAACTCTGAGTTCAGGAACTATGTCTCCCTTGTTTAGTCCTCAAGCACCTTTCAACCTGCTTCACCCAAGCTTCTCCAGACTGTTTGCTCTGCTTTCTCTTTAAGGACAGATCTCAGCTTCCTATCACCTTCTGTGCTCTCTCAGAGCTGAGACAGCTGATTTTTAAAAGTTCCAAGCTTTAGGTCTGCTGGTTGTAGACACTCACAAATTTCATCCCTTCTGATTTTCAAAGCCATAAGCTATGAGGATGTCTCTACGCTTTAGAGGCTCCCCGGTGTAGTAGTTTGTTTCTGGCCCCTCTGTGACTGTGGTTCCCTCCCTCTGGTGGTCAGAAATATGGGGTTTAGATTCCTACAGAGTCCTTGTCCTTCCTACCATCTTTGATGTGATTTCCTCTCTCCATTTAGTTGTAGAGTTTTGTTGGGAAATCTGAAGGTCCATTTCTGGGTGACTCTGGTGTGAGTGTGATCTAGTTGTATCTGTGGGAGGAGGTGAGTTTAGGGTCCTTCTACACTGCCATCTTCCCCACAATTCAGTTTATTTTGTCTCATAAAAATATTACGACTCCAACTTTCTTTTCACTTCCATTTGCATGATAAATGCTTTTGTTTCCCATTACTTCCAATCTGCTTTTATTTTTAGGTCTGAAGTGATTCTCTGGTAGGCAGCAGAGAGATGGGTCTTGCTTCCTCTTTACACTCTATGTTTTCTGATTGAGTTATTTAGTCCTTTTTTGTTAAAGCAATCATTGATAAAGTATTTGTATCTCTCTAGTTTACTTCACAAGGAAAAGTGTGACAGGCTTCGCTCTGAGAAGGAGGTCTGCGTGGAACGCCTCTTTCAACTCACGGCTTTTTTCTGGCTGACGGAAGGCTTCTCAAGGGTGTGTACGGAAGCCTACGGAAAAAGCGCCTACACTTCACTCTCCGGGGGGAAATAAAAGCAAGAACCCAAAAGCATCGGCGAGAAACCGTCTCTCAACGAACACCTTCTTTCCTGACGAGACAGAAACATGTTCAACTCTGTGTGTGTGTGTGTGTGTGTGTGTGTGTGTGTGTGTGCGCGCGCGCGCGTGAGGGAATAAGGAATGTGCCATGCCCTCACCTGGGAAAAGCAAGTCTGCGTATACGGCAACTCTCCACTAACATCTTCAGGTATCCTTGAGAGAGAAGCATTTCCAAAAGTGGGTGTGGAAGCATCATGAATGTGCCGTGCGCTTTACTACCTTTCAACACCCAAACTCAACATCCAAAAAACAAATAAGTGAGTCAAGAAATGGGCAGAAGATATGAACAGATATTTCTCCAAAGAAGACACACAAATGGCCAACAGACATATGACAAACTGCTCAACATCACTTGGCATGGGGAAAAAGAAACCCAAATGACAATGAGATACCACTTCACACCAGTCAGAATTGCAAAAATTAACAAGCGAAGAAATAACAAATGTTGGTGAGGAGAAAGGGGAACTCTCTTACACTTCTAAGTGGGAATGAAAACTGGTACAGCCACTTTGGAAAACAATATGGAGGTTCCTCAAGAACTTAAAACAGAGCTCCCTTACAACCCAGCAATTTTATTTACCCCAAAGCTACAAATGTAGTGATCTGAAGGGGCAACGGCACCCCGAATGTTTAGAGCAACATTGTCCACAATAGCCAAACCGTGGAAGGAACCAAGACATCCATCGACAGATAAATGGATAAAGAAAACATGGTATATACATATACAATGGAATATGACTCAGCTATCAGAAAGGATCAATATTTAGCATATCGATGTGGATGGCACTGGAGGGTATTATGCTGAGCAAAATAAGTCAGTCAGAGAAAAACAATTATTATATGGTTTTACTCATATGTGGAATAGAAGGAACAGCACAGAGGATCATAGGGGAAGGGAGGGAAAATGAATGCGAAGAAACCAGAGAGGAAGAAAATCCATGACAGGTTCCTAACTATTGGAAACCAACTGAGGGTTGCTGGAGGAAAGGTGGCTGGGGAGATGGAGTAACTGTGTGATGGGCATTAAGGAATGCATGGGATGTGATGAACACTGGGTGTTATACACAACTGATGAATTGTGGAACGCTACATTTGAAACTACTGGTGTACTCTATGTTGGCTAATTCAATTTCAATTTTAAAAAACTCTATTTGGTCTGATATAAGGATTGCTACTCTGACTTCTTTTGACATCCACTTGCATGATTAATGTTTCTCCATCTCTTAATTTCCATCTGCAGGTGTCTTTAGGTGTGAAATCTTTTATACATATATACAAACTCTGTCATGCTCTTTCCTTGGAGCATTTCGTCCACTTACATTCAAACTAATTATCATTAGACATGTATTTATTGATGTTTTGTTACTTGTTTCAGAGTTTTTTGTGTAGTTTTTCTCTGATCCTTTCTTCTCTTGCTCTCTCTCTCATGGTTTGCTCGTTTTCTTTAATGATATTCTTGGATTTCTTTCCCTTTATCTTTTGCATGTGTATTAGTGCTTTGGGTTTCTGGTGACCCCCTGGATTATATACAGCCTTTTCAGTCTATATTAAGTTGAATGCTGTTTAAGTTCAAACCCACTGTTGACTCCTCCTCATGTGTTAGGGTATATGTTTTCATATTTTACATACTTTTATTTTGTGAATCCCTTAACTGATTTTTACAGAAATACTTAATTTTACTGCTTCCTTGATTCATTATTGTCCTACCCTCACTTACGATTTTTTTCCACTCATAGTGTCCCCTTCAATATTTTTTGTAGTTAATTTAGTGGTCATGAACTCTTTTAGTTTGTGTGGCTAAGAAACTCTTTTTCTCCCCTTCTTTTCTGAAGGATAGGCTTGCTGGATAAATTATTCCTTGCTGCAGGTTTTTCTCATTCAGCACTTTGAATATTTAACGCCACTTTCTTCTGTCCTGCATAGTTTCTGCTGAAAACTCAGCTGATAGCTTTATGGGCTTTCCCTTGCATGTTAACTGTCTTCTTTTATCTTGCTGCTTTAAATGTTTTTTCTTTATCACTACCTTTTCCCATTTGGATTACTATGTGTCTTCATGTCGACCTCCTTCGGTTGATTTTGTGGGAGGGGATCTCTATGCCTTATGGATTTGTATAGGTTTCCTTCACCAGATTAGGTTAAGTTTTCAGCTCTTCTTTGGTCAAATAGATTTTCTGTCCCCTTTTCCCCCTTTTCACCTTCTGGGATCCCTCTAATGTGGGTGTTGTTACACTGGATGGAGTCACTGAATTCCCTAAGTCTCTTCTCATTTTTGCATACTTCTTTTTCCTCTCATTTTTTCCGCTTGATTACTTTCCATTACTGTCTTCTAGTTCATTAATTTGTTCCTCTGCTTCGTCCATCCTGCTAATTATTCTATCTAGTATATTCTGAATTACATTTATTGTGTTCCACATCTGTGATTATTTCTTTCATATCTCTTTGTTAAGAGTCTCAATGATGTTCCCCCTTCTGATGTCCTCCCTCTATTCATTTCCCCAGTGAGTATCTTTATAATTGTTATCTTAAATTTCTCTCAGGCATGTTCCTTATATCCATTTGTTTAGGTCTCTTGCTGTGGCTTTGTCCTCTTCTTTCGTTTAGGACATAGTCCTCTGTCTGCTCATTTGGCCTACTTCTCAGAGAATATCTCTCTGTTAGGAAGGTCAGATATATTGCTTGTTCTTGAAAATACTGGGCAGTACATACATTTTTAACTTGGTGATGCTGGTTCTCCTCTGAAGGTAATGCATAGCAACAACAGAGACTGGATCTGGACTGTGTCATTGTGCACAACACATGGGGTGTGCTGTTTTAACAAGACGCATGCGTGTTTTGTAGGTGATGGGGAGACATATTGTTCTCAAGGATTGTGTGGGTCTTATCAGGGAGGGTATCCACAGCACTGGGACTGAAGCAGGTCTGGTAGGTGTGGGGATGGGCCATGGTTTATGCAAGTTAGTGATTGCTAGATTGTGCTTGGTCTTGCAGGTAGGTGTCTGTTTACAATGAGGGGCCGTAGAGGGAAATGGCACCTGCCAGCTCCTTTGTTCCTAGACAAGTCCCTTAGCAAACTCTGAGTTCAGGAACTATGTCTCCCTTGTTTAGTCCTCAAGCACCTTTCAACCTGCTTCACCCAAGCTTCTCCAGACTGTTTGCTCTGCTTTCTCTTTAAGGACAGATCTCAGCTTCCTATCACCTTCTGTGCTCTCTCAGAGCTGAGACAGCTGATTTTTAAAAGTTCCAAGCTTTAAGTCTGCTGGTTGTAGACACTCACAAATTTCATCCCTTCTGATTTTCAAAGCCAGAAGCTATGAGGATGTCTCTACGCTTTAGAGGCTCCCCGGTGTAGTAGTTTGTTTCTGGCCCCTCTGTGACTGTGGTTCCCTCCCTCTGGTGGTCAGAAATATGGGGTTTAGATTCCTACAGAGTCCTTGTCCTTCCTACCATCTTTGATGTGATTTCCTCTCTCCATTTAGTTGTAGAGTTTTGTTGGGAAATTGAAGGTCCATTTCTGGGTGACTCTGGTGTGAGTGTGATCTAGTTGTATCTGTGGGAGGAGGTGAGTTTAGGGTCCTTCTACTCTGCCATCTTCCCCACAATTCAGTTTATTTTGTCTCGTAAAAATATTACGACTCCAACTTTCTTTTCACTTCCATTTGCATGATAAATGGTTTTGTTTCCCATTACTTCCAATCTGCTTTTATTTTTAGGTCTGAAGTGATTCTCTGGTAGGCAGCAGAGAGATGGGTCTTGCTTCCTCTTTACACTCTATGTTTTCTGATTGAGTTATTTAGTCCTTTTTTGTTAAAGCAATCATTGATAAAGTATTTGTATCTCTCTAGTTTACTTCACAAGGAAAAGTGTGACAGGCTTCGCTCTGAGAAGGAGGTCTGCGTGGAACGCCTCTTTCAACTCACGGCTTGTTTCTGGCTGACGGAAGGCTTCTCAAGGGTGTGTACGGAAGCCTACGGAAAAAGCGCCTACACTTCACTCTCCGGGGGGAAATAAAAGCAAGAACCCAAAAGCATCGGCGAGAAACCTTCTCTCAACGAACACCTTCTTTCCTGACGAGACAGAAACATGTTCAACTCTGTGTGTGTGTGTGTGTGTGTGTGTGTGTGTGCGCGCGCGCGCGCGTGAGGGAATAAGGAATGTGCCATGCCCTCACCTGGGAAAAGCAAGTCTGCGTATATGGCAACTCTCCACTAACATCTTCAGGTATCCTTGAGAGAGAAGCATTTCCAAAAGTGGGTGTGGAAGCATCATGAATGTGCCGTACGCTTTACTACCTTTCAACACCCAAACTCAACATCCAAAAAACAAATAAGTGAGTCAAGAAATGGGCAGAAGATATGAACAGATATTTCTCCAAAGAAGACACACAAATGGCCAACAGACATATGACAAACTGCTCAACATCACTTGGCATGGGGAAAAAGAAACCTAAATGACAATGAGATACCACTTCACACCAGTCAGAATTGGAAAAATTAACAAGCGAAGAAATAACAAATGTTGGTGAGGAGAAAGGGGAACTCTCTTACACTTCTAAGTGGGAATGAAAACTGGTACAGCCACTTTGGAAAACAATATGGAGGTTCCTCAATAACTTAAAACAGAGCTCCCTTACAACCCAGCAATTTTATTTACCCCAAAGCTACCAATGTAGTGATCTGAAGGGGCAACGGCACCCCGAATGTTTATAGCAACATTGTCCACAATAGCCAAACCGTGGAAGGAACCAAGACATCCATCGACAGATAAATGGATAAAGAAAACATGGTATATACATATACAATGGAATATGACTCAGCCATCAGAAAGGATCAATATTTAGCATATCGATGTGGATGGCACTGGAGGGTATTATGCTGAGCAAAATAAGTCAGTCAGAGAAAAACAATTATTATATGGTTTTACTCATATGTGGAATAGAAGGAACAGCACAGAGGATCATAGGGGAAGGGAGGGAAAATGAATGCGAAGAAACCAGAGAGGAAGAAAATCCATGACAGGTTCCTAACTATTGGAAACCAAGTGAGGGTTGCTGGAGGAAAGGTGGCTGGGGAGATGGGGTAACTGTGTGATGGGCATTAAGGAATGCATGGGATGTGATGAACACTGGGTGTTATACACAACTGATGAATTGTGGAACGCTACATTTGAAACTACTGGTGTACTCTATGTTGGCTAATTCAATTTCAATTTTAAAAAACTCTATTTGGTCTGATATAAGGATTGCTACTCTGACTTCTTTTGACATCCACTTGCATGATTAATGTTTCTCCATCTCTTAATTTCCATCTGCAGGTGTCTTTAGGTGTGAAATCTTTTATACATATATACAAACTCTGTCATGCTCTTTTGCTTGGAGCATTTCGTCCATTTACATTCAAACTAATTATCATTAGACATGTATTTATTGATGTTTTGTTACTTGTTTCAGAGTTTTTTGTGTAGTTTTTCTCTGATCCTTTCTTCTCTTGCTCTCTCTCTCATGGTTTGCTCGTTTTCTTTAATGATATTCTTGGATTTCTTTCCCTTTATCTTTTGCATGTGTATTAGTGCTTTGGGTTTCTGGTGACCCCCTGGATTATATATAGCCTTTTCAGTCTATATTAAGTTGAATGCTGTTTAAGTTCAAACCCACTGTTGACTCCTCCTCATGTGTTAGGGTATATGTTTTCCTATTTTACATACTTTTATTTTGTGAATCCCTTAACTGATTTTTACAGAAATACTTAATTTTACTGCTTCCTTGATTCATTATTGTCCTACCCTCACTTACGATTTTTTTCCACTCATAGTGTCCCCTTCAATATTTTTTGTAGTTAATTTAGTGGTCATGAACTCTTTTAGTTTGTGTGGCTAAGAAACTCTTTTTCTCCCCTTCTTTTCTGAAGGATAGGCTTGCTGGATAAATTATTCCTTGCTGCAGGTTTTTCTCATTCAGCACTTTGAATATTTAACGCCACTTTCTTCTGTCCTGCATAGTTTCTGCTGAAAACTCAGCTGATAGCTTTATGGGCTTTCCCTTGCATGTTAACTGTCTTCTTTTATCTTGCTGCTTTAAATGTTTTTTCTTTATCACTACCTTTTCCCATTTGGATTACTATGTGTCTTCATGTCGACCTCCTTCGGTTGATTTTGTGGGAGGGGATCTCTATGCCTTATGGATTTGTATAGGTTTCCTTCACCAGATTAGGTTAAGTTTTCAGCTCTTCTTTGGTCAAATAGATTTTCTGTCCCCTTTTCCCCCTTTTCACCTTCTGGGATCCCTCTAATGTGGGTGTTGTTACACTGGATGGAGTCACTGAATTCCCTAAGTCTCTTCTCATTTTTGCATACTTCTTTTTCCTCTCATTTTTTCCGCTTGATTACTTTCCATTACTGTCTTCTAGTTCATTAATTTGTTCCTCTGCTTCGTCCATCCTGCTAATTATTCTATCTAGTATATTCTTAATTACATTTATTGTGTTCCACATCTCTGATTATTTCTTTCATATCTCTTTGTTAAGAGTCTCAATGATGTTCCCCCTTCTGATGTCCTCCCTCTAGTCATTTCCCCAGTGAGCATCTTTATAATTGTTATCTTAAATTTTCTCTCAGGCATGTTCCTTATATCCATTTTGTTTAGGTCTCTTGCTGTGGCTTTGTCCTCTTCTTTCGTTTAGGACATAGTCCTCTGTCTGCTCATTTGGCCTACTTCTCAGAGAATATCTCTCTGTTAGGAAGGTCAGATATATTGCTTGTTCTTGAAAATACTGGGCAGTACATACATTTTTAACGTGGTGATGCTGGTTCTCCTCTGAAGGTAATGCATAGCAACAACAGAGACTGGATCTGGACTGTGTCATTGTGCACAACACATGGGGTGTGCTGTTTTAACAAGACGCATGCGTGTTCTGTAGGTGATGGGGAGACATATTGTTCTCAAGGATTGTGTGGGTCTTATCAGGGAGGGTATCCACAGCACTGGGACTGAAGCAGGTCTGGTAGGTGTGGGGATGGGCCATGGTTTATGCAAGTTAGTGATTGCTAGATTGTGCTTGGTCTTGCAGGTAGGTGTCTGTTTACAATGAGGGGCCGTAGAGGGAAATGGCACCTGCCAGCTCCTTTGTTCCTGGACAAGTCCCTTAGCAAACTCTGAGTTCAGGAACTATGTCTCCCTTGTTTAGTCCTCAAGCACCTTTCAACCTGCTTCACCCAAGCTTCTCCAGACTGTTTGCTCTGCTTTCTCTTTCAGGACAGATCTCAGCTTCCGATCACCTTCTGTGCTCTCTCAGAGCTGAGACAGCTGATTTTGAAAAGTTCCAAGCTTTAAGTCTGCTGGTTGTAGACACTCACAAATTTCATCCCTTCTGATTTTCAAAGCCATAAGCTATGAGGATGTCTCTACGCTTTAGAGGCTCCCCGGTGTAGTAGTTTGTTTCTGGCCCCTCTGTGACTGTGGTTCCCTCCCTCTGGTGGTCAGAAATATGGGGTTTAGATTCCTACAGAGTCCTTGTCCTTCCTACCATCTTTGATGTGATTTCCTCTCTCCATTTAGTTGTAGAGTTTTGTTGGGAAATCTGAAGGTCCATTTCTGGGTGACTCTGGTGTGAGTGTGATCTAGTTGTATCTGTGGGAGGAGGTGAGTATAGGGTCCTTCTACACTGCCATCTTCCCCACAATTCAGTTTATTTTGTCTCATAAAAATATTACGACTCCAACTTTCTTTTCACTTCCATTTGCATGATAAATGGTTTTGTTTCCCATTACTTCCAATCTGCTTTTATTTTTAGGTCTGAAGTGATTCTCTGGTAGGCAGCAGAGAGATGGGTCTTGCTTCCTCTTTACACTCTATGTTTTCTGATTGAGTTATTTAGTCCTTTTTTGTTAAAGCAATCATTGATAAAGTATTTGTATCTCTCTAGTTTACTTCACAAGGAAAAGTGTGACAGGCTTCGCTCTGAGAAGGAGGTCTGCGTGGAACGCCTCTTTCAACTCACGGCTTGTTTCTGGCTGACGGAAGGCTTCTCAAGGGTGTGTACGGAAGCCTACGGAAAAAGCGCCTACACTTCACTCTCCGGGGGGAAATAAAAGCAAGAACCCAAAAGCATCGGCGAGAAACCGTCTCTCAACGAACACCTTCTTTCCTGACGAGACAGAAACATGTTCAACTCTGTGTGTGTGTGTGTGTGTGTGTGTGTGTGTGTGTGTGCGCGCGCGCGCGTGAGGGAATAAGGAATGTGCCATGCCCTCACCTGGGAAAAGCAAGTCTGCGTATACGGCAACTCTCCACTAACATCTTCAGGTATCCTTGAGAGAGAAGCATTTCCAAAAGTGGGTGTGGAAGCATCATGAATGTGCCGTACGCTTTACTACCTTTCAACACCCAAACTCAACATCCAAAAAACAAATAAGTGAGTCAAGAAATGGGCAGAAGATATGAACAGATATTTCTCCAAAGAAGACACACAAATGGCCAACAGACATATGACAAACTGCTCAACATCACTTGGCATGGGGAAAAAGAAACCCAAATGACAATGAGATACCACTTCACACCAGTCAGAATTGCAAAAATTAACAAGCGAAGAAATAACAAATGTTGGTGAGGAGAAAGGGGAACTCTCTTACACTTCTAAGTGGGAATGAAAACTGGTACAGCCACTTTGGAAAACAATATGGAGGTTCCTCAAGAACTTAAAACAGAGCTCCCTTACAACCCAGCAATTTTATTTACCCCAAAGCTACAAATGTAGTGATCTGAAGGGGCAACGGCACCCCGAATGTTTATAGCAACATTGTCCACAATAGCCAAACCGTGGAAGGAACCAAGACATCCATCGACAGATAAATGGATAAAGAAAACATGGTATATACATATACAATGGAATATGACTCAGCCATCAGAAAGGATCAATATTTAGCATATCGATGTGGATGGCACTGGAGGGTATTATGCTGAGCAAAATAAGTCAGTCAGAGAAAAACTATTATTATATGGTTTTACTCATATGTGGAATAGAAGGAACAGCACAGAGGATCATAGGGGAAGGGAGGGAAAATGAATGCGAAGAAACCAGAGAGGAAGAAAATCCATGACAGGTTCCTAACTATTGGAAACCAACTGAGGGTTGCTGGAGGAAAGGTGGCTGGGGAGATGGGGTAACTGTGTGATGGGCATTAAGGAATGCATGGGATGTGATGAACACTGGGTGTTATACGCAACTGATGAATTGTGGAACGCTACATTTGAAACTACTGGTGTACTCTATGTTGGCTAATTCAATTTCAATTTTAAAAAACTCTATTTTGTCTGATATAAGGATTGCTACTCTGACTTCTTTTCACATCCACTTGCATGATTAATGTTTCTCCATCTCTTAATTTCCATCTGCAGGTGTCTTTAGGTGTGAAATCTTTTATTTATATATACAAACTCTGTCATGCTCTTTTGCTTGGAGCATTTAGTCCATTTACATTCAAACTAATTATCATTAGACATGTATTTATTGATGTTTTGTTACTTGTTTCAGAGTTTTTTGTGTAGTTTTTCTCTGATCCTTTCTTCTCTTGCTCTCTCTCTCATGGTTTGCTCGTTTTCTTTAATGATATTCTTGGATTTCTTTCCCTTTATCTTTTGCATGTGTATTAGTGCTTTGGGTTTCTGGTGACCCCCTGGATTATATATAGCCTTTTCAGTCTATATTAAGTTGAATGCTGTTTAAGTTCAAACCCACTGTTGACTCCTCCTCATGTGTTAGGGTATATGTTTTCATATTTTACATACTTTTATTTTGTGAATCGCTTAACTGATTTTTACAGAAATACTTAATTTTACTGCTTCCTTGATTCATTATTGTCCTACTCTCACTTACGATTTTTTTCCACTCATACTGTCCCCTTCAATATTTTTTGTAGTTAATTTAGTGGTCATGAACTCTTTTAGTTTGTGTGGCTAAGAAACTCTTTTTCTCCCCTTCTTTTCTGAAGGATAGGCTTGCTGGATAAATTATTCCTTGCTGCACATTTTTCTCATTCAGCACTTTGAATATTTAACGCCACTTTCTTCTGTCCTGCATAGTTCCTGCTGAAAACTCAGCTGATAGCTTTATGGGCTTTCCCTTGCATGTTAACTGTCTTCTTTTATCTTGCTGCTTTAAATGTTTTTTCTTTATCATTAGCTTTTCCCATTTGGATTACTATGTGTCTTCATGTCGACCTCCTTCGGTTGATTTTGTGGGAGGGGATCTCTATGCCTTATGGATTTGTATAGGTTTCCTTCACCAGATTAGGTTAAGTTTTCAGCTCTTCTTTGGTCAAATAGATTTTCTGTCCCCTTTTCCCCCTTTTCACCTTCTGGGATCCCTCTAATGTGGGTGTTGTTACACTGGATGGAGTCACTGAATTCCCTAAGTCTCTTCTCATTTTTGCATACTTCTTTTTCCTCTCATTTTTTCCGCTTGATTACTTTCCATTACTGTCTTCTAGTTCATTAATTTGTTCCTCTGCTTCGTCCATCCTGCTAATTATTCTATCTAGTATATTCTTAATTACATTTATTGTGTTCCACATCTCTGATTATTTCTTTCATATCTCTTTGTTAAGAGTCTCAATGATGTTCTCCCTTCTGATGTCCTCCATCTATTCATTTCCCCAGTGAGTATCTTTATAATTGTTATCTTAAATTTTCTCTCAGGCATGTTCCTTATATCCATTTTGTTTAGGTCTCTTGCTGTGGCTTTGTCCTCTTCTTTCGTTTAGGACATAGTCCTCTGTCTGCTCATTTGGCCTACCTCTCAGAGAATATCTCTCTGTTAGGAAGGTCAGATATATTGCTTGTTCTTGAAAATACTGGGCAGTATATACATTTTTAACTTGGTGATGCTGGTTCTCCTCTGAAGGTAATGCATAGCAACAACAGAGACTGGATCTGGACTGTGTCATTGTGCACAACACATGGGGTGTGCTGTTTTAACAAGACGCATGCGTGTTCTGTAGGTGATGGGCAGACATATTGTTCTCAAGGATTGTGTGGGTCTTATCAGGGAGGGTATCCACAGCACTGGGACTGAAGCAGGTCTCGTAGGTGTGGGGATGGGCCATGGTTTATGCAAGTTAGTGATTGCTAGATTATGCTTGGTCTTGCAGGTAGGTGTCTGTTTACAATGAGGGGCCGTAGAGGGAAATGGCACCTGCCAGCTCCTTTGTTCCTAGACAAGTCCCTTAGCAAACTCTGAGTTCAGGAACTATGTCTCCCTTGTTTAGTCCTCAAGCACCTTTCAACCTGCTTCACCCAAGCTTCTCCAGACTGTTTGCTCTGCTTTCTCTTTAAGGACAGATCTCAGCTTCCTATCACCTTCTGTGCTCTCTCAGAGCTGAGACAGCTGATTTTTAAAAGTTCCAAGCTTTAAGTCTGCTGGTTGTAGACACTCACAAATTTCATCCCTTCTGATTTTCAAAGCCATAAGCTATGAGGATGTCTCTACGCTTTAGAGGCTCCCCGGTGTAGTAGTTTGTTTCTGGCCCCTCTGTGACTGTGGTTCCCTCCCTCTGGTGGTCAGAAATATGGGGTTTAGATTCCTACAGAGTCCTTGTCCTTCCTACCATCTTGATATGATTTCCTCTCTCTATTTAGTTGTAGAGTTTGTTGGGAAATCTGAAGGTCCATTTCTGGGTGACTCTGGTGTGAGTGTGATCTAGTTGTATCTGTGGGAGGAGGTGAGTTTAGGGTCCTTCTACACTGCCATCTTCCCCACAATTCAGTTTATTTTGTCTCATAAAAATATTACGACTCCAACTTTCTTTTCACTTCCATTTGCATGATAAATGGTTTTGTTTCCCATTACTTCCAATCTGCTTTTATTTTTAGGTCTGAAGTGATTCTCTGGTAGGCAGCAGAGAGATGGGTCTTGCTTCCTCTTTACACTCTATGTTTTCTGATTGAGTTATTTAGTCCTTTTTTGTTAAAGCAATCATTGATAAAGTATTTGTATCTCTCTAGTTTACTTCACAAGGAAAAGTGTGACAGGCTTCGCTCTGAGAAAGAGGTCTGCGTGGAACGCCTCTTTCAACTCACGGCTTGTTTCTGGCTGACAGAAGGCTTCTCAAGGGTGTGTACGGAAGCCTACGGAAAAAGCGCCTACACTTCACTCTCCGGGGGGAAATAAAAGCAAGAACCCAAAAGCATCGGCGAGAAACCGTCTCTCAACGAACACCTTCTTTCCTGACGAGACAGAAACATGTTCAACTCTGTGTGTGTGTGTGTGTGTGTGTGTGTGTGTGCGCGCGCGCGCGCGTGAGGGAATAAGGAATGTGCCATGCCCTCACCTGGGAAAAGCAAGTCTGCGTATACGGCAACTCTCCACTAACATATTCAGGTATCCTTGAGAGAGAAGCATTTCCAAAAGTGGTTGTGGAAGCATCATGAATGTGCCGTACGCTTTACTACCTTTCAACACCCAAACTCAACATCCAAAAAACAAATAAGTGAGTCAAGAAATGGGCAGAAGATATGAACAGATATTTCTCCAAAGAAGACACACAAATGGCCAACAGACATATGTCAAACTGCTCAACATCACTTGGCATGGGGAAAAAGAAACCCAAATGACAATGAGATACCACTTCACACCAGTCAGAATTGCAAAAATTAACAAGCGAAGAAATAACAAATGTTGGGGAGGAGAAAGGGGAACTCTCTTACACTTCTAAGTGGGAATGAAAACTGGTACAGCCACTTTGGAAAACAATATGGAGGTTCCTCAAGAACTTAAAACAGAGCTCTCTTACAACCCAGCAATTTTATTTACCCCAAAGCTACAAATGTAGTGATCTGAAGGGGCAACGGCACCCCGAATGTTTATAGCAACATTGTCCACAATAGCCAAACCTTGGAAGGAACCAAGACATCCATCGACAGATAAATGGATAAAGAAAACATGGTATATACATATACAATGGAATATGACTCAGCCATCAGAAAGGATCAATATTTAGCATATCGATGTGGATGGCACTGGAGGTTATTATGCTGAGCAAAATAAGTCAGTCAGAGAAAAACAATTATTATATGGTTTTACTTATATGTGGAATAGGAGGAACAGCACAGAGGATCATAGGGGAAGGGAGGGAAAATGAATGCGAAGAAACCAGAGAGGAAGAAAATCCATGACAGGTTCCTAACTATTGGAAACCAACTGAGGGTTGCTGGAGGAAAGGTGGCTGGGGAGATGGGGTAACTGTGTGATGGGCATTAAGGAATGCATGGGATGTGATGAACACTGGGTGTTATACACAACTGATGAATTGTGGAACGCTACATTTGAAACTACTGGTGTACTCTATGTTGGCTAATTCAATTTCAATTTTAAAAAACTCTATTTGGTCTGATATAAGGATTGCTACTCTGACTTCTTTTGACATCCACTTGCATGATTAATGTTTCTCCATCTCTTAATTTCCATCTGCAGGTGTCTTTAGGTGTGAAATCTTTTATACATATATACAAACTCTGTCATGCTCTTTTGCTTGGAACATTTCGTCCACTTACATTCAAACTAATTATCATTAGACATGTATTTATTGATGTTTTGTTACTTGTTTCAGAGTTTTTTGTGTAGTTTTTCTCTGATCCTTTCTTCTCTTGCTCTCTCTCTCATGGTTTGCTCGTTTTCTTTAATGATATTCTTGGATTTCTTTCCCTTTATCTTTTGCATGTGTATTAGTGCTTTGGGTTTGTGGTGACCCCCTGGATTATATATAGCCTTTTCAGTCTATATTAAGTTGAATGCTGTTTAAGTTCAAACCCACTGTTGACTCCTCCTCATGTGTTAGGGTATATGTTTTCATATTTTACATACTTTTATTTTGTGAATCCCTTAACTGATTTTTACAGAAATACTTAATTTTACTGCTTCCTTGATTCATTATTGTCCTACTCTCACTTACGATTTTTTTCCACTCATAGTGTCCCCTTCAATATTTTTTGTAGTTAATTTAGTGGTCATGAACTCTTTTAGTTTGTGTGGCTAAGAAACTCTTTTTCTCCCCTTCTTTTCTGAAGGATAGGCTTGCTGGATAAATTATTCCTTGCTGCAGGTTTTTCTCATTCAGCACTTTGAATATTTAACGCCACTTTCTTCTGTCCTGCATAGTTTCTGCTGAAAACTCAGCTGATAGCTTTATGGGCTTTCCCTTGCATGTTAACTGTCTTCTTTTATCTTGCTGCTTTAAATGTTTTTTCTTTATCACTACCTTTTCCCATTTGGATTACTATGTGTCTTCATGTCGACCTCCTTCCGTTGATTTTGTGGGAGGGGATCTCTATGCCTTATGGATTTGTATAGGTTTCCTTCACCAGATTAGGTTAAGTTTTCAGCTCTTCTTTGGTCAAATAGATTTTCTGTCCCCTTTTCCCCCTTTTCACCTTCTGGGATCCCTCTAATGTGGGTGTTGTTACACTGGATGGAGTCACTGAATTCCCTAAGTCTCTTCTCATTTTTGCATACTTCTTTTTCCTCTCATTTTTTCCGCTTGATTACTTTCCATTACTGTCTTCTAGTTCATTAATTTGTTCCTCTGCTTCGTCCATCCTGCTAATTATTCTATCTAGTATATTCTTAATTACATTTATTGTGTTCCACATCTCTGATTATTTCTTTCATATCTCTTTGTTAAGAGTCTCAATGATGTTCCCCCTTCTGATGTCCTCCCTCTATTCATTTCCCCAGTGAGCATCTTTATAATTGTTATCTTAAATTTTCTCTCAGGCATGTTCCTTATATCCATTTTGTTTAGGTCTCTTGCTGTGGCTTTGTCCTCTTCTTTCGTTTAGGACATAGTCCTCTGTCTGCTCATTTGGCCTACTTCTCAGAGAATATCTCTCTGTTAGGAAGGTCAGATATATTGCTTGTTCTTGAAAATACTGGGCAGTACATACATTTTTCACGTGGTGATGCTGGTTCTCCTCTGAAGGTAATGCATAGCAACAACAGAGACTGGATCTGGACTGTGTCATTGTGCACAACACATGGGGTGTGCTGTTTTAACAAGACGCATGCGTGTTCTGTAGGTGATGGGGAGACATATTGTTCTCAAGGATTGTGTGGGTCTTATCAGGGAGGGTATCCACAGCACTGGGACTGAAGCAGGTCTGGTAGGTGTGGGGATGGGCCATGGTTTATGCAAGTTAGTGATTGCTAGATTGTGCTTGGTCTTGCAGGTAGGTGTCTGTTTACAATGAGGGGCCGTAGAGGGAAATGGCACCTGCCAGCTCCTTTGTTCCTGGACAAGTCCCTTAGCAAACTCTGAGTTCAGGAACTATGTCTCCCTTGTTTAGTCCTCAAGCACCTTTCAACCTGCTTCACCCAAGCTTCTCCAGACTGTTTGCTCTGCTTTCTCTTTAAGGACAGATCTCAGCTTCCGATCACCTTCTGTGCTCTCTCAGAGCTGAGACAGCTGATTTTGAAAAGTTCCAAGCTTTAAGTCTGCTGTTTGTATACGCTCACAAATGTCATCCCTTCTGATTTTCAAAGCCATAAGCTATGAGGATGTCTCTACGCTTTAGAGGCTCCCCGGTGTAGTAGTTTTTTTCTGGCCCCTCTGTGACTGTGGTTCCCTCCCTCTGGTGGTCAGAAATATGGGGTTTAGATTCCTACAGAGTCCTTGTCCTTCCTACCATCTTTGATGTGATTTCCTCTCTCCATTTAGTTGTATAGTTTTGTTGGGAAATCTGAAGGTCCATTTCTGGGTAACTCTGGTGTGAGTGTGATCTAGTTGTATCTGTGGGATGAGGTGAGTTTAGGGTCCTTCTACTCTGCCATCTTCCCCACAATTCAGTTTATTTTGTCTCATAAAAATATTACGACTCCAACTTTCTTTTCACTTCCATTTGCATGATAAATGGTTTTGTTTCCCATTACTTCGAATCTGCTTTTATTTTTAGGTCTGAAGTGATTCTCTGGTAGGCAGCAGAGAGATGGGTCTTGCTTCCTCTTTACAGTCTATGTTTTCTGATTGGGATATTTAGTCCTTTTTTGTTAAAGCAATCATTGATAAAGTATTTATATCTCTGTAGTTTACTTCACAAGGAAAAGTGTGAAAGGCTTCGCTCTGAGAAGGAGGTCTGCGTGGACGCCTCTTTCAACTCACGGCTTGTTTCTGGCTGACGGAAGGCTTCTCAAGGGTGTGTACGGAAGCCTACGGAAAAAGCGCCTACACTTCACTCTCCGGGGGGAATAAAAGCAAGAACCCAAAAGCATCGGTGACAAACCGTCTCTCAAAGAACACCTTCTTTCCTGACGAGACAGAAACATGTTCAACTCTGTGTGTGTGTGTGTGTGTGTGTTTGTGTGTGTGTGTGTGTGCGCGCGCGCGCGTGAGGGAATAAGGAATGTGCCATGCACTCACCTGGGAAAAGCAAGTCTGCGTATACGGCAACTCTCCACTAACATATTCAGGTATCCTTGAGAGAGAAGCATTTCCAAAAGTGGGTGTGGAAGCATCATGAATGTGCCGTACGCTTTACTACCGTTCAACACCCAAACTCAACACCCAAAAAACAAATAAGTGAGTCAAGAAATGGGCAGAAGATATGAACAGATATTTCTCCAAAGAAGACACACAAATGGCCAACAGACATATGACAAACTGCTCAATATCACTTGGCATGGGGAAAAAGAAACCCAAATGACAATGAGATACCACTTCACACCAGTCAGAATTGCAAAAATTAACAAGCGGAGAAATAACAAATGTTGGTGAGGAGAAAGGGGAACTCTCTTACACTTCTAAGTGGGAATGAAAACTGGTACAGCCACTTTGGAAAACAATATGGAGGTTCCTCAAGAACTTAAAACAGAGCTCCCTTACAACCCAGCAATTTTATTTACCCCAAAGCTACCAATGTAGTGATCTGAAGGGGCAACTGCACCCCGAATGTTTATAGCAACATTGTCCACAATAGCCAAACCGTGGAAGGAACCAAGACATCCATCGACAGATAAATGGATAAAGAAAACATGGTATATACATATACAATGGAATATGACTCAGCCATCAGAAAGGATCAATATTGAGCATATCGATGTGGATGGCACTGGAGGGTATTATGCTGAGCAAAATAAGTCAGTCAGAGAAAAACAATTATTATATGGTTTTACTCATATGTGGAATAGAAGGAACAGCACAGAGGATCATAGGGGAAGGGAGGGAAAATGAATGCGAAGAAACCAGAGAGGAAGAAAATCCATGACAGGTTCCTAACTATTGGAAACCAACTGAGGGTTGCTGGAGGAAAGGTGGCTGGGGAGATGGGGTAACTGTGTGATGGGCATTAAGGAATGCCTGTGATGTGATGAACACCGGGTGTTATACACAACTGATGAATTGTGGAACGCTACATTTGAAACTACTGGTGTACTCTATGTTGGCTAATTCAATTTCAATTTTAAAAAACTCTATTTTGTCTGATATAAAGATTGCTACTCTGACTTCTTTTGACATCCACTTGCATGATTAATGTTTCTCCATCTCTTAATTTCCATCTGCAGGTGTCTTTAGGTGTGAAATCTTTTATATATATAGACAAACTCTGTCATGCTCTTTTGCTTGGAGCATTTCGTCCATTTACATTCAAACTGATTATCATTAGACATGTATTTATTGATGTTTTGTTACTTGTTTCAGAGTTTTTTGTGTAGTTTTTCCCTGATCCTTTCTTCTCTTGCTCTCTCTCTCATGGTTTGCTCGTTTTCTTTAATGATATTCTTGGATTTCTTTCCCTTTATCTTTTGCATGTGTATTAGTCCTTTGGGTTTGTGGTGACCCCCTGGATTATATATAGCCTTTTCGGTCTATATTAAGTTGAATGCTGTTTAAGTTCAAACCCACTGTTGACTCCTCCTCATGTGTTAGGGTATATGTTTTCATATTTTACATCCTTTAATTTTGTGAATCCCTTAACTGATTTTTACAGAAATACTTATTTTTACTGCTTCCTTGATTCATTATTGTCATACTCTCACTTACGATTTTTTTCCACTCATAGTGTCCGCTTCAATATTTTTTGTAGTTAATTTAGTGGTCATGAACTCTTTTAGTTTGTGTGGCTAAGAAACTCTTTTTCTCCCCTTCTTTTCTGAAGGATAGGCTTGCTGGATAAATTATTCCTTGCTGCTGATTTTTCTCATTCAGCACTTTGAATATTTAACGCCACTTTCTTCTGTCCTGCATAGTTTCTGCTGAAAACTCAGCTGATAGCTTTATGGGCTTTCCCTTGCATGTTACCTGTCTTCTTTTATCTTGCTGCTTTCAATGTTTTTTCTTTATCACTACCTTTTCCCATTTGGATTACTATGTGTCTTGATGTGGACCTCCTTCGGTTGACTTTGTGGGAGGGGATCTCTATGCCTTATGGATTTGTATAGGTTTCCTTCACCAGATTAGGTTAAGTTTTCAGCTCTTCTTTGCTCAAATAGATTTTCTGCCCCCTTTTCCCCCTTTTCACCTTCTGGGATCCCTCTAATGTGGGTGTTGTTACACTGGATGGAGTCACTGAATTCCCTAAGTCTCTTCTCATTTTTGCATACTTCTTTTTCCTCTCATTTTTTCCGCTTGATTACTTTCCATTACTGTCTTCTAGTTCATTAATTTGTTCCTCTGCTTCGTCCATCCTGCTAATTATTCTATCTAGTATATTCTTAATTACATTTCTTGTGTTCCACATCTCTGATTATTTCTTTCATATCTCTTTGTTAAGAGTCTCAATGATGTTCCCCCTTCTGATGTCCTCCCTCTATTCATTTCCCCAGTGAGTATCTTTATAATAGTTATCTTAAATTTTCTCTCAGGCATGTTCCTTATATCCATTTTGTTTAGGTCTCTTGCTGTGGCTTTGTCCTCTTCTTTCGTTTAGGACATAGTCCTCTGTCTGCTCATTTGGCCTACTTCTCAGAGAATATCTCTCTGTTAGGAAGGTCAGATATATTGCTTGTTCTTGAAAATACTGGGCAGTACATACATTTTTAACGTGGTGATGCTGGTTCTCCTCTGAAGGTAATGCATAGCAACAACAGAGACTGGATCTGGACTGTGTCATTGTGCACAACACATGGGGTGTGCTGTTTTAACAAGACGCATGCGTGTTCTGTAGGTGATGGGGAGACATATTGTTCTCAAGGATTGTGTGGGTCTTATCAGGGAGGGTATCCACAGCACTGGGACTGAAGCAGGTCTGGTAGGTGTGGGGATGGGCCATGGTTTATGCAAGTTAGTGATTGCTAGATTGTGCTTGGTCTTGCAGGTAGGTGTCTGTTTACAATGAGGGGCCGTAGAGGGAAATGGCACCTGCCAGCTCCTTTGTTCCTGGACAAGTCCCTTAGCAAACTCTGAGTTCAGGAACTATGTCTCCCTTGTTTAGTCCTCAAGCACCTTTCAACCTGCTTCACCCAAGCTTCTCCAGACTGTTTGCTCTGCTTTCTCTTTAAGGACAGATCTCAGCTTCCTATCACCTTCTGTGCTCTCTCAGAGCTGAGACAGCTGATTTTTAAAAGTTCCAAGCTTTAGGTCTGCTGGTTGTAGACACTCACAAATTTCATCCCTTCTGATTTTCAAAGCCATAAGCTATGAGGATGTCTCTACGCTTTAGAGGCTCCCCGGTGTAGTAGTTTGTTTCTGGCCCCTCTGTGACTGTGGTTCCCTCCCTCTGGTGGTCAGAAATATGGGGTTTAGATTCCTACAGAGTCCTTGTCCTTCCTACCATCTTTGATGTGATTTCCTCTCTCCATTTAGTTGTAGAGTTTTGTTGGGAAATCTGAAGGTCCATTTCTGGGTGACTCTGGTGTGAGTGTGATCTAGTTGTATCTGTGGGAGGAGGTGAGTTTAGGGTCCTTCTACACTGCCATCTTCCCCACAATTCAGTTTATTTTGTCTCATAAAAATATTACGACTCCAACTTTCTTTTCACTTCCATTTGCATGATAAATGGTTTTGTTTCCCATTACTTCCAATCTGCTTTTATTTTTAGGTCTGAAGTGATTCTCTGGTAGGCAGCAGAGAGATGGGTCTTGCTTCCTCTTTACACTCTATGTTTTCTGATTGAGTTATTTAGTCCTTTTTTGTTAAAGCAATCATTGATAAAGTATTTGTATCTCTCTAGTTTACTTCACAAGGAAAAGTGTGACAGGCTTCGCTCTGAGAAGGAGGTCTGCGTGGAACGCCTCTTTCAACTCACGGCTTGTTTCTGGCTGACGGAAGGCTTCTCAAGGGTGTGTACGGACGTCTACAAAAAAGCGCCTACACTTCACTCTCCGGGGGGAAATAAAAGCAGGAACCCAAAAGCATCGGTGAGAAACCGTCTCTCAACGAACACCTTCTTTCCTGACGAGACAGAAACATGTTCAACTGTGTGTGTGTGTGTGTGTGTGTGTGTGTGCGCGTGCGCGCGTGAGGGAATAAGGAATGTGCCATGCCCTCACCTGGGAAAAGCAAGTCTGCGTATACGGCAACTCTCCACTAACATCTTCAGGTATCCTTGAGAGAGAAGCATTTCCAAAAGTGGGTGTGGAAGCATCATGAATGTGCCGTACGCTTTACTACCTTTCAACACCCAAACTCAACATCCAAAAAACAAATAAGTGAGTCAAGAAATGGGCAGAAGATATGAACAGATATTTCTCCAAAGAAGACACACAAATGGCCAACAGACATATGACAAACTGCTCAACATCACTTGCCATGGGGAAAAAGAAACCCAAATGACATTGAGATACCACTTCACACCAGTCAGAATTGCAAAAATTAACAAGCGAAGAAATAACAAATGTTGGTGAGGAGAAAGGGGAACTCTCTTACACTTCTAAGTGGGAATGAAAACTGGTACAGCCACTTTGGAAAACAATATGGACGTTCCTCAAGAACTTAAAACAGAGCTCCCTTACAACCCAGCAATTTTATTTACCCCAAAGCTACAAATGTAGTGATCTGAAGGGGCAACGACACCCCGAATGTTTATAGCAACATTGTCCACAATAGCCAAACCGTGGAAGGAACCAAGGCATCCATCGACAGATAAATGGATAAAGAAAACATGGTATATACATATACAATGGAATATGACTCAGCCATCAGAAAGGATCAATATTAGCATATCGATGTGGATGGCACTGGAGGGTATTATGCTGAGCAAAATAAGTCAGTCAGAGAAAAACAATTATTATATGGTTTTACTCATATGTGGAATAGAAGGAACAGCACAGAGGATCATAGGGGAAGGGAGGGAAAATGAATGCGAAGAAACCAGAGAGGAAGAAAATCCATGACAGGTTCCTAACTATTGGAAACCAACTGAGGGTTGCTGGAGGAAAGGTGGCTGGGGAGATGGGGTAACTGTGTGATGGGCATTAAGGAATGCCTGTGATGTGATGAACACTGGGTGTTATACACAACTGATGAATTGTGGAACGCTACATTTGAAACTACTGGTGTACTCTATGTTGGCTAATTCAATTTCAATTTTAAAAAACTCTATTTGGTCTGATATAAGGATTGCTACTCTGACTTCTTTTGACATCCACTTGCATGATTAATGTTTCTCCATCTCTTAATTTCCATCTGCAGGTGCCTTTAGGTGTGAAATCTTTTATACATATATACAAACTCTGTCATGCTCTTTTGCTTGGAGCATTTCGTCCACTTACATTCAAACTAATTATCATTAGACATGTATTTATTGATGTTTTGTTACTTGTTTCAGAGTTTTTTGTGTAGTTTTTCTCTGATCCTTTCTTCTCTTGCTCTCTCTCTCATGGTTTGCTCGTTTTCTTTAATGATATTCTTGGATTTCTTTCCCTTTATCTTTTGCATGTGTATTAGTGCTTTGGGTTTGTGGTGACCCCCTGGATTATATATAGCCTTTTCAGTCTATATTAAGTTGAATGCTGTTTAAGTTCAAACCCACTGTTGACTCCTCCTCATGTGTTAGGGTATATGTTTTCATATTTTACATACTTTTATTTTGTGAATCCCTTAACTGATTTTTACAGAAATACTTAATTTTACTGCTTCCTTGATTCATTATTGTCCTACTCTCACTTACGGTTTTTTTCCACTCATAGTGTCCCCTTCAATATTTTTTGTAGTTAATTTAGTGGTCATGAACTCTTTTAGTTTGTGTGGCTAAGAAACTCTTTTTCTCCCCTTCTTTTCTGAAGGATAGGCTTGCTGGATAAATTATTCCTTGCTGCAGGTTTTTCTCATTCAGCACTTTGAATATTTAACGCCACTTTCTTCTGTCCTGCATAGTTTCTGCTGAAAACTCAGCTGATAGCTTTATGGGCTTTCCCTTGCATGTTAACTGTCTTCTTTTATCTTGCTGCTTTAAATGTTTTTTCTTTATCACTACCTTTTCCCATTTGGATTACTATGTGTCTTCATGTCGACCTCCTTCGGTTGATTTTGTGGGAGGGGATCTCTATGCCTTATGGATTTGTATAGGTTTCCTTCACCAGATTAGGTTAAGTTTTCAGCTCTTCTTTGGTCAAATAGATTTTCTGTCCCCTTTTCCCCCTTTTCACCTTCTGGGATCCCTCTAATGTGGGTGTTGTTACACTGGATGGAGTCACTGAATTCCCTAAGTCTCTTCTCATTTTTGCATACTTCTTTTTCCTCTCATTTTTTCCGCTTGATTACTTTCCATTACTGTCTTCTAGTTCATTAATTTGTTCCTCTGCTTCGTCCATCTTGCTAATTATTCTATCTAGTATATTCTTAATTACATTTATTGTGTTCCACATCTCTGATTATTTCTTTCATATCTCTTTGTTAAGAGTCTCAATGATGTTCCCCCTTCTGATGTCCTCCCTCTATTCATTTCCCCAGTGAGTATCTTTATAATTGTTATCTTAAATTTTCTCTCAGGCATGTTCCTTATATCCATTTTGTTTAGGTCTCTTGCTGTGGCTTTGTCCTCTTCTTTCGTTTAGGACATAGTCCTCTGTCTGCTCATTTGGCCTACTTCTCAGAGAATATCTCTCTGTTAGGAAGGTCAGATATATTGCTTGTTCTTGAAAATACTGGGCAGTACATACATTTTTAACTTGGTGATGCTGGTTCTCCTCTGAAGGTAATGCATAGCAACAACAGAGACTGGATCTGGACTGTGTCATTGTGCACAACACATGGGGTGTGCTGTTTTAACAAGACGCATGCGTGTTCTGTAGGTGATGGGGAGACATATTGTTCTCAAGGATTGTGTGGGTCTTATCAGGGAGGGTATCCACAGCACTGGGACTGAAGCAGGTCTGGTAGGTGTGGGGATGGGCCATGGTTTATGCAAGTTAGTGATTGCTAGATTGTGCTTGGTCTTGCAGGTAGGTGTCTGTTTACAATGAGGGGCCGTAGAGGGAAATGGCACCTGCCAGCTCCTTTGTTCCTGGACAAGTCCCTTAGCAAACTCTGAGTTCAGGAACTATGTCTCCCTTGTTTAGTCCTCAAGCACCTTTCAACCTGCTTCACCCAAGCTTCTCCAGACTGTTTGCTCTGCTTTCTCTTTAAGGACAGATCTCAGCTTCCTATCACCTTCTGTGCTCTCTCAGAGCTGAGACAGCTGATTTTTAAAAGTTCCAAGCTTTAAGTCTGCTGGTTGTAGACACTCACAAATTTCATCCCTTCTGATTTTCAAAGCCATAAGCTATGAGGATGTCTCTACGCTTTAGAGGCTCCCCGGTGTAGTAGTTTGTTTCTGGCCCCTCTGTGACTGTGGTTCCCTCCCTCTGGTGGTCAGAAATATGGGGTTTAGATTCCTACAGAGTCCTTGTCCTTCCTACCATCTTTGATGTGATTTCCTCTCTCCATTTAGTTGTAGAGTTTTGTTGGGAAATCTGAAGGTCCATTTCTGGGTGACTCTGGTGTGAGTGTGATCTAGTTGTATCTGTGGGAGGAGGTGAGTTTAGGGTCCTTCTACACTGCCATCTTCCCCACAATTCAGTTTATTTTGTCTCATAAAAATATTACGACTCCAACTTTCTTTTCACTTCCATTTGCATGATAAATGGTTTTGTTTCCCATTACTTCCAATCTGCTTTTATTTTTAGGTCTGAAGTGATTCTCTGGTAGGCAGCAGAGAGATGGGTCTTGCTTCCTCTTTACACTCTATGTTTTCTGATTGAGTTATTTAGTCCTTTTTTGTTAAAGCAATCATTGATAAAGTATTTGTATCTCTCTAGTTTACTTCACAAGGAAAAGTGTGACAGGCTTCGCTCTGAGAAGGAGGTCTGCGTGGAACGCCTCTTTCAACTCACGGCTTTTTTCTGGCTGACGGAAGGCTTCTCAAGGGTGTGTACGGAAGCCTACGGAAAAAGCGCCTACACTTCACTCTCCGGGGGGAAATAAAAGCAAGAACCCAAAAGCATCGGCGAGAAACCGTCTCTCAACGAACACCTTCTTTCCTGACGAGACAGAAACATGTTCAACTCTGTGTGTGTGTGTGTGTGTGTGTGTGTGTGTGTGCGCGCGCGCGCGTGAGGGAATAAGGAATGTGCCATGCCCTCACCTGGGAAAAGCAAGTCTGCGTATACGGCAACTCTCCACTAACATCTTCAGGTATCCTTGAGAGAGAAGCATTTCCAAAAGTGGGTGTGGAAGCATCATGAATGTGCCGTACGCTTTACTACCTTTCAACACCCAAACTCAACATCCAAAAAACAAATAAGTGAGTCAAGAAATGGGCAGAAGATATGAACAGATATTTCTCCAAAGAAGACACACAAATGGCCAACAGACATAGGACAAACTGCTCAACATCACTTGGCATGGGGAAAAAGAAACCCAAATGACAATGAGATACCACTTCACACCAGTCAGAATTGCAAAAATTAACAAGCGAAGAAATAACAAATGTTGGTGAGGAGAAAGGGGAACTCTCTTACACTTCTAAGTGGGAATGAAAACTGGTACAGCCACTTTGGAAAACAATATGGAGGTTCCTCAAGAACTTAAAACAGAGCTCCCTTACAACCCAGCAATTTTATTTACCCCAAAGCTACAAATGTAGTGATCTGAAGGGGCAACGGCACCCCGAATGTTTATAGCAACATTGTCCACAATAGCCAAACCGTGGAAGGAACCAAGACATCCATCGACAGATAAATGGATAAAGAAAACATGGTATATACATATACAATGGAATATGACTCAGCTATCAGAAAGGATCAATATTTAGCATATCGATGTGGATGGCACTGGAGGGTATTATGCTGAGCAAAATAAGTCAGTCAGAGAAAAACAATTATTATATGGTTTTACTCATATGTGGAATAGAAGGAACAGCACAGAGGATCATAGGGGAAGGGAGGGAAAATGAATGCGAAGAAACCAGAGAGGAAGAAAATCCATGACAGGTTCCTAACTATTGGAAACCAACTGAGGGTTGCTGGAGGAAAGGTGGCTGGGGAGATGGGGTAACTGTGTGATGGGCATTAAGGAATGCATGTGATGTGATGAACACTGGGTGTTATACACAACTGATGAATTGTGGAACGCTACATTTGAAACTACTGGTGTACTCTATGTTGGCTAATTCAATTTCAATTTTAAAAAACTCTATTTGGTCTGATATAAGGATTGCTACTCTGACTTCTTTTGACATCCACTTGCATGATTAATGTTTCTCCATCTCTTAATTTCCATCTGCAGGTGCCTTTAGGTGTGAAATCTTTTATACATATATACAAACTCTGTCATGCTCTTTTGCTTGGAGCATTTCGTCCACTTACATTCAAACTAATTATCATTAGACATGTATTTATTGATGTTTTGTTACTTGTTTCAGAGTTTTTTTGTGTAGTTTTTCTCTGATCCTTTCTTCTCTTGCTCTCTCTCTCATGGTTTGCTCGTTTTCTTTAATGATATTCTTGGATTTCTTTCCCTTTATCTTTTGCATGTGTATTAGTGCTTTGGGTTTGTGGTGACCCCCTGGATTATATATAGCCTTTTCAGTCTATATTAAGTTGAATGCTGTTTAAGTTCAAACCCACTGTTGACTCCTCCTCATGTGTTAGGGTATATGTTTTCATATTTTACATACTTTTATTTTGTGAATCCCTTAACTGATTTTTACAGAAATACTTAATTTTACTGCTTCCTTGATTCATTATTGTCCTACTCTCACTTACGGTTTTTTTCCACTCATAGTGTCCCCTTCAATATTTTTTGTAGTTAATTTAGTGGTCATGAACTCTTTTAGTTTGTGTGGCTAAGAAACTCTTTTTCTCCCCTTCTTTTCTGAAGGATAGGCTTGCTGGATAAATTATTCCTTGCTGCAGGTTTTTCTCATTCAGCACTTTGAATATTTAACGCCACTTTCTTCTGTCCTGCATAGTTTCTGCTGAAAACTCAGCTGATAGCTTTATGGGCTTTCCCTTGCATGTTAACTGTCTTCTTTTATCTTGCTGCTTTAAATGTTTTTTCTTTATCACTACCTTTTCCCATTTGGATTACTATGTGTCTTCATGTCGACCTCCTTCGGTTGATTTTGTGGGAGGGGATCTCTATGCCTTATGGATTTGTATAGGTTTCCTTCACCAGATTAGGTTAAGTTTTCAGCTCTTCTTTGGTCAAATAGATTTTCTGTCCCCTTTTCCCCCTTTTCACCTTCTGGGATCCCTCTAATGTGGGTGTTGTTACACTGGATGGAGTCACTGAATTCCCTAAGTCTCTTCTCATTTTTGCATACTTCTTTTTCCTCTCATTTTTTCCGCTTGATTACTTTCCATTACTGTCTTCTAGTTCATTAATTTGTTCCTCTGCTTCGTCCATCCTGCTAATTATTCTATCTAGTATATTCTTAATTACATTTATTGTGTTCCACATCTCTGATTATTTCTTTCATATCTCTTTGTTAAGAGTCTCAATGATGTTCCCACTTCTGATGTCCTCCCTCTATTCATTTCCCCAGTGAGTATCTTTATAATTGTTATCTTAAATTTTCTCTCAGGCATGTTCCTTATATCCATTTTGTTTAGGTCTCTTGCTGTGGCTTTGTCCTCTTCTTTCGTTTAGGACATAGTCCTCTGTCTGCTCATTTGGCCTACTTCTCAGAGAATATCTCTCTGTTAGGAAGGTCAGATATATTGCTTGTTCTTGAAAATACTGGGCAGTACATACATTTTTAACTTGGTGATGCTGGTTCTCCTCTGAAGGTAATGCATAGCAACAACAGAGACTGGATCTGGACTGTGTCATTGTGCACAACACATGGGGTGTGCTGTTTTAACAAGACGCATGCGTGTTCTGTAGGTGATGGGGAGACATATTGTTCTCAAGGATTGTGTGGGTCTTATCAGGGAGGGTATCCACAGCACTGGGACTGAAGCAGGTCTGGTAGGTGTGGGGATGGGCCATGGTTTATGCAAGTTAGTGATTGCTAGATTGTGCTTGGTCTTGCAGGTAGGTGTCTGTTTACAATGAGGGGCCGTAGAGGGAAATGGCACCTGCCAGCTCCTTTGTTCCTGGACAAGTCCCTTAGCAAACTCTGAGTTCAGGAACTATGTCTCCCTTGTTTAGTCCTCAAGCACCTTTCAACCTGCTTCACCCAAGCTTCTCCAGACTGTTTGCTCTGCTTTCTCTTTAAGGACAGATCTCAGCTTCCTATCACCTTCTGTGCTCTCTCAGAGCTGAGACAGCTGATTTTTAAAAGTTCCAAGCTTTAAGTCTGCTGGTTGTAGACACTCACAAATTTCATCCCTTCTGATTTTCAAAGCCATAAGCTATGAGGATGTCTCTACGCTTTAGAGGCTCCCCGGTGTAGTAGTTTGTTTCTGGCCCCTTTGTGACTGTGGTTCCCTCCCTCTGGTGGTCAGAAATATGGGGTTTAGATTCCTACAGACTCCTTGTCCTTCCTACCATCTTTGATGTGATTTCCTCTCTCCATTTAGTTGTAGAGTTTTGTTGGGAAATCTGAAGGTCCATTTCTGGGTGACTCTGGTGTGAGTGTGATCTAGTTGTATCTGTGGGAGGAGGTGAGTTTAGGGTCCTTCTACACTGCCATCTTCCCCACAATTCAGTTTATTTTGTCTCATAAAAATATTACGACTCCAACTTTCTTTTCACTTCCATTTGCATGATAAATGCTTTTGTTTCCCATTACTTCCAATCTGCTTTTATTTTTAGGTCTGAAGTGATTCTCTGGTAGGCAGCAGAGAGATGGGTCTTGCTTCCTCTTTACACTCTATGTTTTCTGATTGAGTTATTTAGTCCTTTTTTGTTAAAGCAATCATTGATAAAGTATTTGTATCTCTCTAGTTTACTTCACAAGGAAAAGTGTGACAGGCTTCGCTCTGAGAAGGAGGTCTGCGTGGAACGCCTCTTTCAACTCACGGCTTTTTTCTGGCTGACGGAAGGCTTCTCAAGGGTGTGTACGGAAGCTTACGGAAAAAGCGCCTACACTTCACTCTCCGGGGGGAAATAAAAGCAAGAACCCAAAAGCATCGGCGAGAAACCGTCTCTCAACGAACACCTTCTTTCCTGACGAGACAGAAACATGTTCAACTCTGTGTGTGTGTGTGTGTGTGTGTGTGTGTGTGTGCGCGCGCGCGCGTGAGGGAATAAGGAATGTGCCATGCCCTCACCTGGGAAAAGCAAGTCTGCGTATACGGCAACTCTCCACTAACATCTTCAGGTATCCTTGAGAGAGAAGCATTTCCAAAAGTGGGTGTGGAAGCATCATGAATGTGCCGTACGCTTTACTACCTTTCAACACCCAAACTCAACATCCAAAAAACAAATAAGTGAGTCAAGAAATGGGCAGAAGATATGAACAGATATTTCTCCAAAGAAGACACACAAATGGCCAACAGACATAGGACAAACTGCTCAACATCACTTGGCATGGGGAAAAAGAAACCCAAATGACAATGAGATACCACTTCACACCAGTCAGAATTGCAAAAATTAACAAGCGAAGAAATAACAAATGTTGGTGAGGAGAAAGGGGAACTCTCTTACACTTCTAAGTGGGAATGAAACCTGGTACAGCCACTTTGGAAAACAATATGGAGGTTCCTCAAGAACTTAAAACAGAGCTCCCTTACAACCCAGCAATTTTATTTACCCCAAAGCTACAAATGTAGTGATCTGAAGGGGCAACGGCACCCCGAATGTTTATAGCAACATTGTCCACAATAGCCAAACCGTGGAAGGAACCAAGACATCCATCGACAGATAAATGGATAAAGAAAACATGGTATATACATATACAATGGAATATGACTCAGCTATCAGAAAGGATCAATATTTAGCATATCGATGTGGATGGCACTGGAGGGTATTATGCTGAGCAAAATAAGTCAGTCAGAGAAAAACAATTATTATATGGTTTTACTCATATGTGGAATAGAAGGAACAGCACAGAGGATCATAGGGGAAGGGAGGGAAAATGAATGCGAAGAAACCAGAGAGGAAGAAAATCCATGACAGGTTCCTAACTATTGGAAACCAACTGAGGGTTGCTGGAGGAAAGGTGGCTGGGGAGATGGGGTAACTGTGTGATGGGCATTAAGGAATGCCTGTGATGTGATGAACACTGGGTGTTATACACAACTGATGAATTGTGGAACGCTACATTTGAAACTACTGGTGTACTCTATGTTGGCTAATTCAATTTCAATTTTAAAAAACTCTATTTGGTCTGATATAAGGATTGCTACTCTGACTTCTTTTGACATCCACTTGCATGATTAATGTTTCTCCATCTCTTAATTTCCATCTGCAGGTGTCTTTAGGTGTGAAATCTTTTATACATATATACAAACTCTGTCATGCTCTTTTGCTTGGAGCATTTCGTCCACTTACATTCAAACTAATTATCATTAGACATGTATTTATTGATGTTTTGTTACTTGTTTCAGAGTTTTTTGTGTAGTTTTTCTCTGATCCTTTCTTCTCTTGCTCTCTCTCTCATGGTTTGCTCGTTTTCTTTAATGATATTCTTGGATTTCTTTCCCTTTATCTTTTGCATGTGTATTAGTGCTTTGGGTTTGTGGTGACCCCCTGGATTATATATAGCCTTTTCAGTCTATATTAAGTTGAATGCTGTTTAAGTTCAAACCCACTGTTGACTCCTCCTCATGTGTTAGGGTATATGTTTTCATATTTTACATACTTTTATTTTGTGAATCCCTTAACTGATTTTTACAGAAATACTTAATTTTACTGCTTCCTTGATTCATTATTGTCCTACTCTCACTTACGATTTTTTTCCACTCATAGTGTCCCCTTCAATATTTTTTGTAGTTAATTTAGTGGTCATGAACTCTTTTAGTTTGTGTGGCTAAGAAACTCTTTTTCTCCCCTTCTTTTCTGAAGGATAGGCTTGCTGGATAAATTATTCCTTGCTGCAGGTTTTTCTCATTCAGCACTTTGAATATTTAACGCCACTTTCTTCTGTCCTGCATAGTTTCTGCTGAAAACTCAGCTGATAGCTTTATGGGCTTTCCCTTGCATGTTAACTGTCTTCTTTTATCTTGCTGCTTTCAATGTTTTTTCTTTATCACTACCTTTTCCCATTTGGATTACTATGTGTCTTCATGTCGACCTCCTTCGGTTGATTTTGTGGGAGGGGATCTCTATGCCTTATGGATTTGTATAGGTTTCCTTCACCAGATTAGGTTAAGTTTTCAGCTCTTCTTTGGTCAAATAGATTTTCTGTCCCCTTTTCCCCCTTTTCACCTTCTGGGATCCCTCTAATGTGGGTGTTGTTACACTGGATGGAGTCACTGAATTCCCTAAGTCTCTTCTCATTTTTGCATACTTCTTTTTCCTCTCATTTTTTCCGCTTGATTACTTTCCATTACTGTCTTCTAGTTCATTAATTTGTTCCTCTGCTTCGTCCATCCTGCTAATTATTCTATCTAGTATATTCTTAATTACATTTCTTGTGTTCCACATCTCTGATTATTTCTTTCATATCTCTTTGTTAAGAGTCTCAATGATGTTCCCCCTTCTGATGTCCTCCCTCTATTCATTTCCCCAGTGAGCATCTTTATAATTGTTATCTTAAATTTTCTCTCAGGCATGTTCCTTATATCCATTTTGTTTATGTCTCTTGCTGTGGCTTTGTCCTCTTCTTTCGTTTAGGACATAGTCCTCTGTCTGCTCATTTGGCCTACTTCTCAGAGAATATCTCTCTGTTAGGAAGGTCAGATATATTGCTTGTTCTTGAAAATACTGGGCAGTACATACATTTTTAACGTGGTGATGCTGGTTCTCCCCTGAAGGTAATGCATAGCAACAACAGAGACTGGATCTGGACTGTGTCATTGTGCACAACACATGGGGTGTGCCCTTTTAACAAGACGCATGCGTGTTCTGTAGGTGATGGGGAGACATATTGTTCTCAAGCATTGTGTGGGTCTTATCAGGGAGGGTATCCACAGCACTGGGACTGAAGCAGGTCTGGTAGGTGTGCGGATGGGCCATGGTTTATGCAAGTTAGTGATTGCTAGATTGTGCTTGGTCTTGCAGGTAGGTGTCTGTTTACAATGAGGGGCCGTAGAGGGAAATGGCACCTGCCAGCTCCTTTGTTCCTGGACAAGTCCCTTAGCAAACTCTGAGTTCAGGAACTATGTCTCCCTTGTTTAGTCCTCAAGCACCTTTCAACCTGCTTCACCCAAGCTTCTCCAGACTGTTTGCTCTGCTTTCTCTTTAAGGACAGATCTCAGCTTCCTATCACCTTCTGTGCTCTCTCAGAGCTGAGACAGCTGATTTTTAAAAGTTCCAAGCTTTAGGTCTGCTGGTTGTAGACACTCACAAATTTCATCCCTTCTGATTTTCAAAGCCATAAGCTATGAGGATGTCTCTACGCTTTAGAGGCTCCCCGGTGTAGTAGTTTGTTTCTGGCCCCTCTGTGACTGTGGTTCCCTCCCTCTGGTGGTCAGAAATATGGGGTTTAGATTCCTACAGAGTCCTTGTCCTTCCTACCATCTTTGATGTGATTTCCTCTCTCCATTTAGTTGTAGAGTTTTGTTGGGAAATCTGAAGGTCCATTTCTGGGTGACTCTGGTGTGAGTGTGATCTAGTTGTATCTGTGGGAGGAGGTGAGTTTAGGGTCCTTCTACACTGCCATCTTCCCCACAATTCAGTTTATTTTGTCTCATAAAAATATTACGACTCCAACTTTCTTTTCACTTCCATTTGCATGATAAATGGTTTTGTTTCCCATTACTTCCAATCTGCTTTTATTTTTAGGTCTGAAGTGATTCTCTGGTAGGCAGCAGAGAGATGGGTCTTGCTTCCTCTTTACACTCTATGTTTTCTGATTGAGTTATTTAGTCCTTTTTTGTTAAAGCAATCATTGATAAAGTATTTGTATCTCTCTAGTTTACTTCACAAGGAAAAGTGTGACAGGCTTCGCTCTGAGAAGGAGGTCTGCGTGGAACGCCTCTTTCAACTCACGGCTTTTTTCTGGCTGACGGAAGGCTTCTCAAGGGTGTGTACGGAAGCCTACGGAAAAAGCGCCTACACTTCACTCTCCGGGGGGAAATAAAAGCAAGAACCCAAAAGCATCGGCGAGAAACCGTCTCTCAACGAACACCTTCTTTCCTGACGAGACAGAAACATGTTCAACTCTCTGTGTGTGTGTGTGTGTGTGTGTGTGTGTGTGCGCGCGCGCGCGTGAGGGAATAAGGAATGTGCCATGCCCTCACCTGGGAAAAGCAAGTCTGCGTATACGGCAACTCTCCACTAACATCTTCAGGTATCCTTGAGAGAGAAGCATTTCCAAAAGTGGGTGTGGAAGCATCATGAATGTGCCGTGCGCTTTACTACCTTTCAACACCCAAACTCAACATCCAAAAAACAAATAAGTGAGTCAAGAAATGGGCAGAAGATATGAACAGATATTTCTCCAAAGAAGACACACAAATGGCCAACAGACATAGGACAAACTGCTCAACATCACTTGGCATGGGGAAAAAGAAACCCAAATGACAATGAGATACCACTTCACACCAGTCAGAATTGCAAAAATTAACAAGCGAAGAAATAACAAATGTTGGTGAGGAGAAAGGGGAACTCTCTTACACTTCTAAGTGGGAATGAAAACTGGTACAGCCACTTTGGAAAACAATATGGAGGTTCCTCAAGAACTTAAAACAGAGCTCCCTTACAACCCAGCAATTTTATTTACCCCAAAGCTACAAATGTAGTGATCTGAAGGGGCAACGGCACCCCGAATGTTTATAGCAACATTGTCCACAATAGCCAAACCGTGGAAGGAACCAAGACATCCATCGACAGATAAATGGATAAAGAAAACATGGTATATACATATACAATGGAATATGACTCAGCTATCAGAAAGGATCAATATTTAGCATATCGATGTGGATGGCACTGGAGGGTATTATGCTGAGCAAAATAAGTCAGTCAGAGAAAAACAATTATTATATGGTTTTACTCATATGTGGAATAGAAGGAACAGCACAGAGGATCATAGGGGAAGGGAGGGAAAATGAATGCGAAGAAACCAGAGAGGAAGAAAATCCATGACAGGTTCCTAACTATTGGAAACCAACTGAGGGTTGCTGGAGGAAAGGTGGCTGGGGAGATGGGGTAACTGTGTGATGGGCATTAAGGAATGCCTGTGATGTGATGAACACTGGGTGTTATACACAACTGATGAATTGTGGAACGCTACATTTGAAACTACTGGTGTACTCTATGTTGGCTAATTCAATTTCAATTTTAAAAAACTCTATTTGGTCTGATATAAGGATTGCTACTCTGACTTCTTTTGACATCCACTTGCATGATTAATGTTTCTCCATCTCTTAATTTCCATCTGCAGGTGTCTTTAGGTGTGAAATCTTTTATACATATATACAAACTCTGTCATGCTCTTTTGCTTGGAGCATTTCGTCCACTTACATTCAAACTAATTATCATTAGACATGTATTTATTGATGTTTTGTTACTTGTTTCAGAGTTTTTTGTGTAGTTTTTCTCTGATCCTTTCTTCTCTTGCTCTCTCTCTCATGGTTTGCTCGTTTTCTTTAATGATATTCTTGGATTTCTTTCCCTTTATCTTTTGCATGTGTATTAGTGCTTTGGGTTTGTGGTGACCCCCTGGATTATATATAGCCTTTTCAGTCTATATTAAGTTGAATGCTGTTTAAGTTCAAACCCACTGTTGACTCCTCCTCATGTGTTAGGGTATATGTTTTCATATTTTACATACTTTTATTTTGTGAATCCCTTAACTGATTTTTACAGAAATACTTAATTTTACTGCTTCCTTGATTCATTATTGTCCTACCCTCACTTACGATTTTTTTCCACTCATAGTGTCCCCTTCAATATTTTTTGTAGTTAATTTAGTGGTCATGAACTCTTTTAGTTTGTGTGGCTAAGAAACTCTTTTTCTCCCCTTCTTTTCTGAAGGATAGGCTTGCTGGATAAATTATTCCTTGCTGCAGGTTTTTCTCATTCAGCACTTTGAATATTTAACGCCACTTTCTTCTGTCCTGCATAGTTTCTGCTGAAAACTCAGCTGATAGCTTTATGGGCTTTCCCTTGCATGTTAACTGTCTTCTTTTATCTTGCTGCTTTCAATGTTTTTTCTTTATCACTACCTTTTCCCATTTGGATTACTATGTGTCTTCATGTCGACCTCCTTCGGTTGATTTTGTGGGAGGGGATCTCTATGCCTTATGGATTTGTATAGGTTTCCTTCACCAGATTAGGTTAAGTTTTCAGCTCTTCTTTGGTCAAATAGATTTTCTGTCCCCTTTTCCCCCTTTTCACCTTCTGGGATCCCTCTAATGTGGGTGTTGTTACACTGGATGGAGTCACTGAATTCCCTAAGTCTCTTCTCATTTTTGCATACTTCTTTTTCCTCTCATTTTTTCCGCTTGATTACTTTCCATTACTGTCTTCTAGTTCATTAATTTGTTCCTCTGCTTCGTCCATCCTGCTAATTATTCTATCTAGTATATTCTTAATTACATTTCTTGTGTTCCACATCTCTGATTATTTCTTTCATATCTCTTTGTTAAGAGTCTCAATGATGTTCCCCCTTCTGATGTCCTCCCTCTATTCATTTCCCCAGTGAGTATCTTTATAATTGTTATCTTAAATTTTCTCTCAGGCATGTTCCTTATATCCATTTTGTTTAGGTCTCTTGCTGTGGCTTTGTCCTCTTCTTTCGTTTAGGACATAGTCCTCTGTCTGCTCATTTGGCCTACTTCTCAGAGAATATCTCTCTGTTAGGAAGGTCAGATATATTGCTTGTTCTTGAAAATACTGGGCAGTACATACATTTTTAACGTGGTGATGCTGGTTCTCCTCTGAAGGTAATGCATAGCAACAACAGAGACTGGATCTGGACTGTGTCATTGTGCACAACACATGGGGTGTGCTGTTTTAACAAGACGCATGCGTGTTCTGTAGGTGATGGGGAGACATATTGTTCTCAAGGATTGTGTGGGTCTTATCAGGGAGGGTATCCACAGCACTGGGACTGAAGCAGGTCTGGTAGGTGTGGGGATGGGCCATGGTTTATGCAAGTTAGTGATTGCTAGATTGTGCTTGGTCTTGCAGGTAGGTGTCTGTTTACAATGAGGGGCCGTAGAGGGAAATGGCACCTGCCAGCTCCTTTGTTCCTGGACAAGTCCCTTAGCAAACTCTGAGTTCAGGAACTATGTCTCCCTTGTTTAGTCCTCAAGCACCTTTCAACCTGCTTCACCCAAGCTTCTCCAGACTGTTTGCTCTGCTTTCTCTTTAAGGACAGATCTCAGCTTCCTATCACCTTCTGTGCTCTCTCAGAGCTGAGACAGCTGATTTTTAAAAGTTCCAAGCTTTAAGTCTGCTGGTTGTAGACACTCACAAATTTCATCCCTTCTGATTTTCAAAGCCATAAGCTATGAGGATGTCTCTACGCTTTAGAGGCTCCCCGGTGTAGTAGTTTGTTTCTGGCCCCTCTGTGACTGTGGTTCCCTCCCTCTGGTGGTCAGAAATATGGGGTTTAGATTCCTACAGACTCCTTGTCCTTCCTACCATCTTTGATGTGATTTCCTCTCTCCATTTAGTTGTAGAGTTTTGTTGGGAAATCTGAAGGTCCATTTCTGGGTGACTCTGGTGTGAGTGTGATCTAGTTGTATCTGTGGGAGGAGGTGAGTTTAGGGTCCTTCTACACTGCCATCTTCCCCACAATTCAGTTTATTTTGTCTCATAAAAATATTACGACTCCAACTTTCTTTTCACTTCCATTTGCATGATAAATGGTTTTGTTTCCCATTACTTCCAATCTGCTTTTATTTTTAGGTCTGAAGTGATTCTCTGGTAGGCAGCAGAGAGATGGGTCTTGCTTCCTCTTTACACTCTATGTTTTCTGATTGAGTTATTTAGTCCTTTTTTGTTAAAGCAATCATTGATAAAGTATTTGTATCTCTCTAGTTTACTTCACAAGGAAAAGTGTGACAGGCTTCGCTCTGAGAAGGAGGTCTGCGTGGAACGCCTCTTTCAACTCACGGCTTTTTTCTGGCTGACGGAAGGCTTCTCAAGGGTGTGTACGGAAGCCTACGGAAAAAGCGCCTACACTTCACTCTCCGGGGGGAAATAAAAGCAAGAACCCAAAAGCATCGGCGAGAAACCGTCTCTCAACGAACACCTTCTTTCCTGACGAGACAGAAACATGTTCAACTCTGTGTGTGTGTGTGTGTGTGTGTGTGTGTGTGTGTGTGTGTGTGCGCGCGCGCGCGTGAGGGAATAAGGAATGTGCCATGCCCTCACCTGGGAAAAGCAAGTCTGCGTATACGGCAACTCTCCACTAACATCTTCAGGTATCCTTGAGAGAGAAGCATTTCCAAAACTGGGTGTGGAAGCATCATGAATGTGCCGTACGCTTTACTACCTTTCAACACCCAAACTCAACATCCAAAAAACAAATAAGTGAGTCAAGAAATGGGCAGAAGATATGAACAGATATTTCTCCAAAGAAGACACACAAATGGCCAACAGACATAGGACAAACTGCTCAACATCACTTGGCATGGGGAAAAAGAAACCCAAATGACAATGAGATACCACTTCACACCAGTCAGAATTGCAAAAATTAACAAGCGAAGAAATAACAAATGTTGGTGAGGAGAAAGGGGAACTCTCTTACACTTCTAAGTGGGAATGAAAACTGGTACAGCCACTTTGGAAAACAATATGGAGGTTCCTCAAGAACTTAAAACAGAGCTCCCTTACAACCCAGCAATTTTATTTACCCCAAAGCTACAAATGTAGTGATCTGAAGGGGCAACGGCACCCCGAATGTTTAGAGCAACATTGTCCACAATAGCCAAACCGTGGAAGGAACCAAGACATCCATCGACAGATAAATGGATAAAGAAAACATGGTATATACATATACAATGGAATATGACTCAGCTATCAGAAAGGATCAATATTTAGCATATCGATGTGGATGGCACTGGAGGGTATTATGCTGAGCAAAATAAGTCAGTCAGAGAAAAACAATTATTATATGGTTTTACTCATATGTGGAATAGAAGGAACAGCACAGAGGATCATAGGGGAAGGGAGGGAAAATGAATGCGAAGAAACCAGAGAGGAAGAAAATCCATGACAGGTTCCTAACTATTGGAAACCAACTGAGGGTTGCTGGAGGAAAGGTGGCTGGGGAGATGGGGTAACTGTGTGATGGGCATTAAGGAATGCCTGTGATGTGATGAACACTGGGTGTTATACACAACTGATGAATTGTGGAACGCTACATTTGAAACTACTGGTGTACTCTATGTTGGCTAATTCAATTTCAATTTTAAAAAACTCTATTTGGTCTGATATAAGGATTGCTACTCTGACTTCTTTTGACATCCACTTGCATGATTAATGTTTCTCCATCTCTTAATTTCCATCTGCAGGTGTCTTTAGGTGTGAAATCTTTTATACATATATACAAACTCTGTCATGCTCTTTTGCTTGGAGCATTTCGTCCACTTACATTCAAACTAATTATCATTAGACATGTATTTATTGATGTTTTGTTACTTGTTTCAGAGTTTTTTGTGTAGTTTTTCTCTGATCCTTTCTTCTCTTGCTCTCTCTCTCATGGTTTGCTCGTTTTCTTTAATGATATTCTTGGATTTCTTTCCCTTTATCTTTTGCATGTGTATTAGTGCTTTGGGTTTGTGGTGACCCCCTGGATTATATATAGCCTTTTCAGTCTATATTAAGTTGAATGCTGTTTAAGTTCAAACCCACTGTTGACTCCTCCTCATGTGTTAGGGTATATGTTTTCATATTTTACATACTTTTATTTTGTGAATCCCTTAACTGATTTTTACAGAAATACTTAATTTTACTGCTTCCTTGATTCATTATTGTCCTACTCTCACTTACGATTTTTTTCCACTCATAGTGTCCCCTTCAATATTTTTTGTAGTTAATTTAGTGGTCATGAACTCTTTTAGTTTGTGTGGCTAAGAAACTCTTTTTCTCCCCTTCTTTTCTGAAGGATAGGCTTGCTGGATAAATTATTCCTTGCTGCAGGTTTTTCTCATTCAGCACTTTGAATATTTAACGCCACTTTCTTCTGTCCTGCATAGTTTCTGCTGAAAACTCAGCTGATAGCTTTATGGGCTTTCCCTTGCATGTTAACTGTCTTCTTTTATCTTGCTGCTTTAAATGTTTTTTCTTTATCACTACCTTTTCCCATTTGGATTACTATGTGTCTTCATGTCGACCTCCTTCGGTTGATTTTGTGGGAGGGGATCTCTATGCCTTATGGATTTGTATAGGTTTCCTTCACCAGATTAGGTTAAGTTTTCAGCTCTTCTTTGGTCAAATAGATTTTCTGTCCCCTTTTCCCCCTTTTCACCTTCTGGGATCCCTCTAATGTGGGTGTTGTTACACTGGATGGAGTCACTGAATTCCCTAAGTCTCTTCTCATTTTTGCATACTTCTTTTTCCTCTCATTTTTTCCGCTTGATTACTTTCCATTACTGTCTTCTAGTTCATTAATTTGTTCCTCTGCTTCGTCCATCCTGCTAATTATTCTATCTAGTATATTCTTAATTACATTTATTGTGTTCCACATCTCTGATTATTTCTTTCATATCTCTTTGTTAAGAGTCTCAATGATGTTCCCCCTTCTGATGTCCTCCCTCTATTCATTTCCCCAGTGAGTATCTTTATAATTGTTATCTTAAATTTTCTCTCAGGCATGTTCCTTATATCCATTTTGTTTAGGTCTCTTGCTGTGGCTTTGTCCTCTTCTTTCGTTTAGGACATAGTCCTCTGTCTGCTCATTTGGCCTACTTCTCAGAGAATATCTCTCTGTTAGGAAGGTCAGATATATTGCTTGTTCTTGAAAATACTGGGCAGTACATACATTTTTAACGTGGTGATGCTGGTTCTCCTCTGAAGGTAATGCATAGCAACAACAGAGACTGGATCTGGACTGTGTCATTGTGCACAACACATGGGGTGTGCTGTTTTAACAAGACGCATGCGTGTTCTGTAGGTGATGGGGAGACATATTGTTCTCAAGGATTGTGTGGGTCTTATCAGGGAGGGTATCCACAGCACTGGGACTGAAGCAGGTCTGGTAGGTGTGGGGATGGGCCATGGTTTATGCAAGTTAGTGATTGCTAGATTGTGCCTGGTCTTGCAGGTAGGTGTCTGTTTACAATGAGGGGCCGTAGAGGGAAATGGCACCTGCCAGCTCCTTTGTTCCTGGACAAGTCCCTTAGCAAACTCTGAGTTCAGGAACTATGTCTCCCTTGTTTAGTCCTCAAGCACCTTTCAACCTGCTTCACCCAAGCTTCTCCAGACTGTTTGCTCTGCTTTCTCTTTAAGGACAGATCTCAGCTTCCTATCACCTTCTGTGCTCTCTCAGAGCTGAGACAGCTGATTTTTAAAAGTTCCAAGCTTTAAGTCTGCTGGTTGTAGACACTCACAAATTTCATCCCTTCTGATTTTCAAAGCCATAAGCTATGAGGATGTCTCTACGCTTTAGAGGCTCCCCGGTGTAGTAGTTTGTTTCTGGCCCCTCTGTGACTGTGGTTCCCTCCCTCTGGTGGTCAGAAATATGGGGTTTAGATTCCTACAGAGTCCTTGTCCTTCCTACCATCTTTGATGTGATTTCCTCTCTCCATTTAGTTGTAGAGTTTTGTTGGGAAATCTGAAGGTCCATTTCTGGGTGACTCTGGTGTGAGTGTGATCTAGTTGTATCTGTGGGAGGAGGTGAGTTTAGGGTCCTTCTACACTGCCATCTTCCCCACAATTCAGTTTATTTTGTCTCATAAAAATATTACGACTCCAACTTTCTTTTCACTTCCATTTGCATGATAAATGGTTTTGTTTCCCATTACTTCCAATCTGCTTTTATTTTTAGGTCTGAAGTGATTCTCTGGTAGGCAGCAGAGAGATGGGTCTTGCTTCCTCTTTACACTCTATGTTTTCTGATTGAGTTATTTAGTCCTTTTTTGTTAAAGCAATCATTGATAAAGTATTTGTATCTCTCTAGTTTACTTCACAAGGAAAAGTGTGACAGGCTTCGCTCTGAGAAGGAGGTCTGCGTGGAACGCCTCTTTCAACTCACGGCTTTTTTCTGGCTGACGGAAGGCTTCTCAAGGGTGTGTACGGAAGCCTACGGAAAAAGCGCCTACACTTCACTCTCCGGGGGGAAATAAAAGCAAGAACCCAAAAGCATCGGCGAGAAACCGTCTCTCAACGAACACCTTCTTTCCTGACGAGACAGAAACATGTTCAACTCTGTGTGTGTGTGTGTGTGTGTGTGTGTGTGTGTGTGTGTGCGCGCGCGCGCGTGAGGGAATAAGGAATGTGCCATGCCCTCACCTGGGAAAAGCAAGTCTGCGTATAGGGCAACTCTCCACTAACATCTTCAGGTATCCTTGAGAGAGAAGCATTTCCAAAAGTGGGTGTGGAAGCATCATGAATGTGCCGTACGCTTTACTACCTTTCAACACCCAAACTCAACATCCAAAAAACAAATAAGTGAGTCAAGAAATGGGCAGAAGATATGAACAGATATTTCTCCAAAGAAGACACACAAATGGCCAACAGACATATGACAAACTGCTCAACATCACTTGGCATGGGGAAAAAGAAACCCAAATGACAATGAGATACCACTTCACACCAGTCAGAATTGCAAAAATTAACAAGCGAAGAAATAACAAATGTTGGTGAGGAGAAAGGGGAACTCTCTTACACTTCTAAGTGGGAATGAAAACTGGTACAGCCACTTTGGAAAACAATATGGAGGTTCCTCAAGAACTTAAAACAGAGCTCCCTTACAACCCAGCAATTTTATTTACCCCAAAGCTACAAATGTAGTGATCTGAAGGGGCAACGGCACCCCGAATGTTTATAGCAACATTGTCCACAATAGCCAAACCGTGGAAGGAACCAAGACATCCATCGACAGATAAATGGATAAAGAAAACATGGTATATACATATACAATGGAATATGACTCAGCTATCAGAAAGGATCAATATTTAGCATATCGATGTGGATGGCACTGGAGGGTATTATGCTGAGCAAAATAAGTCAGTCAGAGAAAAACAATTATTATATGGTTTTACTCATATGTGGAATAGAAGGAACAGCACAGAGGATCATAGGGGAAGGGAGGGAAAATGAATGCGAAGAAACCAGAGAGGAAGAAAATCCATGACAGGTTCCTAACTATTGGAAACCAACTGAGGGTTGCTGGAGGAAAGGTGGCTGGGGAGATGGGGTAACTGTGTGATGGGCATTAAGGAATGCCTGTGATGTGATGAACACTGGGTGTTATACACAACTGATGAATTGTGGAACGCTACATTTGAAACTACTGGTGTACTCTATGTTGGCTAATTCAATTTCAATTTTAAAAAACTCTATTTGGTCTGATATAAGGATTGCTACTCTGACTTCTTTTGACATCCACTTGCATGATTAATGTTTCTCCATCTCTTAATTTCCATCTGCAGGTGTCTTTAGGTGTGAAATCTTTTATACATATATACAAACTCTGTCATGCTCTTTTGCTTGGAGCATTTCGTCCACTTACATTCAAACTAATTATCATTAGACATGTATTTATTGATGTTTTGTTACTTGTTTCAGAGTTTTTTGTGTAGTTTTTCTCTGATCCTTTCTTCTCTTGCTCTCTCTCTCATGGTTTGCTCGTTTTCTTTAATGATATTCTTGGATTTCTTTCCCTTTATCTTTTGCATGTGTATTAGTGCTTTGGGTTTGTGGTGACCCCCTGGATTATATATAGCCTTTTCAGTCTATATTAAGTTGAATGCTGTTTAAGTTCAAACCCACTGTTGACTCCTCCTCATGTGTTAGGGTATATGTTTTCATATTTTACATACTTTTATTTTGTGAATCCCTTAACTGATTTTTACAGAAATACTTAATTTTACTGCTTCCTTGATTCATTATTGTCCTACTCTCACTTACGATTTTTTTCCACTCATAGTGTCCCCTTCAATATTTTTTGTAGTTAATTTAGTGGTCATGAACTCTTTTAGTTTGTGTGGCTAAGAAACTCTTTTTCTCCCCTTCTTTTCTGAAGGATAGGCTTGCTGGATAAATTATTCCTTGCTGCAGGTTTTTCTCATTCAGCACTTTGAATATTTAACGCCACTTTCTTCTGTCCTGCATAGTTTCTGCTGAAAACTCAGCTGATAGCTTTATGGGCTTTCCCTTGCATGTTAACTGTCTTCTTTTATCTTGCTGCTTTAAATGTTTTTTCTTTATCACTACCTTTTCCCATTTGGATTACTATGTGTCTTCATGTCGACCTCCTTCGGTTGATTTTGTGGGAGGGGATCTCTATGCCTTATGTATTTGTATAGGTTTCCTTCACCAGATTAGGTTAAGTTTTCAGCTCTTCTTTGGTCAAATAGATTTTCTGTCCCCTTTTCCCCCTTTTCACCTTCTGGGATCCCTCTAATGTGGGTGTTGTTACACTGGATGGAGTCACTGAATTCCCTAAGTCTCTTCTCATTTTTGCATACTTCTTTTTCCTCTCATTTTTTCCGCTTGATTACTTTCCATTACTGTCTTCTAGTTCATTAATTTGTTCCTCTGCTTCGTCCATCCTGCTAATTATTCTATCTAGTATATTCTTAATTACATTTCTTGTGTTCCACATCTCTGATTATTTCTTTCATATCTCTTTGTTAAGAGTCTCAATGATGTTCCCCCTTCTGATGTCCTCCCTCTATTCATTTCCCCAGTGAGTATCTTTATAATTGTTATCTTAAATTTTCTCTCAGGCATGTTCCTTATATCCATTTTGTTTAGGTCTCTTGCTGTGGCTTTGTCCTCTTCTTTCGTTTAGGACATAGTCCTCTGTCTGCTCATTTGGCCTACTTCTCAGAGAATATCTCTCTGTTAGGAAGGTCAGATATATTGCTTGTTCTTGAAAATACTGGGCAGTACATACATTTTTAACTTGGTGATGCTGGTTCTCCTCTGAAGGTAATGCATAGCAACAACAGAGACTGGATCTGGACTGTGTCATTGTGCACAACACATGGGGTGTGCTGTTTTAACAAGACGCATGCGTGTTCTGTAGGTGATGGGGAGACATATTGTTCTCAAGGATTGTGTGGGTCTTATCAGGGAGGGTATCCACAGCACTGGGACTGAAGCAGGTCTGGTAGGTGTGGGGATGGGCCATGGTTTATGCAAGTTAGTGATTGCTAGATTGTGCCTGGTCTTGCAGGTAGGTGTCTGTTTACAATGAGGGGCCGTAGAGGGAAATGGCACCTGCCAGCTCCTTTGTTCCTGGACAAGTCCCTTAGCAAACTCTGAGTTCAGGAACTATGTCTCCCTTGTTTAGTCCTCAAGCACCTTTCAACCTGCTTCACCCAAGCTTCTCCAGACTGTTTGCTCTGCTTTCTCTTTAAGGACAGATCTCAGCTTCCTATCACCTTCTGTGCTCTCTCAGAGCTGAGACAGCTGATTTTTAAAAGTTCCAAGCTTTAGGTCTGCTGGTTGTAGACACTCACAAATTTCATCCCTTCTGATTTTCAAAGCCATAAGCTATGAGGATGTCTCTACGCTTTAGAGGCTCGCCGGTGTAGTAGTTTGTTTCTGGCCCCTCTGTGACTGTGGTTCCCTCCCTCTGGTGGTCAGAAATATGGGGTTTAGATTGCTACAGAGTCCTTGTCCTTCCTACCATCTTTGATGTGATTTCCTCTCTCCATTTAGTTGTAGAGTTTTGTTGGGAAATCTGAAGGTCCATTTCTGGGTGACTCTGGTGTGAGTGTGATCTAGTTGTATCTGTGGGAGGAGGTGAGTTTAGGGTCCTTCTACACTGCCATCTTCCCCACAATTCAGTTTATTTTGTCTCATAAAAATATTACGACTCCAACTTTCTTTTCACTTCCATTTGCATGATAAATGGTTTTGTTTCCCATTACTTCCAATCTGCTTTTATTTTTAGGTCTGAAGTGATTCTCTGGTAGGCAGCAGAGAGATGGGTCTTGCTTCCTCTTTACACTCTATGTTTTCTGATTGAGTTATTTAGTCCTTTTTTGTTAAAGCAATCATTGATAAAGTATTTGTATCTCTCTAGTTTACTTCACAAGGAAAAGTGTGACAGGCTTCGCTCTGAGAAGGAGGTCTGCGTGGAACGCCTCTTTCAACTCACGGCTTGTTTCTGGCTGACGGAAGGCTTCTCAAGGGTGTGTACGGAAGCCTACAAAAAAGCGCCTACACTTCACTCTCCGGGGGGAAATAAAAGCAGGAACCCAAAAGCATCGGTGAGAAACCGTCTCTCAACGAACACCTTCTTTCCTGACGAGACAGAAACATGTTCAACTGTGTGTGTGTGTGTGTGTGTGTGTGTGCGCGTGCGCGCGTGAGGGAATAAGGAATGTGCCATGCCCTCACCTGGGAAAAGCAAGTCTGCGTATACGGCAACTCTCCACTAACATCTTCAGGTATCCTTGAGAGAGAAGCATTTCCAAAACTGGGTGTGGAAGCATCATGAATGTGCCGTACGCTTTACTACCTTTCAACACCCAAACTCAACATCCAAAAAACAAATAAGTGAGTCAAGAAATGGGCAGAAGATATGAACAGATATTTCTCCAAAGAAGACACACAAATGGCCAACAGACATATGACAAACTGCTCAACATCACTTGGCATGGGGAAAAAGAAACCCAAATGACAATGAGATACCACTTCACACCAGTCAGAATTGCAAAAATTAACAAGCGAAGAAATAACAAATGTTGGTGAGGAGAAAGGGGAACTCTCTTACACTTCTAAGTGTGAATGAAAACTGGTACAGCCACTTTGGAAAACAATATGGAGGTTCCTCAAGAACTTAAAACAGAGCTCTCTTACAACCCAGCAATTTTATTTACCCCAAAGCTACAAATGTAGTGATCTGAAGGGGCAACGGCACCCCGAATGTTTAGAGCAACATTGTCCACAATAGCCAAACCGTGGAAGGAACCAAGACATCCATCGACAGATAAATGGATAAAGAAAACATGGTATATACATATACAATGGAATATGACTCAGCCATCAGAAAGGATCAATATTTAGCATATCGATGTGGATGGCACTGGAGGGTATTATGCTGAGCAAAATAAGTCAGTCAGAGTAAAACAATTATTATATGGTTTTACTCATATGTGGAATAGAAGGAACAGCACAGAGGATCATAGGGGAAGGGAGGGAAAATGAATGCGAAGAAACCAGAGAGGAAGAAAATCCATGACAGGTTCCTAACTATTGGAAACCAACTGAGGGTTGCTGGAGGAAAGGTGGCTGGGGAGATGGGGTAACTGTGTGATGGGCATTAAGGAATGCCTGTGATGTGATGAACACTGGGTGTTATACACAACTGATGAATTGTGGAACGCTACATTTGAAACTACTGGTGTACTCTATGTTGGCTAATTCAATTTCAATTTTAAAAAACTCTATTTGGTCTGATATAAGGATTGCTACTCTGACTTCTTTTGACATCCACTTGCATGATTAATGTTTCTCCATCTCTTAATTTCCATCTGCAGGTGCCTTTAGGTGTGAAATCTTTTATACATATATACAAACTCTGTCATGCTCTTTTGCTTGGAGCATTTCGTCCACTTACATTCAAACTAATTATCATTAGACATGTATTTATTGATGTTTTGTTACTTGTTTCAGAGTTTTTTGTGTAGTTTTTCTCTGATCCTTTCTTCTCTTGCTCTCTCTCTCATGGTTTGCTCGTTTTCTTTAATGATATTCTTGGATTTCTTTCCCTTTATCTTTTGCATGTGTATTAGTGCTTTGGGTTTGTGGTGACCCCCTGGATTATATATAGCCTTTTCAGTCTATATTAAGTTGAATGCTGTTTAAGTTCAAACCCACTGTTGACTCCTCCTCATGTGTTAGGGTATATGTTTTCATATTTTACATACTTTTATTTTGTGAATCCCTTAACTGATTTTTCCAGAAATACTTAATTTTACTGCTTCCTTGATTCATTATTGTCCTACTCTCACTTACGATTTTTTTCCACTCATAGTGTCCCCTTCAATATTTTTTGTAGTTAATTTAGTGGTCATGAACTCTTTTAGTTTGTGTGGCTAAGAAACTCTTTTTCTCCCCTTCTTTTCTGAAGGATAGGCTTGCTGGATAAATTATTCCTTGCTGCAGGTTTTTCTCATTCAGCACTTTGAATATTTAACGCCACTTTCTTCTGTCCTGCATAGTTTCTGCTGAAAACTCAGCTGATAGCTTTATGGGCTTTCCCTTGCATGTTAACTGTCTTCTTTTATCTTGCTGCTTTCAATGTTTTTTCTTTATCACTACCTTTTCCCATTTGGATTACTATGTGTCTTCATGTCGACCTCCTTCGGTTGATTTTGTGGGAGGGGATCTCTATGCCTTATGGATTTGTATAGGTTTCCTTCACCAGATTAGGTTAAGTTTTCAGCTCTTCTTTGGTCAAATAGATTTTCTGTCCCCTTTTCCCCCTTTTCACCTTCTGGGATCCCTCTAATGTGGGTGTTGTTACACTGGATGGAGTCACTGAATTCCCTAAGTCTCTTCTCATTTTTGCATACTTCTTTTTCCTCTCATTTTTTCCGCTTGATTACTTTCCATTACTGTCTTCTAGTTCATTAATTTGTTCCTCTGCTTCGTCCATCCTGCTAATTATTCTATCTAGTATATTCTTCATTTCATTTCTTGTGTTCCACATCTCTGATTATTTCTTTCATATCTCTTTGTTAAGAGTCTCAATGATGTTCCCCCTTCTGATGTCCTCCCTCTATTCATTTCCCCAGTGAGTATCTTTATAATTGTTATCTTAAATTTTCTCTCAGGCATGTTCCTTATATCCATTTTGTTTAGGTCTCTTGCTGTGGCTTTGTCCTCTTCTTTCGTTTAGGACATAGTCCTCTGTCTGCTCATTTGGCCTACTTCTCAGAGAATATCTCTCTGTTAGGAAGGTCAGATATATTGCTTGTTCTTGAAAATACTGGGCAGTACATACATTTTTAACGTGGTGATGCTGGTTCTCCCCTGAAGGTAATGCATAGCAACAACAGAGACTGGATCTGGACTGTGTCATTGTGCACAACACATGGGGTGTGCTGTTTTAACAAGACGCATGCATGTTCTGCAGGTGATGGGGAGACATATTGTTCTCAAGCATTGTGTGGGTCTTATCAGGGAGGGTATCCACAGCACTGGGACTGAAGCAGGTCTGGTAGGTGTGGGGATGGGGCATGGTTTATGCAAGTTAGTGATTGCTAGATTGTGCTTGGTCTTGCAGGTAGGTGTCTGTTTACAATGAGGGGCCGTAGAGGGAAATGGCACCTGCCAGCTCCTTTGTTCCTGGACAAGTCCCTTAGCAAACTCTGAGTTCAGGAACTATGTCTCCCTTGTTTAGTCCTCAAGCACCTTTCAACCTGCTTCACCCAAGCTTCTCCAGACTGTTTGCTCTGCTTTCTCTTTAAGGACAGATCTCAGCTTCCTATCACCTTCTGTGCTCTCTCAGAGCTGAGACAGCTGATTTTTAAAAGTTCCAAGCTTTAGGTCTGCTGGTTGTAGACACTCACAAATTTCATCCCTTCTGATTTTCAAAGCCATAAGCTATGAGGATGTCTCTACGCTTTAGAGGCTCCCCGGTGTAGTAGTTTGTTTCTGGCCCCTCTGTGACTGTGGTTCCCTCCCTCTGGTGGTCAGAAATATGGGGTTTAGATTCCTACAGAGTCCTTGTCCTTCCTACCATCTTTGATGGGATTTCCTCTCTCCATTTAGTTGTAGAGTTTTGTTGGGAAATCTGAAGGTCCATTTCTGGGTGACTCTGGTGTGAGTGTGATCTAGTTGTATCTGTGGGAGGAGGTGAGTTTAGGGTCCTTCTACACTGCCATCTTCCCCACAATTCAGTTTATTTTGTCTCATAAAAATATTACGACTCCAACTTTCTTTTCACTTCCATTTGCATGATAAATGCTTTTGTTTCCCATTACTTCCAATCTGCTTTTATTTTTAGGTCTGAAGTGATTCTCTGGTAGGCAGCAGAGAGATGGGTCTTGCTTCCTCTTTACACTCTATGTTTTCTGATTGAGTTATTTAGTCCTTTTTTGTTAAAGCAATCATTGATAAAGTATTTGTATCTCTCTAGTTTACTTCACAAGGAAAAGTGTGACAGGCTTCGCTCTGAGAAGGAGGTCTGCGTGGAACGCCTCTTTCAACTCACGGCTTTTTTCTGGCTGACGGAAGGCTTCTCAAGGGTGTGTACGGAAGCCTACGGAAAAAGCGCCTACACTTCACTCTCCGGGGGGAAATAAAAGCAAGAACCCAAAAGCATCGGCGAGAAACCGTCTCTCAACGAACACCTTCTTTCCTGACGAGACAGAAACATGTTCAACTCTGTGTGTGTGTGTGTGTGTGTGTGTGTGTGTGTGTGTGCGCGCGCGCGCGTGAGGGAATAAGGAATGTGCCATGCCCTCACCTGGGAAAAGCAAGTCTGCGTATACGGCAACTCTCCACTAACATCTTCAGGTATCCTTGAGAGAGAAGCATTTCCAAAAGTGGGTGTGGAAGCATCATGAATGTGCCGTACGCTTTACTACCTTTCAACACCCAAACTCAACATCCAAAAAACAAATAAGTGAGTCAAGAAATGGGCAGAAGATATGAACAGATATTTCTCCAAAGAAGACACACAAATGGCCAACAGACATATGACAAACTGCTCAACATCACTTGGCATGGGGAAAAAGAAACCCAAATGACAATGAGATACCACTTCACACCAGTCAGAATTGCAAAAATTAACAAGCGAAGAAATAACAAATGTTGGTGAGGAGAAAGGGGAACTCTCTTACACTTCTAAGTGGGAATGAAAACTGGTACAGCCACTTTGGAAAACAATATGGAGGTTCCTCAAGAACTTAAAACAGAGCTCCCTTACAACCCAGCAATTTTATTTACCCCAAAGCTACAAATGTAGTGATCTGAAGGGGCAACGGCACCCCGAATGTTTATAGCAACATTGTCCACAATAGCCAAACCGTGGAAGGAACCAAGACATCCATCGACAGATAAATGGATAAAGAAAACATGGTATATACATATACAATGGAATATGACTCAGCTATCAGAAAGGATCAATATTTAGCATATCGATGTGGATGGCACTGGAGGGTATTATGCTGAGCAAAATAAGTCAGTCAGAGAAAAACAATTATTATATGGTTTTACTCATATGTGGAATAGAAGGAACAGCACAGAGGATCATAGGGGAAGGGAGGGAAAATGAATGCGAAGAAACCAGAGAGGAAGAAAATCCATGACAGGTTCCTAACTATTGGAAACCAACTGAGGGTTGCTGGAGGAAAGGTGGCTGGGGAGATGGGGTAACTGTGTGATGGGCATTAAGGAATGCCTGTGATGTGATGAACACTGGGTGTTATACACAACTGATGAATTGTGGAACGCTACATTTGAAACTACTGGTGTACTCTATGTTGGCTAATTCAATTTCAATTTTAAAAAACTCTATTTGGTCTGATATAAGGATTGCTACTCTGACTTCTTTTGACATCCACTTGCATGATTAATGTTTCTCCATCTCTTAATTTCCATCTGCAGGTGTCTTTAGGTGTGAAATCTTTTATACATATATACAAACTCTGTCATGCTCTTTTGCTTGGAGCATTTCGTCCACTTACATTCAAACTAATTATCATTAGACATGTATTTATTGATGTTTTGTTACTTGTTTCAGAGTTTTTTGTGTAGTTTTTCTCTGATCCTTTCTTCTCTTGCTCTCTCTCTCATGGTTTGCTCGTTTTCTTTAATGATATTCTTGGATTTCTTTCCCTTTATCTTTTGCATGTGTATTAGTGCTTTGGGTTTGTGGTGACCCCCTGGATTATATATAGCCTTTTCAGTCTATATTAAGTTGAATGCTGTTTAAGTTCAAACCCACTGTTGACTCCTCCTCATGTGTTAGGGTATATGTTTTCATATTTTACATACTTTTATTTTGTGAATCCCTTAACTGATTTTTACAGAAATACTTAATTTTACTGCTTCCTTGATTCATTATTGTCCTACTCTCACTTACGATTTTTTTCCACTCATAGTGTCCCCTTCAATATTTTTTGTAGTTAATTTAGTGGTCATGAACTCTTTTAGTTTGTGTGGCTAAGAAACTCTTTTTCTCCCCTTCTTTTCTGAAGGATAGGCTTGCTGGATAAATTATTCCTTGCTGCAGGTTTTTCTCATTCAGCACTTTGAATATTTAACGCCACTTTCTTCTGTCCTGCATAGTTTCTGCTGAAAACTCAGCTGATAGCTTTATGGGCTTTCCCTTGCATGTTAACTGTCTTCTTTTATCTTGCTGCTTTCAATGTTTTTTCTTTATCACTACCTTTTCCCATTTGGATTACTATGTGTCTTCATGTCGACCTCCTTCGGTTGATTTTGTGGGAGGGGATCTCTATGCCTTATGGATTTGTATAGGTTTCCTTCACCAGATTAGGTTAAGTTTTCAGCTCTTCTTTGGTCAAATAGATTTTCTGTCCCCTTTTCCCCCTTTTCACCTTCTGGGATCCCTCTAATGTGGGTGTTGTTACACTGGATGGAGTCACTGAATTCCCTAAGTCTCTTCTCATTTTTGCATACTTCTTTTTCCTCTCATTTTTTCCGCTTGATTACTTTCCATTACTGTCTTCTAGTTCATTAATTTGTTCCTCTGCTTCGTCCATCCTGCTAATTATTCTATCTAGTATATTCTTAATTACATTTCTTGTGTTCCACATCTCTGATTATTTCTTTCATATCTCTTTGTTAAGAGTCTCAATGATGTTCCCCCTTCTGATGTCCTCCCTCTATTCATTTCCCCAGTGAGTATCTTTATAATTGTTATCTTAAATTTTCTCTCAGGCATGTTCCTTATATCCATTTTGTTTAGGTCTCTTGCTGTGGCTTTGTCCTCTTCTTTCGTTTAGGACATAGTCCTCTGTCTGCTCATTTGGCCTACTTCTCAGAGAATATCTCTCTGTTAGGAAGGTCAGATATATTGCTTGTTCTTGAAAATACTGGGCAGTACATACATTTTTAACGTGGTGATGCTGGTTCTCCCCTGAAGGTAATGCATAGCAACAACAGAGACTGGATCTGGACTGTGTCATTGTGCACAACACATGGGGTGTGCTGTTTTAACAAGACGCATGCATGTTCTGCAGGTGATGGGGAGACATATTGTTCTCAAGGATTGTGTGGGTCTTATCAGGGAGGGTATCCACAGCACTGGGACTGAAGCAGGTCTGGTAGGTGTGGGGATGGGCCATGGTTTATGCAAGTTAGTGATTGCTAGATTTTGCTTGGTCTTGCAGGTAGGTGTCTGTTTACAATGAGGGGCCGTAGAGGGAAATGGCACCTGCCAGCTCCTTTGTTCCTGGACAAGTCCCTTAGCAAACTCTGAGTTCAGGAACTATGTCTCCCTTGTTTAGTCCTCAAGCACCTTTCAACCTGCTTCACCCAAGCTTCTCCAGACTGTTTGCTCTGCTTTCTCTTTAAGGACAGATCTCAGCTTCCTATCACCTTCTGTGCTCTCTCAGAGCTGAGACAGCTGATTTTTAAAAGTTCCAAGCTTTAGGTCTGCTGGTTGTAGACACTCACAAATTTCATCCCTTCTGATTTTCAAAGCCATAAGCTATGAGGATGTCTCTACGCTTTAGAGGCTCCCCGGTGTAGTAGTTTGTTTCTGGCCCCTCTGTGACTGTGGTTCCCTCCCTCTGGTGGTCAGAAATATGGGGTTTAGATTCCTACAGAGTCCTTGTCCTTCCTACCATCTTTAATGTGATTTCCTCTCTCCATTTAGTTGTAGAGTTTTGTTGGGAAATCTGAAGGTCCATTTCTGGGTGACTCTGGTGTGAGTGTGATCTAGTTGTATCTGTGGGAGGAGGTGAGTTTAGGGTCCTTCTACACTGCCATCTTCCCCACAATTCAGTTTATTTTGTCTCATAAAAATATTACGACTCCAACTTTCTTTTCACTTCCATTTGCATGATAAATGCTTTTGTTTCCCATTACTTCCAATCTGCTTTTATTTTTAGGTCTGAAGTGATTCTCTGGTAGGCAGCAGAGAGATGGGTCTTGCTTCCTCTTTACACTCTATGTTTTCTGATTGAGTTATTTAGTCCTTTTTTGTTAAAGCAATCATTGATAAAGTATTTGTATCTCTCTAGTTTACTTCACAAGGAAAAGTGTGACAGGCTTCGCTCTGAGAAGGAGGTCTGCGTGGAACGCCTCTTTCAACTCACGGCTTTTTTCTGGCTGACGGAAGGCTTCTCAAGGGTGTGTACGGAAGCCTACGGAAAAAGCGCCTACACTTCACTCTCCGGGGGGAAATAAAAGCAAGAACCCAAAAGCATCGGCGAGAAACCGTCTCTCAACGAACACCTTCTTTCCTGACGAGACAGAAACATGTTCAACTCTGTGTGTGTGTGTGTGTGTGTGTGTGTGTGTGTGTGTGCGCGCGCGCGCGTGAGGGAATAAGGAATGTGCCATGCCCTCACCTGGGAAAAGCAAGTCTGCGTATACGGCAACTCTCCACTAACATCTTCAGGTATCCTTGAGAGAGAAGCATTTCCAAAAGTGGGTGTGGATGCATCATGAATGTGCCGTGCGCTTTACTACCTTTCAACACCCAAACTCAACATCCAAAAAACAAATAAGTGAGTCAAGAAATGGGCAGAAGATATGAACAGATATTTCTCCAAAGAAGACACACAAATGGCCAACAGACATATGACAAACTGCTCAACATCACTTGGCATGGGGAAAAAGAAACCCAAATGACAATGAGATACCACTTCACACCAGTCAGAATTGCAAAAATTAACAAGCGAAGAAATAACAAATGTTGGTGAGGAGAAAGGGGAACTCTCTTACACTTCTAAGTGGGAATGAAAACTGGTACAGCCACTTTGGAAAACAATATGGAGGTTCCTCAAGAACTTAAAACAGAGCTCCCTTACAACCCAGCAATTTTATTTACCCCAAAGCTACAAATGTAGTGATCTGAAGGGGCAACGGCACCCCGAATGTTTATAGCAACATTGTCCACAATAGCCAAACCGTGGAAGGAACCAAGACATCCATCGACAGATAAATGGATAAAGAAAACATGGTATATACATATACAATGGAATATGACACAGCTATCAGAAAGGATCAATATTTAGCATATCGATGTGGATGGCACTGGAGGGTATTATGCTGAGCAAAATAAGTCAGTCAGAGAAAAACAATTATTATATGGTTTTACTCATATGTGGAATAGAAGGAACAGCACAGAGGATCATAGGGGAAGGGAGGGAAAATGAATGCGAAGAAACCAGAGAGGAAGAAAATCCATGACAGGTTCCTAACTATTGGAAACCAACTGAGGGTTGCTGGAGGAAAGGTGGCTGGGGAGATGGGGTAACTGTGTGATGGGCATTAAGGAATGCCTGTGATGTGATGAACACTGGGTGTTATACACAACTGATGAATTGTGGAACGCTACATTTGAAACTACTGGTGTACTCTATGTTGGCTAATTCAATTTCAATTTTAAAAAACTCTATTTGGTCTGATATAAGGATTGCTACTCTGACTTCTTTTGACATCCAATTGCATGATTAATGTTTCTCCATCTCTTAATTTCCATCTGCAGGTGTCTTTAGGTGTGAAATCTTTTATACATATATACAAACTCTGTCATGCTCTTTTGCTTGGAACATTTCGTCCACTTACATTCAAACTAATTATCATTAGACATGTATTTATTGATGTTTTGTTACTTGTTTCAGAGTTTTTTGTGTAGTTTTTCTCTGATCCTTTCTTCTCTTGCTCTCTCTCTCATGGTTTGCTCGTTTTCTTTAATGATATTCTTGGATTTCTTTCCCTTTATCTTTTGCATGTGTATTAGTGCTTTGGGTTTCTGGTGACCCCCTGGATTATATATAGCCTTTACAGTCTATATTAAGTTGAATGCTGTTTAAGTTCAAACCCACTGTTGACTCCTCCTCATGTGTTAGGGTATATGTTTTCATATTTTACATACTTTTATTTTGTGAATCCCTTAACTGATTTTTACAGAAATACTTAATTTTACTGCTTCCTTGATTCATTATTGTCCTACTCTCACTTACGATTTTTTTCCACTCATAGTGTCCCCTTCAATATTTTTTGTAGTTAATTTAGTGGTCATGAACTCTTTTAGTTTGTGTGGCTAAGAAACTCTTTTTCTCCCCTTCTTTTCTGAAGGATAGGCTTGCTGGATAAATTATTCCTTGCTGCAGGTTTTTCTCATTCAGCACTTTGAATATTTAACGCCACTTTCTTCTGTCCTGCATAGTTTCTGCTGAAAACTCAGCTGATAGCTTTATGGGCTTTCCCTTGCATGTTAACTGTCTTCTTTTATCTTGCTGCTTTCAATGTTTTTTCTTTATCACTACCTTTTCCCATTTGGATTACTATGTGTCTTCATGTCGACCTCCTTCGGTTGATTTTGTGGGAGGGGATCTCTATGCCTTATGGATTTGTATAGGTTTCCTTCACCAGATTAGGTTAAGTTTTCAGCTCTTCTTTGGTCAAATAGATTTTCTGTCCCCTTTTCCCCCTTTTCACCTTCTGGGATCCCTCTAATGTGGGTGTTGTTACACTGGATGGAGTCACTGAATTCCCTAAGTCTCTTCTCATTTTTGCATACTTCTTTTTCCTCTCATTTTTTCCGCTTGATTACTTTCCATTACTGTCTTCTAGTTCATTAATTTGTTCCTCTGCTTCGTCCATCCTGCTAATTATTCTATCTAGTGTATTCTTAATTACATTTATTGTGTTCCACATCTCTGATTATTTCTTTCATATCTCTTTGTTAAGAGTCTCAATGATGTTCCCCCTTCTGATGTCCTCCCTCTATTCATTTCCCCAGTGAGTATCTTTTTAATTGTTATCTTAAATTTCTCTCAGGCATGTTCCTTATATCCATTTTGTTTAGGTCTCTTGCTGTGGCTTTGTCCTCTTCTTTCGTTTAGGACATAGTCCTCTGTCTGCTCATTTGGCCTACTTCTCAGAGAATATCTCTCTGTTAGGAAGGTCAGATATATTGCTTGTTCTTGAAAATACTGGGCAGTACATACATTTTTAACGTGGTGATGCTGGTTCTCCTCTGAAGGTAATGCATAGCAACAACAGAGACTGGATCTGGACTGTGTCATTGTGCACAACACATGGGGTGTGCTGTTTTAACAAGACGCATGCGTGTTCTGTAGGTGATGGGGAGACATATTGTTCTCAAGGATTGTGTGGGTCTTATCAGGGAGGGTATCCACAGCACTGGGACTGAAGCAGGTCTGGTAGGTGTGGGGATGGGCCATGGTTTATGCAAGTTAGTGATTGCTAGATTGTGCCTGGTCTTGCAGGTAGGTGTCTGTTTACAATGAGGGGCCGTAGAGGGAAATGGCACCTGCCAGCTCCTTTGTTCCTGGACAAGTCCCTTAGCAAACTCTGAGTTCAGGAACTATGTCTCCCTTGTTTAGTCCTCAAGCACCTTTCAACCTGCTTCACCCAAGCTTCTCCAGACTGTTTGCTCTGCTTTCTCTTTAAGGACAGATCTCAGCTTCCTATCACCTTCTGTGCTCTCTCAGAGCTGAGACAGCTGATTTTTAAAAGTTCCAAGCTTTAAGTCTGCTGGTTGTAGACACTCACAAATTTCATCCCTTCTGATTTTCAAAGCCATAAGCTATGAGGATGTCTCTACGCTTTAGAGGCTCCCCGGTGTAGTAGTTTGTTTCTGGCCCCTCTGTGACTGTGGTTCCCTCCCTCTGGTGGTCAGAAATATGGGGTTTAGATTCCTACAGAGTCCTTGTCCTTCCTACCATCTTTGATGTGATTTCCTCTCTCCATTTAGTTGTAGAGTTTTGTTGGGAAATCTGAAGGTCCATTTCTGGGTGACTCTGGTGTGAGTGTGATCTAGTTGTATCTGTGGGAGGAGGTGAGTTTAGGGTCCTTCTACACTGCCATCTTCCCCACAATTCAGTTTATTTTGTCTCATAAAAATATTACGACTCCAACTTTCTTTTCACTTCCATTTGCATGATAAATGGTTTTGTTTCCCATTACTTCCAATCTGCTTTTATTTTTAGGTCTGAAGTGATTCTCTGGTAGGCAGCAGAGAGATGGGTCTTGCTTCCTCTTTACACTCTATGTTTTCTGATTGAGTTATTTAGTCCTTTTTTGTTAAAGCAATCATTGATAAAGTATTTGTATCTCTCTAGTTTACTTCACAAGGAAAAGTGTGACAGGCTTCGCTCTGAGAAGGAGGTCTGCGTGGAACGCCTCTTTCAACTCACGGCTTGTTTCTGGCTGACGGAAGGCTTCTCAAGGGTGTGTACGGAAGCCTACGGTAAAAGCGCCTACACTTCACTCTCCGGGGGGAAATAAAAGCAAGAACCCAAAAGCATCGGTGAGAAACAGTCTCTCAACGAACACCTTCTTTCCTGACGAGACAGAAACATGTTCAACTCTGTGTGTGTGTGTGTGTGTGTGTGTGTGTGTGTGCGCGCGCGCGCCTGAGGGAATAAGGAATGTGCCATGCCCTCACCTGGGAAAAGCAAGTCTGCGTATACGGCAACTCTCCACTAACATCTTCAGGTATCCTTGAGAGAGAAGCATTTCCAAAACTGGGTGTGGAAGCATCATGAATGTGCCGTACGCTTTACTACCTTTCAACACCCAAACTCAACATCCAAAAAACAAATAAGTGAGTCAAGAAATGGGCAGAAGATATGAACAGATATTTCTCCAAAGAAGACACACAAATGGCCAACAGACATATGACAAACTGCTCAACATCACTTGGCATGGGGAAAAAGAAACCCAAATGACAATGAGATACCACTTCACACCAGTCAGAATTGCAAAAATTAACAAGCGAAGAAATAACAAATGTTGGTGAGGAGAAAGGGGAACTCTCTTACACTTCTAAGTGGGAATGAAAACTGGTACAGCCACTTTGGAAAACAATATGGAGGTTCCTCAAGAACTTAAAACAGAGCTCTCTTACAACCCAGCAATTTTATTTACCCCAAAGCTACAAATGTAGTGATCTGAAGGGGCAACGGCACCCCGAATGTTTAGAGCAACATTGTCCACAATAGCCAAACCGTGGAAGGAACCAAGACATCCATCGACAGATAAATGGATAAAGAAAACATGGTATATACATATACAATGGAATATGACTCAGCCATCAGAAAGGATCAATATTTAGCATATCGATGTGGATGGCACTGGAGGGTATTATGCTGAGCAAAATAAGTCAGTCAGAGTAAAACAATTATTATATGGTTTTACTCATATGTGGAATAGAAAGAACAGCACAGAGGATCATAGGGGAAGGGAGGGAAAATGAATGCGAAGAAACCAGAGAGGAAGAAAATCCATGACAGGTTCCTAACTATTGGAAACCAACTGAGGGTTGCTGGAGGAAAGGTGGCTGGGGAGATGGAGTAACTGTGTGATGGGCATTAAGGAATGCATGGGATGTGATGAACACTGGGTGTTATACACAACTGATGAATTGTGGAACGCTACATTTGAAACTACTGGTGTACTCTATGTTGGCTAATTCAATTTCAATTTTAAAAAACTCTATTTGGTCTGATATAAGGATTGCTACTCTGACTTCTTTTGACATCCACTTGCATGATTAATGTTTCTCCATCTCTTAATTTCCATCTGCAGGTGTCTTTAGGTGTGAAATCTTTTATACATATATACAAACTCTGTCATGCTCTTTTGCTTGGAGCATTTCGTCCACTTACATTCAAACTAATTATCATTAGACATGTATTTATTGATGTTTTGTTACTTGTTTCAGAGTTTTTTGTGTAGTTTTTCTCTGATCCTTTCTTCTCTTGCTCTCTCTCTCATGGTTTGCTCGTTTTCTTTAATGATATTCTTGGATTTCTTTCCCTTTATCTTTTGCATGTGTATTAGTGCTTTGGGTTTCTGGTGACCCCCTGGATTATATACAGCCTTTTCAGTCTATATTAAGTTGAATGCTGTTTAAGTTCAAACCCACTGTTGACTCCTCCTCATGTGTTAGGGTATATGTTTTCATATTTTACATACTTTTATTTTGTGAATCCCTTAACTGATTTTTACAGAAATACTTAATTTTACTGCTTCCTTGATTCATTATTGTCCTACCCTCACTTACGATTTTTTTCCACTCATGGTGTCCCCTTCAATATTTTTTGTAGTTAATTTAGTGGTCATGAACTCTTTTAGTTTGTGTGGCTAAGAAAGTCTTTTTCTCCCCTTCTTTTCTGAAGGATAGGCTTGCTGGATAAATTATTCCTTGCTGCAGGTTTTTCTCATTCAGCACTTTGAATATTTAACGCCACTTTCTTCTGTCCTGCATAGTTTCTGCTGAAAACTCAGCTGATAGCTTTATGGGCTTTCCCTTGCATGTTAACTGTCTTCTTTTATCTTGCTGCTTTCAATGTTTTTTCTTTATCACTACCTTTTCCCATTTGGATTACTATGTGTCTTCATGTCGACCTCCTTCGGTTGATTTTGTGGGAGGGGATCTCTATGCCTTATGGATTTGTATAGGTTTCCTTCACCAGATTAGGTTAAGTTTTCAGCTCTTCTTTGGTCAAATAGATTTTCTGTCCCCTTTTCCCCCTTTTCACCTTCTGGGATCCCTCTAATGTGGGTGTTGTTACACTGGATGGAGTCAATGAATTCCCTAAGTCTCTTCTCATTTTTGCATACTTCTTTTTCCTCTCATTTTTTCCGCTTGATTACTTTCCATTACTGTCTTCTAGTTCATTAATTTGTTCCTCTGCTTCGTCCATCCTGCTAATTATTCTATCTAGTATATTCTTAATTACATTTATTGTGTTCCACATCTGTGATTATTTCTTTCATATCTCTTTGTTAAGAGTCTCAATGATGTTCCCCCTTCTGATGTCCTCCCTCTATTCATTTCCCCAGTGAGTATCTTTATAATTGTTATCTTAAATTTCTCTCAGGCATGTTCCTTATATCCATTTTGTTTAGGTCTCTTGCTGTGGCTTTGTCCTCTTCTTTCGTTTAGGACATAGTCCTCTGTCTGCTCATTTGGCCTACTTCTCAGAGAATATCTCTCTGTTAAGAAGGTCAGATATATTGCTTGTTCTTGAAAATACTGGGCAGTACATACATTTTTAACTTGGTGATGCTGGTTCTCCTCTGAAGGTAATGCATAGCAACAACAGAGACTGGATCTGGACTGTGTCATTGTGCACAACACATGGGGTGTGCTGTTTTAACAAGACGCATGCGTGTTCTGTAGGTTATGGAGAGACATATTGTTCTCAAGGATTGTGTGGGTCTTATCAGGGAGGGTATCCACAGCACTGGGACTGAAGCAGGTCTGGTAGGTGTGGGGATGGGCCATGGTTTATGCAAGTTAGTGATTGCTAGATTGTGCTTGGTCTTGCAGGTAGGTGTCTGTTTACAATGAGGGGCCGTAGAGGGAAATGGCACCTGCCAGCTCCTTTGTTCCTGGACAAGTCCCTTAGCAAACTCTGAGTTCAGGAACTATGTCTCCCTTGTTTAGTCCTCAAGCACCTTTCAACCTGCTTCACCCAAGCTTCTCCAGACTGTTTGCTCTGCTTTCTCTTTAAGGACAGATCTCAGCTTCCGATCACCTTCTGTGCTCTCTCAGAGCTGAGGCAGCTGATTTTTAAAAGTTCCAAGCTTTAAGTCTGCTGGTTGTAGACACTCACAAATTTCATCCCTTCTGATTTTCAAAGCCATAAGCTATGAGGATGTCTCTACGCTTTAGAGGCTCCCCGGTGTAGTAGTTTGTTTCTGGCCCCTCTGTGACTGTGGTTCCCTCCCTCTGGTGGTCAGAAATATGATGTTTAGATTCCTACAGAGTCCTTGTCCTTCCTACCATCTTTGATGTGATTTCCTCTCTCCATTTAGTTGTAGAGTTTTGTTGGGAAATTGAAGGTCCATTTCTAGGTGACTCTGCTGTGAGTGTGATCTAGTTGTATCTGTGGGAGGAGGTGAGTTTAGGGTCCTTCTACACTGCCATCTTCCCCACAATTCAGTTTATTTTTTCTCATAAAAATATTACGACTCCAACTTTCTTTTCACTTCCATTTGCATGATAAATGCTTTTGTTTCCCATTACTTCCAATCTGCTTTTATTTTTAGGTCACAAGTGATTCTCTGGTAGGCAGCAGAGAGAGGGGTCTTGCTTCCTCTTTACACTCTATGTTTTCTGATTGAGTTATTTAGTCCTTTTTTGTTAAAGCAATCATTGATAAAGTATTTGTATCTCTCTAGTTTACTTCACAAGGAAAAGTGTGACAGGCTTCGCTCTGAGAAGGAGGTCTGCGTGGAACGCCTCTTTCAACTCACGGCTTGTTTCTGGCTGACGGAAGGCTTCTCAAGGGTGTGTACGGAAGCCTACGGAAAAAGCGCCTACACTTCACTCTCCGGGGGGAAATAAAAGCAAGAACCCAAAAGCATCGGCGAGAAACCGTCTCTCAACGAACACCTTCTTTCCTGACGAGACAGAAACATGTTCAACTCTGTGTGTGTGTGTGTGTGTGTTTGTGTGTGTGTGCGCGCGCGCGCGTGAGGGAATAAGGAATGTGCCATGCCCTCACCTGGGAAAAGCAAGTCTGCGTATACGGAAACTCTCCACTAACATCTTCAGGTATCCTTGAGAGAGAAGCATTTCCAAAAGTGGGTGTGGAAGCATCATGAATGTGCCGTACGCTTTACTACCTTTCAACACCCAAACTCAACATCCAAAAAACAAATAAGTGAGTCAAGAAATGGGCAGAAGATATGAACAGATATTTCTCCAAAGAAGACACACAAATGGCCAACAGACATATGACAAACTGCTCAACATCACTTGGCATGGGGAAAAAGAAACCCAAATGACAATGAGATACCACTTCACACCAGTCAGAATTGCAAAAATTAACAAGCGAAGAAATAACAAATGTTGGTGAGGAGAAAGGGGAACTCTCTTACACTTCTAAGTGGGAATGAAAACTGGTACAGCCACTTTGGAAAAAAATATGGAGGTTCCTCAAGAACTTAAAACAGAGCTCCCTTACAACCCAGCAATTTTATTTACCCCAAAGCTACAAATGTAGTGATCTGAAGGGGCAACGGCACCCCGAATGTTTAGAGCAACATTGTCCACAATAGCCAAACCGTGGAAGGAACCAAGACATCCATCGACAGATAAATGGATAAAGAAAACATGGTATATACATATACAATGGAATATGACTCAGCCATCACAAAGGATCAATATTGAGCATATCGATGTGGATGGCACTGGAGGGTATTATGCTGAGCAAAATAAGTCAGTCAGAGAAAAACAATTATTATATGGTTTTACTCATATGTGGAATAGAAGGAACAGCACAGAGGATCATAGGGGAAGGGAGGGAAAATGAATGCGAAGAAACCAGAGAGGAAGAAAATCCATGACAGGTTCCTAACTATTGGAAACCAACTGAGGGTTGCTGGAGGAAAGGTGGCTGGGGAGATGGAGTAACTGTGTGATGGGCATTAAGGAATGCATGGGATGTGATGAACACTGGGTGTTATACACAACTGATGAATTGTGGAACGCTACATTTGAAACTACTGGTGTACTCTATGTTGGCTAATTCAATTTCAATTTTAAAAAACTCTATTTGGTCTGATATAAGGATTGCTACTCTGACTTCTTTTGACATCCACTTGCATGATTAATGTTTCTCCATCTCTTAATTTCCATCTGCAGGTGTCCTTAGGTGTGAAATCTTTTATACATATATACAAACTCTGTCATGCTCTTTCCTTGGAGCATTTCGTCCACTTACATTCAAACTAATTATCATTAGACATGTATTTATTGATGTTTTGTTACTTGTTTCAGAGTTTTTTGTGTAGTTTTTCTCTGATCCTTTCTTCTCTTGCTCTCTCTCTCATGGTTTGCTTGTTTTCTTTAATGATATTCTTGGATTTCTTTCCCTTTATCTTTTGCATGTGTATTAGTGCTTTGGGTTTCTGGTGACCCCCTGGATTATATACAGCCTTTTCAGTCTATATTAAGTTGAATGCTGTTTAAGTTCAAACCCACTGTTGACTCCTCCTCATGTGTTAGGGTATATGTTTTCCTATTTTACATACTTTTATTTTGTGAATCCCTTAACTGATTTTTACAGAAATACTTAATTTTACTGCTTCCTTGATTCATTATTGTCCTACCCTCACTTACGATTTTTTTCCACTCATAGTGTCCCCTTCAATATTTTTTGTAGTTAATTTAGTGGTCATGAACTCTTTTAGTTTGTGTGGCTAAGAAACTATTTTTCTCCCCTTCTTTTCTGAAGGATAGGCTTGCTGGATAAATTATTCCTTGCTGCAGGTTTTTCTCATTCAGCACTTTGAATATTTAACGCCACTTTCTTCTGTCCTGCATAGTTTCTGCTGAAAACTCAGCTGATAGCTTTATGGGCTTTCCCTTGCATGTTAACTGTCTTCTTTTATCTTGCTGCTTTCAATGTTTTTTCTTTATCACTACCTTTTCCCATTTGGATTACTATGTGTCTTCATGTCGACCTCCTTCGGTTGATTTTGTGGGAGGGGATCTCTATGCCTTATGGATTTGTATAGGTTTCCTTCACCAGATTAGGTTAAGTTTTCAGCTCTTCTTTGGTCAAATAGATTTTCTGTCCCCTTTTCCCCCTTTTCACCTTCTGGGATCCCTCTAATGTGGGTGTTGTTACACTGGATGGAGTCACTGAATTCCCTAAGTCTCTTCTCATTTTTGCATACTTCTTTTTCCTCTCATTTTTTCCGCTTGATTACTTTCCATTACTGTCTTCTAGTTCATTAATTTGTTCCTCTGCTTCGTCCATCCTGCTAATTATTCTATCTAGTATATTCTGAATTACATTTATTGTGTTCCACATCTGTGATTATTTCTTTCATATCTCTTTGTTAAGAGTCTCAATGATGTTCCCCCTTCTGATGTCCTCCCTCTATTCATTTCCCCAGTGAGTATCTTTATAATTGTTATCTTAAATTTCTCTCAGGCATGTTCCTTATATCCATTTTGTTTAGGTCTCTTGCTGTGGCTTTGTCCTCTTCTTTCGTTTAGGACATAGTCCTCTGTCTGCTCATTTGGCCTACTTCTCAGAGAATATCTCTCTCTTAGGAAGGTCAGATATATTGCTTGTTCTTGAAAATACTGGGCAGTACATACATTTTTAACTTGGTGATGCTGGTTCTCCTCTGAAGGTAATGCATAGCAACAACAGAGACTGGATCTGGACTGTGTCATTGTGCACAACACATGGGGTGTGCTGTTTTAACAAGACGCATGCGTGTTTTGTAGGTGATGGGGAGACATATTGTTCTCAAGGATTGTGTGGGTCTTATCAGGGAGGGTATCCACAGCACTGGGACTGAAGCAGGTCTGGTAGGTGTGGGGATGGGCCATGGTTTATGCAAGTTAGTGATTGCTAGATTGTGCTTGGTCTTGCAGGTAGGTGTCTGTTTACAATGAGGGGCCGTAGAGGGAAATGGCACCTGCCAGCTCCTTTGTTCCTAGACAAGTCCCTTAGCAAACTCTGAGTTCAGGAACTATGTCTCCCTTGTTTAGTCCTCAAGCACCTTTCAACCTGCTTCACCCAAGCTTCTCCAGACTGTTTGCTCTGCTTTCTCTTTAAGGACAGATCTCAGCTTCCTATCACCTTCTGTGCTCTCTCAGAGCTGAGACAGCTGATTTTTAAAAGTTCCAAGCTTTAAGTCTGCTGGTTGTAGACACTCACAAATTTCATCCCTTCTGATTTTCAAAGCCAGAAGCTATGAGGATGTCTCTACGCTTTAGAGGCTCCCCGGTGTAGTAGTTTGTTTCTGGCCCCTCTGTGACTGTGGTTCCCTCCCTCTGGTGGTCAGAAATATGGGGTTTAGATTCCTACAGAGTCCTTGTCCTTCCTACCATCTTTGATGTGATTTCCTCTCTCCATTTAGTTGTAGAGTTTTGTTGGGAAATTGAAGGTCCATTTCTGGGTGACTCTGGTGTGAGTGTGATCTAGTTGTATCTGTGCGAGGAGGTGAGTTTAGGGTCCTTCTACTCTGCCATCTTCCCCACAATTCAGTTTATTTTGTCTCGTAAAAATATTACGACTCCAACTTTCTTTTCACTTCCATTTGCATGATAAATGGTTTTGTTTCCCATTACTTCCAATCTGCTTTTATTTTTAGGTCTGAAGTGATTCTCTGGTAGGCAGCAGAGAGATGGGTCTTGCTTCCTCTTTACACTCTATGTTTTCTGATTGAGTTATTTAGTCCTTTTTTGTTAAAGCAATCATTGATAAAGTATTTGTATCTCTCTAGTTTACTTCACAAGGAAAAGTGTGACAGGCTTCGCTCTGAGAAGGAGGTCTGCGTGGAACGCCTCTTTCAACTCACGGCTTGTTTCTGGCTGACGGAAGGCTTCTCAAGGGTGTGTACGGAAGCCTACGGAAAAAGCGCCTACACTTCACTCTCCGGGGGGAAATAAAAGCAAGAACCCAAAAGCATCGGCGAGAAACATTCTCTCAACGAACACCTTCTTTCCTGACGAGACAGAAACATGTTCAACTCTGTGTGTGTGTGTGTGTGTGTGTGTGTGTGTGTGCGCGCGCGCGCGTGAGGGAATAAGGAATGTGCCATGCCCTCACCTGGGAAAAGCAAGTCTGCGTATACGGCAACTCTCCACTAACATCTTCAGGTATCCTTGAGAGAGAAGCATTTCCAAAACTGGGTGTGGAAGCATCATGAATGTGCCGTACGCTTTACTACCTTTCAACACCCAAACTCAACATCCAAAAAACAAATAAGTGAGTCAAGAAATGGGCAGAAGATATGAACAGATATTTCTCCAAAGAAGACACACAAATGGCCAACAGACATATGACAAACTGCTCAACATCACTTGGCATGGGGAAAAAGAAACCTAAATGACAATGAGATACCACTTCACACCAGTCAGAATTGGAAAAATTAACAAGCGAAGAAATAACAAATGTTGGTGAGGAGAAAGGGGAACTCTCTTACACTTCTAAGTGGGAATGAAAACTGGTACAGCCACTTTGGAAAACAATATGGAGGTTCCTCAATAACTTAAAACAGAGCTCCCTTACAACCCAGCAATTTTATTTACCCCAAAGCTACCAATGTAGTGATCTGAAGGGGCAACGGCACCCCGAATGTTTATAGCAACATTGTCCACAATAGCCAAACCGTGGAAGGAACCAAGACATCCATCGACAGATAAATGGATAAAGAAAACATGGTATATACATATACAATGGAATATGACTCAGCCATCAGAAAGGATCAATATTTAGCATATCGATGTGGATGGCACTGGAGGGTATTATGCTGAGCAAAATAAGTCAGTCAGAGAAAAACAATTATTATATGGTTTTACTCATATGTGGAATAGAAGGAACAGCACAGAGGATCATAGGGGAAGGGAGGGAAAATGAATGCGAAGAAACCAGAGAGGAAGAAAATCCATGACAGGTTCCTAACTATTGGAAACCAAGTGAGGGTTGCTGGAGGAAAGGTGGCTGGGGAGATGGGGTAACTGTGTGATGGGCATTAAGGAATGCATGGGATGTGATGAACACTGGGTGTTATACACAACTGATGAATTGTGGAACGCTACATTTGAAACTACTGGTGTACTCTATGTTGGCTAATTCAATTTCAATTTTAAAAAACTCTATTTGGTCTGATATAAGGATTGCTACTCTGACTTCTTTTGACATCCACTTGCATGATTAATGTTTCTCCATCTCTTAATTTCCATCTGCAGGTGTCTTTAGGTGTGAAATCTTTTATACATATATACAAACTCTGTCATGCTCTTTTGCTTGGAGCATTTCGTCCATTTACATTCAAACTAATTATCATTAGACATGTATTTATTGATGTTTTGTTACTTGTTTCAGAGTTTTTTGTGTAGTTTTTCTCTGATCCTTTCTTCTCTTGCTCTCTCTCTCATGGTTTGCTCGTTTTCTTTAATGATATTCTTGGATTTCTTTCCCTTTATCTTTTGCATGTGTATTAGTGCTTTGGGTTTCTGGTGACCCCCTGGATTATATATAGCCTTTTCAGTCTATATTAAGTTGAATGCTGTTTAAGTTCAAACCCACTGTTGACTCCTCCTCATGTGTTAGGGTATATGTTTTCCTATTTTACATACTTTTATTTTGTGAATCCCTTAACTGATTTTTACAGAAATACTTAATTTTACTGCTTCCTTGATTCATTATTGTCCTACCCTCACTTACGATTTTTTTCCACTCATAGTGTCCCCTTCAATATTTTTTGTAGTTAATTTAGTGGTCATGAACTCTTTTAGTTTGTGTGGCTAAGAAACTCTTTTTCTCCCCTTCTTTTCTGAAGGATAGGCTTGCTGGATAAATTATTCCTTGCTGCAGGTTTTTCTCATTCAGCACTTTGAATATTTAACGCCACTTTCTTCTGTCCTGCATAGTTTCTGCTGAAAACTCAGCTGATAGCTTTATGGGCTTTCCCTTGCATGTTAACTGTCTTCTTTTATCTTGCTGCTTTAAATGTTTTTTCTTTATCACTACCTTTTCCCATTTGGATTACTATGTGTCTTCATGTCGACCTCCTTCGGTTGATTTTGTGGGAGGGGATCTCTATGCCTTATGGATTTGTATAGGTTTCCTTCACCAGATTAGGTTAAGTTTTCAGCTCTTCTTTGGTCAAATAGATTTTCTGTCCCCTTTTCCCCCTTTTCACCTTCTGGGATCCCTCTAATGTGGGTGTTGTTACACTGGATGGAGTCACTGAATTCCCTAAGTCTCTTCTCATTTTTGCATACTTCTTTTTCCTCTCATTTTTTCCGCTTGATTACTTTCCATTACTGTCTTCTAGTTCATTAATTTGTTCCTCTGCTTCGTCCATCCTGCTAATTATTCTATGTAGTATATTCTGAATTACATTTATTGTGTTCCACATCTCTGATTATTTCTTTCATATCTCTTTGTTAAGAGTCTCAATGATGTTCCCCCTTCTGATGTCCTCCCTCTATTCATTTCCCCAGTGAGTATCTTTATAATTGTTATCTTAAATTTTCTCTCAGGCATGTTCCTTATATCCATTTTGTTTAGGTCTCTTGCTGTGGCTTTGTCCTCTTCTTTCGTTTAGGACATAGTCCTCTGTCTGCTCATTTGGCCTACTTCTCAGAGAATATCTCTCTGTTAGGAAGGTCAGATATATTGCTTGTTCTTGAAAATACTGGGCAGTACATACATTTTTAACGTGGTGATGCTGGTTCTCCTCTGAAGGTAATGCATAGCAACAACAGAGACTGGATCTGGACTGTGTCATTGTGCACAACACATGGGGTGTGCTGTTTTAACAAGACGCATGCGTGTTCTGTAGGTGATGGGGAGACATATTGTTCTCAAGGATTGTGTGGGTCTTATCAGGGAGGGTATCCACAGCACTGGGACTGAAGCAGGTCTGGTAGGTGTGGGGATGGGCCATGGTTTATGCAAGTTAGTGATTGCTAGATTGTGCCTGGTCTTGCAGGTAGGTGTCTGTTTACAATGAGGGGCCGTAGAGGGAAATGGCACCTGCCAGCTCCTTTGTTCCTGGACAAGTCCCTTAGCAAACTCTGAGTTCAGGAACTATGTCTCCCTTGTTTAGTCCTCAAGCACCTTTCAACCTGCTTCACCCAAGCTTCTCCAGACTGTTTGCTCTGCTTTCTCTTTAAGGACAGATCTCAGCTTCCTATCACCTTCTGTGCTCTCTCAGAGCTGAGACAGCTGATTTTTAAAAGTTCCAAGCTTTAGGTCTGCTGGTTGTAGACACTCACAAATTTCATCCCTTCTGATTTTCAAAGCCATAAGCTATGAGGATGTCTCTACGCTTTAGAGGCTCCCCGGTGTAGTAGTTTGTTTCTGGCCCCTCTGTGACTGTGGTTCCCTCCCTCTGGTGGTCAGAAATATGGGGTTTAGATTCCTACAGAGTCCTTGTCCTTCCTACCATCTTTGATGTGATTTCCTCTCTCCATTTAGTTGTAGAGTTTTGTTGGGAAATCTGAAGGTCCATTTCTGGGTGACTCTGGTGTGAGTGTGATCTAGTTGTATCTGTGGGAGGAGGTGAGTTTAGGGTCCTTCTACACTGCCATCTTCCCCACAATTCAGTTTATTTTGTCTCATAAAAATATTACGACTCCAACTTTCTTTTCACTTCCATTTGCATGATAAATGGTTTTGTTTCCCATTACTTCCAATCTGCTTTTATTTTTAGGTCTGAAGTGATTCTCTGGTAGGCAGCAGAGAGATGGGTCTTGCTTCCTCTTTACACTCTATGTTTTCTGATTGAGTTATTTAGTCCTTTTTTGTTAAAGCAATCATTGATAAAGTATTTGTATCTCTCTAGTTTACTTCACAAGGAAAAGTGTGACAGGCTTCGCTCTGAGAAGGAGGTCTGCGTGGAACGCCTCTTTCAACTCACGGCTTTTTTCTGGCTGACGGAAGGCTTCTCAAGGGTGTGTACGGAAGCCTACGGAAAAAGCGCCTACACTTCACTCTCCGGGGGGAAATAAAAGCAAGAACCCAAAAGCATCGGCGAGAAACCGTCTCTCAACGAACACCTTCTTTCCTGACGAGACAGAAACATGTTCAACTCTGTGTGTGTGTGTGTGTGTGTGTGTGTGTGTGTGTGCGCGCGCGCGCGTGAGGGAATAAGGAATGTGCCATGCCCTCACCTGGGAAAAGCAAGTCTGCGTATACGGCAACTCTCCACTAACATCTTCAGGTATCCTTGAGAGAGAAGCATTTCCAAAAGTGGGTGTGGAAGCATCATGAATGTGCCGTGCGCTTTACTACCTTTCAACACCCAAACTCAACATCCAAAAAACAAATAAGTGAGTCAAGAAATGGGCAGAAGATATGAACAGATATTTCTCCAAAGAAGACACACAAATGGCCAACAGACATATGACAAACTGCTCAACATCACTTGGCATGGGGAAAAAGAAACCCAAATGACAATGAGATACCACTTCACACCAGTCAGAATTGCAAAAATTAACAAGCGAAGAAATAACAAATGTTGGTGAGGAGAAAGGGGAACTCTCTTACACTTCTAAGTGGGAATGAAAACTGGTACAGCCACTTTGGAAAACAATATGGAGGTTCCTCAAGAACTTAAAACAGAGCTCCCTTACAACCCAGCAATTTTATTTACCCCAAAGCTACAAATGTAGTGATCTGAAGGGGCAACGGCACCCCGAATGTTTATAGCAACATTGTCCACAATAGCCAAACCGTGGAAGGAACCAAGACATCCATCGACAGATAAATGGATAAAGAAAACATGGTATATACATATACAATGGAATATGACTCAGCTATCAGAAAGGATCAATATTTAGCATATCGATGTGGATGGCACTGGAGGGTATTATGCTGAGCAAAATAAGTCACTCAGAGAAAAACAATTATTATATGGTTTTACTCATATGTGGAATAGAAGGAACAGCACAGAGGATCATAGGGGAAGGGAGGGAAAATGAATGCGAAGAAACCAGAGAGGAAGAAAATCCATGACAGGTTCCTAACTATTGGAAACCAACTGAGGGTTGCTGGAGGAAAGGTGGCTGGGGAGATGGGGTAACTGTGTGATGGGCATTAAGGAATGCCTGTGATGTGATGAACACTGGGTGTTATACACAACTGATGAATTGTGGAACGCTACATTTGAAACTACTGGTGTACTCTATGTTGGCTAATTCAATTTCAATTTTAAAAAACTCTATTTGGTCTGATATAAGGATTGCTACTCTGACTTCTTTTGACATCCACTTGCATGATTAATGTTTCTCCATCTCTTAATTTCCATCTGCAGGTGTCTTTAGGTGTGAAATCTTTTATACATATATACAAACTCTGTCATGCTCTTTTGCTTGGAACATTTCGTCCACTTACATTCAAACTAATTATCATTAGACATGTATTTATTGATGTTTTGTTACTTGTTTCAGAGTTTTTTGTGTAGTTTTTCTCTGATCCTTTCTTCTCTTGCTCTCTCTCTCATGGTTTGCTCGTTTTCTTTAATGATATTCTTGGATTTCTTTCCCTTTATCTTTTGCATGTGTATTAGTGCTTTGGGTTTGTGGTGACCCCCTGGATTATATATAGCCTTTTCAGTCTATATTAAGTTGAATGCTGTTTAAGTTCAAACCCACTGTTGACTCCTCCTCATGTGTTAGGGTATATGTTTTCATATTTTACATACTTTTATTTTGTGAATCCCTTAACTGATTTTTACAGAAATACTTAATTTTACTGCTTCCTTGATTCATTATTGTCCTACTCTCACTTACGGTTTTTTTCCACTCATAGTGTCCCCTTCAATATTTTTTGTAGTTAATTTAGTGGTCATGAACTCTTTTAGTTTGTGTGGCTAAGAAACTCTTTTTCTCCCCTTCTTTTCTGAAGGATAGGCTTGCTGGATAAATTATTCCTTGCTGCAGGTTTTTCTCATTCAGCACTTTGAATATTTAACGCCACTTTCTTCTGTCCTGCATAGTTTCTGCTGAAAACTCAGCTGATAGCTTTATGGGCTTTCCCTTGCATGTTAACTGTCTTCTTTTATCTTGCTGCTTTAAATGTTTTTTCTTTATCACTACCTTTTCCCATTTGGATTACTATGTGTCTTCATGTCGACCTCCTTCGGTTGATTTTGTGGGAGGGGATCTCTATGCCTTATGGATTTGTATAGGTTTCCTTCACCAGATTAGGTTAAGTTTTCAGCTCTTCTTTGGTCAAATAGATTTTCTGTCCCCTTTTCCCCCTTTTCACCTTCTGGGATCCCTCTAATGTGGGTGTTGTTACACTGGATGGAGTCACTGAATTCCCTAAGTCTCTTCTCATTTTTGCATACTTCTTTTTCCTCTCATTTTTTCCGCTTGATTACTTTCCATTACTGTCTTCTAGTTCATTAATTTGTTCCTCTGCTTCGTCCATCCTGCTAATTATTCTATCTAGTATATTCTTAATTACATTTATTGTGTTCCACATCTCTGATTATTTCTTTCATATCTCTTTGTTAAGAGTCTCAATGATGTTCCCCCTTCTGATGTCCTCCCTCTATTCATTTCCCCAGTGAGTATCTTTATAATTGTTATCTTAAATTTTCTCTCAGGCATGTTCCTTATATCCATTTTGTTTAGGTCTCTTGCTGTGGCTTTGTCCTCTTCTTTCGTTTAGGACATAGTCCTCTGTCTGCTCATTTGGCCTACTTCTCAGAGAATATCTCTCTGTTAGGAAGGTCAGATATATTGCTTGTTCTTGAAAATACTGGGCAGTACATACATTTTTAACGTGGTGATGCTGGTTCTCCTCTGAAGGTAATGCATAGCAACAACAGAGACTGGATCTGGACTGTGTCATTGTGCACAACACATGGGGTGTGCTGTTTTAACAAGACGCATGCGTGTTCTGTAGGTGATGGGGAGACATATTGTTCTCAAGGATTGTGTGGGTCTTATCAGGGAGGGTATCCACAGCACTGGGACTGAAGCAGGTCTGGTAGGTGTGGGGATGGGCCATGGTTTATGCAAGTTAGTGATTGCTAGATTGTGCTTGGTCTTGCAGGTAGGTGTCTGTTTACAATGAGGGGCCGTAGAGGGAAATGGCACCTGCCAGCTCCTTTGTTCCTGGACAAGTCCCTTAGCAAACTCTGAGTTCAGGAACTATGTCTCCCTTGTTTAGTCCTCAAGCACCTTTCAACCTGCTTCACCCAAGCTTCTCCAGACTGTTTGCTCTGCTTTCTCTTTAACGACAGATCTCAGCTTCCTATCACCTTCTGTGCTCTCTCAGAGCTGAGACAGCTGATTTTTAAAAGTTCCAAGCTTTAAGTCTGCTGGTTGTAGACACTCACAAATTTCATCCCTTCTGATTTTCAAAGCCATAAGCTATGAGGATGTCTCTACGCTTTAGAGGCTCCCCGGTGTAGTAGTTTGTTTCTGGCCCCTCTGTGACTGTGGTTCCCTCCCTCTGGTGGTCAGAAATATGGGGTTTAGATTCCTACAGAGTCCTTGTCCTTCCTACCATCTTTGATGTGATTTCCTCTCTCCATTTAGTTGTAGAGTTTTGTTGGGAAATCTGAAGGTCCATTTCTGGGTGACTCTGGTGTGAGTGTGATCTAGTTGTATCTGTGGGAGGAGGTGAGTTTAGGGTCCTTCTACACTGCCATCTTCCCCACAATTCAGTTTATTTTGTCTCATAAAAATATTACGACTCCAACTTTCTTTTCACTTCCATTTGCATGATAAATGGTTTTGTTTCCCATTACTTCCAATCTGCTTTTATTTTTAGGTCTGAAGTGATTCTCTGGTAGGCAGCAGAGAGATGGGTCTTGCTTCCTCTTTACACTCTATGTTTTCTGATTGAGTTATTTAGTCCTTTTTTGTTAAAGCAATCATTGATAAAGTATTTGTATCTCTCTAGTTTACTTCACAAGGAAAAGTGTGACAGGCTTCGCTCTGAGAAGGAGGTCTGCGTGGAACGCCTCTTTCAACTCACGGCTTTTTTCTGGCTGACGGAAGGCTTCTCAAGGGTGTGTACGGAAGCCTACGGAAAAAGCGCCTACACTTCACTCTCCGGGGGGAAATAAAAGCAAGAACCCAAAAGCATCGGCGAGAAACCGTCTCTCAACGAACACCTTCTTTCCTGACGAGACAGAAACATGTTCAACTCTGTGTGTGTGTGTGTGTGTGTGTGTGTGTGTGTGTGCGCGCGCGCGCGTGAGGGAATAAGGAATGTGCCATGCCCTCACCTGGGAAAAGCAAGTCTGCGTATACGGCAACTCTCCACTAACATCTTCAGGTATCCTTGAGAGAGAAGCATTTCCAAAAGTGGGTGTGGAAGCATCATGAATGTGCCGTGCGCTTTACTACCTTTCAACACCCAAACTCAACATCCAAAAAACAAATAAGTGAGTCAAGAAATGGGCAGAAGATATGAACAGATATTTCTCCAAAGAAGACACACAAATGGCCAACAGACATATGACAAACTGCTCAACATCACTTGGCATGGGGAAAAAGAAACCCAAATGACAATGAGATACCACTTCACACCAGTCAGAATTGCAAAAATTAACAAGCGAAGAAATAACAAATGTTGGTGAGGAGAAAGGGGAACTCTCTTACACTTCTAAGTGGGAATGAAAACTGGTACAGCCACTTTGGAAAACAATATGGAGGTTCCTCAAGAACTTAAAACAGAGCTCCCTTACAACCCAGCAATTTTATTTACCCCAAAGCTACAAATGTAGTGATCTGAAGGGGCAACGGCACCCCGAATGTTTAGAGCAACATTGTCCACAATAGCCAAACCGTGGAAGGAACCAAGACATCCATCGACAGATAAATGGATAAAGAAAACATGGTATATACATATACAATGGAATATGACTCAGCTATCAGAAAGGATCAATATTTAGCATATCGATGTGGATGGCACTGGAGGGTATTATGCTGAGCAAAATAAGTCAGTCAGAGAAAAACAATTATTATATGGTTTTACTCATATGTGGAATAGAAGGAACAGCACAGAGGATCATAGGGGAAGGGAGGGAAAATGAATGCGAAGAAACCAGAGAGGAAGAAAATCCATGACAGGTTCCTAACTATTGGAAACCAACTGAGGGTTGCTGGAGGAAAGGTGGCTGGGGAGATGGGGTAACTGTGTGATGGGCATTAAGGAATGCCTGTGATGTGATGAACACTGGGTGTTATACACAACTGATGAATTGTGGAACGCTACATTTGAAACTACTGGTGTACTCTATGTTGGCTAATTCAATTTCAATTTTAAAAAACTCTATTTGGTCTGATATAAGGATTGCTACTCTGACTTCTTTTGACATCTACTTGCATGATTAATGTTTCTCCATCTCTTAATTTCCATCTGCAGGTGTCTTTAGGTGTGAAATCTTTTATACATATATACAAACTCTGTCATGCTCTTTTGCTTGGAACATTTCGTCCACTTACATTCAAACTAATTATCATTAGACATGTATTTATTGATGTTTTGTTACTTGTTTCAGAGTTTTTTGTGTAGTTTTTCTCTGATCCTTTCTTCTCTTGCTCTCTCTCTCATGGTTTGCTCGTTTTCTTTAATGATATTCTTGGATTTCTTTCCCTTTATCTTTTGCATGTGTATTAGTGCTTTGGGTTTGTGGTGACCCCCTGGATTATATATAGCCTTTTCAGTCTATATTAAGTTGAATGCTGTTTAAGTTCAAACCCACTGTTGACTCCTCCTCATGTGTTAGGGTATATGTTTTCATATTTTACATACTTTTATTTTGTGAATCCCTTAACTGATTTTTACAGAAATACTTAATTTTACTGCTTCCTTGATTCATTATTGTCCTACTCTCACTTACGATTTTTTTCCACTCATAGTGTCCCCTTCAATATTTTTTGTAGTTAATTTAGTGGTCATGAACTCTTTTAGTTTGTGTGGCTAAGAAACTCTTTTTCTCCCCTTCTTTTCTGAAGGATAGGCTTGCTGGATAAATTATTCCTTGCTGCAGATTTTTCTCATTCAGCACTTTGAATATTTAACGCCACTTTCTTCTGTCCTGCATAGTTTCTGCTGAAAACTCAGCTGATAGCTTTATGGGCTTTCCCTTGCATGTTAACTGTCTTCTTTTATCTTGCTGCTTTAAATGTTTTTTCTTTATCACTACCTTTTCCCATTTGGATTACTATGTGTCTTCATGTCGACCTACTTCGGTTGATTTTGTGGGAGGGGATCTCTATGCCTTATGGATTTGTATAGGTTTCCTTCACCAGATTAGGTTAAGTTTTCAGCTCTTCTTTGGTCAAATAGATTTTCTGTCCCCTTTTCCCCCTTTTCACCTTCTGGGATCCCTCTAATGTGGGTGTTGTTACACTGGATGGAGTCACTGAATTCCCTAAGTCTCTTCTCATTTTTGCATACTTCTTTTTCCTCTCATTTTTTCCGCTTGATTACTTTCCATTACTGTCTTCTAGTTCATTAATTTGTTCCTCTGCTTCGTCCATCCTGCTAATTATTCTATCTAGTATATTCTTAATTTCATTTCTTGTGTTCCACATCTCTGATTATTTCTTTCATATCTCTTTGTTAAGAGTCTCAATGATGTTCCCCCTTCTGATGTCCTCCCTCTATTCATTTCCCCAGTGAGTATCTTTATAATTGTTATCTTAAATTTTCTCTCAGGCATGTTCCTTATATCCATTTTGTTTAGGTCTCTTGCTGTGGCTTTGTCCTCTTCTTTCGTTTAGGACATAGTCCTCTGTCTGCTCATTTGGCCTACTTCTCAGAGAATATCTCTCTGTTAGGAAGGTCAGATATATTGCTTGTTCTTGAAAATACTGGGCAGTACATACATTTTTAACGTGGTGATGCTGGTTCTCCTCTGAAGGTAATGCATAGCAACAACAGAGACTGGATCTGGACTGTGTCATTGTGCACAACACATGGGGTGTGCTGTTTTAACAAGACGCATGCGTGTTCTGTAGGTGATGGGGAGACATATTGTTCTCAAGGATTGTGTGGGTCTTATCAGGGAGGGTATCCACAGCACTGGGACTGAAGCAGGTCTGGTAGGTGTGGGGATGGGCCATGGTTTATGCAAGTTAGTGATTGCTAGATTGTGCCTGGTCTTGCAGGTAGGTGTCTGTTTACAATGAGGGGCCGTAGAGGGAAATGGCACCTGCCAGCTCCTTTGTTCCTGGACAAGTCCCTTAGCAAACTCTGAGTTCAGGAACTATGTCTCCCTTGTTTAGTCCTCAAGCACCTTTCAACCTGCTTCACCCAAGCTTCTCCAGACTGTTTGCTCTGCTTTCTCTTTAAGGACAGATCTCAGCTTCCTATCACCTTCTGTGCTCTCTCAGAGCTGAGACAGCTGATTTTTAAAAGTTCCAAGCTTTAGGTCTGCTGGTTGTAGACACTCACAAATTTCATCCCTTCTGATTTTCAAAGCCAGAAGCTATGAGGATGTCTCTACGCTTTAGAGGCTCCCCGGTGTAGTAGTTTGTTTCTGGCCCCTCTGTGACTGTGGTTCCCTCCCTCTGGTGGTCAGAAATATGGGGTTTAGATTCCTACAGAGTCCTTGTCCTTCCTACCATCTTTGATGTGATTTCCTCTCTCCATTTAGTTGTAGAGTTTTGTTGGGAAATTGAAGGTCCATTTCTGGGTGACTCTGGTGTGAGTGTGATCTAGTTGTATCTGTGGGAGGAGGTGAGTTTAGGGTCCTTCTACTCTGCCATCTTCCCCACAATTCAGTTTATTTTGTCTCGTAAAAATATTACGACTCCAACTTTCTTTTCACTTCCATTTGCATGATAAATGGTTTTGTTTCCCATTACTTCCAATCTGCTTTTATTTTTAGGTCTGAAGTGATTCTCTGGTAGGCAGCAGAGAGATGGGTCTTGCTTCCTCTTTACACTCTATGTTTTCTGATTGAGTTATTTAGTCCTTTTTTGTTAAAGCAATCATTGATAAAGTATTTGTATCTCTCTAGTTTACTTCACAAGGAAAAGTGTGACAGGCTTCGCTCTGAGAAGGAGGTCTGCGTGGAACGCCTCTTTCAACTCACGGCTTGTTTCTGGCTGACGGAAGGCTTCTCAAGGGTGTGTACGGAAGCCTACGGAAAAAGCGCCTACACTTCACTCTCCGGGGGGAAATAAAAGCAAGAACCCAAAAGCATCGGCGAGAAACATTCTCTCAACGAACACCTTCTTTCCTGACGAGACAGAAACATGTTCAACTCTGTGTGTGTGTGTGTGTGTGTGTGTGTGTGTGTGCGCGCGCGCGCGCGTGAGGGAATAAGGAATGTGCCATGCCCTCACCTGGGAAAAGCAAGTCTGCGTATACGGCAACTCTCCACTAACATCTTCAGGTATCCTTGAGAGAGAAGCATTTCCAAAACTGGGTGTGGAAGCATCATGAATGTGCCGTACGCTTTACTACCTTTCAACACCCAAACTCAACATCCAAAAAACAAATAAGTGAGTCAAGAAATGGGCAGAAGATATGAACAGATATTTCTCCAAAGAAGACACACAAATGGCCAACAGACATATGACAAACTGCTCAACATCACTTGGCATGGGGAAAAAGAAACCTAAATGACAATGAGATACCACTTCACACCAGTCAGAATTGGAAAAATTAACAAGCGAAGAAATAACAAATGTTGGTGAGGAGAAAGGGGAACTCTCTTACACTTCTAAGTGGGAATGAAAACTGGTACAGCCACTTTGGAAAACAATATGGAGGTTCCTCAATAACTTAAAACAGAGCTCCCTTACAACCCAGCAATTTTATTTACCCCAAAGCTACCAATGTAGTGATCTGAAGGGGCAACGGCACCCCGAATGTTTATAGCAACATTGTCCACAATAGCCAAACCGTGGAAGGAACCAAGACATCCATCGACAGATAAATGGATAAAGAAAACATGGTATATACATATACAATGGAATATGACTCAGCCATCAGAAAGGATCAATATTTAGCATATCGATGTGGATGGCACTGGAGGGTATTATGCTGAGCAAAATAAGTCAGTCAGAGAAAAACAATTATTATATGGTTTTACTCATATGTGGAATAGAAGGAACAGCACAGAGGATCATAGGGGAAGGGAGGGAAAATGAATGCGAAGAAACCAGAGAGGAAGAAAATCCATGACAGGTTCCTAACTATTGGAAACCAAGTGAGGGTTGCTGGAGGAAAGGTGGCTGGGGAGATGGGGTAACTGTGTGATGGGCATTAAGGAATGCATGGGATGTGATGAACACTGGGTGTTATACACAACTGATGAATTGTGGAACGCTACATTTGAAACTACTGGTGTACTCTATGTTGGCTAATTCAATTTCAATTTTAAAAAACTCTATTTGGTCTGATATAAGGATTGCTACTCTGACTTCTTTTGACATCCACTTGCATGATTAATGTTTCTCCATCTCTTAATTTCCATCTGCAGGTGTCTTTAGGTGTGAAATCTTTTATACATATATACAAACTCTGTCATGCTCTTTTGCTTGGAGCATTTCGTCCATTTACATTCAAACTAATTATCATTAGACATGTATTTATTGATGTTTTGTTACTTGTTTCAGAGTTTTTTGTGTAGTTTTTCTCTGATCCTTTCTTCTCTTGCTCTCTCTCTCATGGTTTGCTCGTTTTCTTTAATGATATTCTTGGATTTCTTTCCCTTTATCTTTTGCATGTGTATTAGTGCTTTGGGTTTCTGGTGACCCCCTGGATTATATATAGCCTTTTCAGTCTATATTAAGTTGAATGCTGTTTAAGTTCAAACCCACTGTTGACTCCTCCTCATGTGTTAGGGTATATGTTTTCCTATTTTACATACTTTTATTTTGTGAATCCCTTAACTGATTTTTACAGAAATACTTAATTTTACTGCTTCCTTGATTCATTATTGTCCTACCCTCACTTACGATTTTTTTCCACTCATAGTGTCCCCTTCAATATTTTTTGTAGTTAATTTAGTGGTCATGAACTCTTTTAGTTTGTGTGGCTAAGAAACTCTTTTTCTCCCCTTCTTTTCTGAAGGATAGGCTTGCTGGATAAATTATTCCTTGCTGCAGGTTTTTCTCATTCAGCACTTTGAATATTTAACGCCACTTTCTTCTGTCCTGCATAGTTTCTGCTGAAAACTCAGCTGATAGCTTTATGGGCTTTCCCTTGCATGTTAACTGTCTTCTTTTATCTTGCTGCTTTAAATGTTTTTTCTTTATCACTACCTTTTCCCATTTGGATTACTATGTGTCTTCATGTCGACCTCCTTCGGTTGATTTTGTGGGAGGGGATCTCTATGCCTTATGGATTTGTATAGGTTTCCTTCACCAGATTAGGTTAAGTTTTCAGCTCTTCTTTGGTCAAATAGATTTTCTGTCCCCTTTTCCCCCTTTTCACCTTCTGGGATCCCTCTAATGTGGGTGTTGTTACACTGGATGGAGTCACTGAATTCCCTAAGTCTCTTCTCATTTTTGCATACTTCTTTTTCCTCTCATTTTTTCCGCTTGATTACTTTCCATTACTGTCTTCTAGTTCATTAATTTGTTCCTCTGCTTCGTCCATCCTGCTAATTATTCTATCTAGTATATTCTTAATTACATTTATTGTGTTCCACATCTCTGATTATTTCTTTCATATCTCTTTGTTAAGAGTCTCAATGATGTTCCCCCTTCTGATGTCCTCCCTCTATTCATTTCCCCAGTGAGTATCTTTATAATTGTTATCTTAAATTTTCTCTCAGGCATGTTCCTTATATCCATTTTGTTTAGGTCTCTTGCTGTGGCTTTGTCCTCTTCTTTCGTTTAGGACATAGTCCTCTGTCTGCTCATTTGGCCTACTTCTCAGAGAATATCTCTCTGTTAGGAAGGTCAGATATATTGCTTGTTCTTGAAAATACTGGGCAGTACATACATTTTTAACGTGGTGATGCTGGTTCTCCTCTGAAGGTAATGCATAGCAACAACAGAGACTGGATCTGGACTGTGTCATTGTGCACAACACATGGGGTGTGCTGTTTTAACAAGACGCATGCGTGTTCTGTAGGTGATGGGGAGACATATTGTTCTCAAGGATTGTGTGGGTCTTATCAGGGAGGGTATCCACAGCACTGGGACTGAAGCAGGTCTGGTAGGTGTGGGGATGGGCCATGGTTTATGCAAGTTAGTGATTGCTAGATTGTGCTTGGTCTTGCAGGTAGGTGTCTGTTTACAATGAGGGGCCGTAGAGGGAAATGGCACCTGCCAGCTCCTTTGTTCCTGGACAAGTCCCTTAGCAAACTCTGAGTTCAGGAACTATGTCTCCCTTGTTTAGTCCTCAAGCACCTTTCAACCTGCTTCACCCAAGCTTCTCCAGACTGTTTGCTCTGCTTTCTCTTTAAGGACAGATCTCAGCTTCCGATCACCTTCTGTGCTCTCTCAGAGCTGAGACAGCTGATTTTTAAAAGTTCCAAGCTTTAGGTCTGCTGGTTGTAGACACTCACAAATTTCATCCCTTCTGATTTTCAAAGCCATAAGCTATGAGGATGTCTCTACGCTTTAGAGGCTCCCCGGTGTAGTAGTTTGTTTCTGGCCCCTCTGTGACTGTGGTTCCCTCCCTCTGGTGGTCAGAAATATGGGGTTTAGATTCCTACAGAGTCCTTGTCCTTCCTACCATCTTTGATGTGATTTCCTCTCTCCATTTAGTTGTAGAGTTTTGTTGGGAAATCTGAAGGTCCATTTCTGGGTGACTCTGGTGTGAGTGTGATCTAGTTGTATCTGTGGGAGGAGGTGAGTTTAGGGTCCTTCTACACTGCCATCTTCCCCACAATTCAGTTTATTTTGTCTCATAAAAATATTACGACTCCAACTTTCTTTTCACTTCCATTTGCATGATAAATGGTTTTGTTTCCCATTACTTCCAATCTGCTTTTATTTTTAGGTCTGAAGTGATTCTCTGGTAGGCAGCAGAGAGATGGGTCTTGCTTCCTCTTTACACTCTATGTTTTCTGATTGAGTTATTTAGTCCTTTTTTGTTAAAGCAATCATTGATAAAGTATTTGTATCTCTCTAGTTTACTTCACAAGGAAAAGTGTGACAGGCTTCGCTCTGAGAAGGAGGTCTGCGTGGAACGCCTCTTTCAACTCACGGCTTTTTTCTGACTGACGGAAGGCTTCTCAAGGGTGTGTACGGAAGCCTACGGAAAAAGCGCCTACACTTCACTCTCCGGGGGGAAATAAAAGCAAGAACCCAAAAGCATCGGCGAGAAACCGTCTCTCAACGAACACCTTCTTTCCTGACGAGACAGAAACATGTTCAACTCTGTGTGTGTGTGTGTGTGTGTGTGTGTGTGTGTGTGCGCGCGCGCGCGTGAGGGAATAAGGAATGTGCCATGCCCTCACCTGGGAAAAGCAAGTCTGCGTATACGGCAACTCTCCACTAACATCTTCAGGTATCCTTGAGAGAGAAGCATTTCCAAAAGTGGGTGTGGAAGCATCATGAATGTGCCGTGCGCTTTACTACCTTTCAACACCCAAACTCAACATCCAAAAAACAAATAAGTGAGTCAAGAAATGGGCAGAAGATATGAACAGATATTTCTCCAAAGAAGACACACAAATGGCCAACAGACATATGACAAACTGCTCAACATCACTTGGCATGGGGAAAAAGAAACCCAAATGACAATGAGATACCACTTCACACCAGTCAGAATTGCAAAAATTAACAAGCGAAGAAATAACAAATGTTGGTGAGGAGAAAGGGGAACTCTCTTACACTTCTAAGTGGGAATGAAAACTGGTACAGCCACTTTGGAAAACAATATGGAGGTTCCTCAAGAACTTAAAACAGAGCTCCCTTACAACCCAGCAATTTTATTTACCCCAAAGCTACAAATGTAGTGATCTGAAGGGGCAACGGCACCCCGAATGTTTATAGCAACATTGTCCACAATAGCCAAACCGTGGAAGGAACCAAGACATCCATCGACAGATAAATGGATAAAGAAAACATGGTATATACATATACAATGGAATATGACTCAGCTATCAGAAAGGATCAATATTTAGCATATCGATGTGGATGGCACTGGAGGGTATTATGCTGAGCAAAATAAGTCAGTCAGAGAAAAACAATTATTATATGGTTTTACTCATATGTGGAATAGAAGGAACAGCACAGAGGATCATAGGGGAAGGGAGGGAAAATGAATGCGAAGAAACCAGAGAGGAAGAAAATCCATGACAGGTTCCTAACTATTGGAAACCAACTGAGGGTTGCTGGAGGAAAGGTGGCTGGGGAGATGGGGTAACTGTGTGATGGGCATTAAGGAATGCCTGTGATGTGATGAACACTGGGTGTTATACACAACTGATGAATTGTGGAACGCTACATTTGAAACTACTGGTGTACTCTATGTTGGCTAATTCAATTTCAATTTTAAAAAACTCTATTTGGTCTGATATAAGGATTGCTACTCTGACTTCTTTTGACATCCACTTGCATGATTAATGTTTCTCCATCTCTTAATTTCCATCTGCAGGTGTCTTTAGGTGTGAAATCTTTTATACATATATACAAACTCTGTCATGCTCTTTTGCTTGGAACATTTCGTCCACTTACATTCAAACTAATTATCATTAGACATGTATTTATTGATGTTTTGTTACTTGTTTCAGAGTTTTTTGTGTAGTTTTTCTCTGATCCTTTCTTCTCTTGCTCTCTCTCTCATGGTTTGCTCGTTTTCTTTAATGATATTCTTGGATTTCTTTCCCTTTATCTTTTGCATGTGTATTAGTGCTTTGGGTTTGTGGTGACCCCCTGGATTATATATAGCCTTTTCAGTCTATATTAAGTTGAATGCTGTTTAAGTTCAAACCCACTGTTGACTCCTCCTCATGTGTTAGGGTATATGTTTTCATATTTTACATACTTTTATTTTGTGAATCCCTTAACTGATTTTTACAGAAATACTTAATTTTACTGCTTCCTTGATTCATTATTGTCCTACTCTCACTTACGATTTTTTTCCACTCATAGTGTCCCCTTCAATATTTTTTGTAGTTAATTTAGTGGTCATGAACTCTTTTAGTTTGTGTGGCTAAGAAACTCTTTTTCTCCCCTTCTTTTCTGAAGGATAGGCTTGCTGGATAAATTATTCCTTGCTGCAGGTTTTTCTCATTCAGCACTTTGAATATTTAACGCCACTTTCTTCTGTCCTGCATAGTTTCTGCTGAAAACTCAGCTGATAGCTTTATGGGCTTTCCCTTGCATGTTAACTGTCTTCTTTTATCTTGCTGCTTTAAATGTTTTTTCTTTATCACTACCTTTTCCCATTTGGATTACTATGTGTCTTCATGTCGACCTACTTCGGTTGATTTTGTGGGAGGGGATCTCTATGCCTTATGGATTTGTATAGGTTTCCTTCACCAGATTAGGTTAAGTTTTCAGCTCTTCTTTGGTCAAATAGATTTTCTGTCCCCCTTTCCCCCTTTTCACCTTCTGGGATCCCTCTAATGTGGGTGTTGTTACACTGGATGGAGTCACTGAATTCCCTAAGTCTCTTCTCATTTTTGCATACTTCTTTTTCCTCTCATTTTTTCCGCTTGATTACTTTCCATTACTGTCTTCTAGTTCATTAATTTGTTCCTCTGCTTCGTCCATCCTGCTAATTATTCTATCTAGTATATTCTTAATTACATTTCTTGTGTTCCACATCTCTGATTATTACTTTCATATCTCTTTGTTAAGAGTCTCAATGATGTTCCCCCTTCTGATGTCCTCCCTCTATTCATTTCCCCAGTGAGTATCTTTATAATTGTTATCTTAAATTTTCTCTCAGGCATGTTCCTTATATCCATTTTGTTTAGGTCTCTTGCTGTGGCTTTGTCCTCTTCTTTCGTTTAGGACATAGTCCTCTGTCTGCTCATTTGGCCTACTTCTCAGAGAATATCTCTCTGTTAGGAAGGTCAGATATATTGCTTGTTCTTGAAAATACTGGGCAGTACATACATTTTTAACGTGGTGATGCTGGTTCTCCTCTGAAGGTAATGCATAGCAACAACAGAGACTGGATCTGGACTGTGTCATTGTGCACAACACATGGGGTGTGCTGTTTTAACAAGACGCATGCGTGTTCTGTAGGTGATGGGGAGACATATTGTTCTCAAGGATTGTGTGGGTCTTATCAGGGAGGGTATCCACAGCACTGGGACTGAAGCAGGTCTGGTAGGTGTGGGGATGGGCCATGGTTTATGCAAGTTAGTGATTGCTAGATTGTGCCTGGTCTTGCAGGTAGGTGTCTGTTTACAATGAGGGGCCGTAGAGGGAAATGGCACCTGCCAGCTCCTTTGTTCCTGGACAAGTCCCTTAGCAAACTCTGAGTTCAGGAACTATGTCTCCCTTGTTTAGTCCTCAAGCACCTTTCAACCTGCTTCACCCAAGCTTCTCCAGACTGTTTGCTCTGCTTTCTCTTTAAGGACAGATCTCAGCTTCCGATCACCTTCTGTGCTCTCTCAGAGCTGAGACAGCTGATTTTTAAAAGTTCCAAGCTTTAGGTCTGCTGGTTGTAGACACTCACAAATTTCATCCCTTCTGATTTTCAAAGCCATAAGCTATGAGGATGTCTCTACGCTTTAGAGGCTCCCCGGTGTAGTAGTTTGTTTCTGGCCCCTCTGTGACTGTGGTTCCCTCCCTCTGGTGGTCAGAAATATGGGGTTTAGATTCCTACAGAGTCCTTGTCCTTCCTACCATCTTTGATGTGATTTCCTCTCTCCATTTAGTTGTAGAATTTTGTTGGGAAATCTGAAGGTCCATTTCTGGGTGACTCTGGTGTGAGTGTGATCTAGTTGTATCTGTGGGAGGAGGTGAGTTTAGGGTCCTTCTACACTGCCATCTTCCCCACAATTCAGTTTATTTTGTCTCATAAAAATATTACGACTCCAACTTTCTTTTCACTTCCATTTGCATGATAAATGGTTTTGTTTCCCATTACTTCCAATCTGCTTTTATTTTTAGGTCTGAAGTGATTCTCTGGTAGGCAGCAGAGAGATGGGTCTTGCTTCCTCTTTACACTCTATGTTTTCTGATTGAGTTATTTAGTCCTTTTTTGTTAAAGCAATCATTGATAAAGTATTTGTATCTCTCTAGTTTACTTCACAAGGAAAAGTGTGACAGGCTTCGCTCTGAGAAGGAGGTCTGCGTGGAACGCCTCTTTCAACTCACGGCTTGTTTCTGGCTGACGGAAGGCTTCTCAAGGGTGTGTACGGAAGCCTACGGTAAAAGCGCCTACACTTCACTCTCCGGGGGTAATAAAAGCAAGAACCCAAAAGCATCGGTGAGAAACAGTCTCTCAACGAACACCTTCTTTCCTGGCGAGACAGAAACATGTTCAACTCTGTGTGTTTGTGTGTGTGTGTGTGCGCGCGCGCGCGTGAGGGAATAAGGAATGTGCCATGCCCTCACCTGGGAAAAGCAAGTCTGCGTATACGGCAACTCTCCACTAACATCTTCAGGTATCCTTGAGAGAGAAGCATTTCCAAAACTGGGTGTGGAAGCATCATGAATGTGCCGTACGCTTTACTACCTTTCAACACCCAAACTCAACATCCAAAAAACAAATAAGTGAGTCAAGAAATGGGCAGAAGATATGAACAGATATTTCTCCAAAGAAGACACACAAATGGCCAACAGACATATGACAAACTGCTCAACATCACTTGGCATGGGGAAAAAGAAACCCAAATGACAATGAGATACCACTTCACACCAGTCAGAATTGCAAAAATTAACAAGCGAAGAAATAACAAATGTTGGTGAGGAGAAAGGGGAACTCTCTTACACTTCTAAGTGGGAATGAAAACTGGTACAGCCACTTTGGAAAACAATATGGAGGTTCCTCAAGAACTTAAAACAGAGCTCTCTTACAACCCAGCAATTTTATTTACCCCAAAGCTACAAATGTAGTGATCTGAAGGGGCAACGGCACCCCGAATGTTTAGAGCAACATTGTCCACAATAGCCAAACCGTGGAAGGAACCAAGACATCCATCGACAGATAAATGGATAAAGAAAACATGGTATATACATATACAATGGAATATGACTCAGCCATCAGAAAGGATCAATATTTAGCATATCGATGTGGATGGCACTGGAGGGTATTATGCTGAGCAAAATAAGTCAGTCAGAGAAAAACAATTATTATATGGTTTTACTCATATGTGGAATAGAAGGAACAGCACAGAGGATCATAGGGGAAGGGAGGGAAAATGAATGCGAAGAAACCAGAGAGGAAGAAAATCCATGACAGGTTCCTAACTATTGGAAACCAACTGAGGGTTGCTGGAGGAAAGGTGGCTGGGGAGATGGAGTAACTGTGTGATGGGCATTAAGGAATGCATGGGATGTGATAAACACTGGGTGTTATACATAACTGATGAATTGTGGAACGCTACATTGGAAACTACTGGTGTACTCTATGTTGGCTAATTCAATTTCAATTTTAAAAAACTCTATTTGGTCTGATATAGGGATTGCTACTCTGACTTCTTTTGACATCCACTTGCATGATTAATGTTTCTCCATCTCTTAATTTCCATCTGCAGGTGTCTTTAGGTGTGAAATCTTTTATACATATATACAAACTCTGTCATGCTCTTTCCTTGGAGCATTTCGTCCACTTACATTCAAACTAATTATCATTAGACATGTATTTATTGATGTTTTGTTACTTGTTTCAGAGTTTTTTGTGTAGTTTTTCTCTGATCCTTTCTTCTCTTGCTCTCTCTCTTATGGTTTGCTCGTTTTCTTTAATGATATTCTTGGATTTCTTTCCCTTTATCTTTTGCATGTGTATTAGTGCTTTGGGTTTCTGGTGACCCCCTGGATTATATACAGCCTTTTCAGTCTATATTAAGTTGAATGCTGTTTAAGTTCAAACCCACTGTTGACTCCTCCTCATGTGTTAGGGTATATGTTTTCATATTTTACATACTTTAATTTTGTGAATCCCTTAACTGATTTTTACAGAAATACTTAATTTTACTGCTTCCTTGATTCATTATTGTCCTACCCTCACTTACGATTTTTTTCCACTCATAGTGTCCCCTTCAATATTTTTTGTAGTTAATTTAGTGGTCATGAACTCTTTTAGTTTGTGTGGCTAAGAAACTCTTTTTCTTCCCTTCTTTTCTGAAGGATAGGCTTGCTGGATAAATTATTCCTTGCTGCAGGTTTTTCTCATTCAGCACTTTGAATATTTAACGCCACTTTCTTCTGTCCTGCATAGTTTCTGCTGAAAACTCAGCTGATAGCTTTATGGGCTTTCCCTTGCATGTTAACTGTCTTCTTTTATCTTGCTGCTTTCAATGTTTTTTCTTTATCACTACCTTTTCCCATTTGGATTACTATGTGTCTTCATGTCGACCTCCTTCGGTTGATTTTGTGGGAGGGGATCTCTATGCCTTATGGATTTGTATAGGTTTCCTTCACCAGATTAGGTTAAGTTTTCAGCTCTTCTTTGGTCAAATAGATTTTCTGTCCCCTTTTCCCCCTTTTCACCTTCTGGGATCCCTCTAATGTGGGTGTTGTTACACTGGATGGAGTCACTGAATTCCCTAAGTCTCTTCTCATTTTTGCATACTTCTTTTTCCTCTCATTTTTTCCGCTTGATTACTTTCCATTACTGTCTTCTAGTTCATTAATTTGTTCCTCTGCTTCGTCCATCCTGCTAATTATTCTATCTAGTATATTCTGAATTACATTTATTGTGTTCCACATCTGTGATTATTTCTTTCATATCTCTTTGTTAAGAGTCTCAATGATGTTCCCCCTTCTGATGTCCTCCCTCTATTCATTTCCCCAGTGAGTATCTTTATAATTGTTATCTTAAATTTCTCTCAGGCATGTTCCTTATATCCATTTTGTTTAGGTCTCTTGCTGTGGCTTTGTCCTCTTCTTTCGTTTAGGACATAGTCCTCTGTCTGCTCATTTGGCCTACTTCTCAGAGAATATCTCTCTGTTAGGAAGGTCAGATATATTGCTTGTTCTTGAAAATACTGGGCAGTACATACATTTTTAACTTGGTGATGCTGGTTCTCCTCTGAAGGTAATGCATAGCAACAACAGAGACTGGATCTGGACTGTGTCATTGTGCACAACACATGGGGTGTGCTGTTTTAACAAGACGCATGCGTGTTCTGTAGGTGATGGGGAGACATATTGTTCTCAAGGATTGTGTGGGTCTTATCAGGGAGGGTATCCACAGCACTGGGACTGAAGCAGGTCTGGTAGGTGTGGGGATGGGCCATGGTTTATGCAAGTTAGTGATTGCTAGATTTTGCTTGGTCTTGCAGGTAGGTGTCTGTTTACAATGAGGGGCCGTAGAGGGAAATGGCACCTGCCAGCTCCTTTGTTCCTGGACAAGTCCCTTAGCAAACTCTGAGTTCAGGAACTATGTCTCCCTTGTTTAGTCCTCAAGCACCTTTCAACCTGCTTCACCCAAGCTTCTCCAGACTGTTTGCTCTGCTTTCTCTTTAAGGACAGATCTCAGCTTCCTATCACCTTCTGTGCTCTCTCAGAGCTGAGACAGCTGATTTTTAAAAGTTCCAAGCTTTAAGTCTGCTGGTTGTAGACACTCACAAATTTCATCCCTTCTGATTTTCAAAGCCATAAGCTATGAGGATGTCTCTACGCTTTAGAGGCTCCCCGGTGTAGTAGTTTGTTTCTGGCCCCTCTGTGACTGTGGTTCCCTCCCTCTGGTGGTCAGAAATATGGGGTTTAGATTCCTACAGAGTCCTTGTCCTTCCTACCATCTTTGATGTGATTTCCTCTCTCCATTTAGTTGTAGAGTTTTGTTGGGAAATTGAAGGTCCATTTCTGGGTGACTCTGGTGTGAGTGTGATCTAGTTGTATCTGTGGGAGGAGGTGAGTTTAGGGTCCTTCTACTCTGCCATCTTCCCCACAATTCAGTTTATTTTGTCTCGTAAAAATATTACGACTCCAACTTTCTTTTCACTTCCATTTGCATGATAAATGGTTTTGTTTCCCATTACTTCCAATCTCCTTTTATTTTTAGGTCTGAAGTGATTCTCTGGTAGGCAGCAGAGAGATGGGTCTTGCTTCCTCTTTACACTCTATGTTTTCTGATTGAGTTATTTAGTCCTTTTTTGTTAAAGCAATCATTGATAAAGTATTTGTATCTCTCTAGTTTACTTCACAAGGAAAAGTGTTACAGGCTTCGCTCTGAGAAGGAGGTCTGCGTGGAACGCCTCTTTCAACTCACGGCTTGTTTCTGGCTGACGGAAGGCTTCTCAAGGGTGTGTACGGAAGCCTACGGAAAAAGCGCCTACACTTCACTCTCCGGGGGGAAATAAAAGCAAGAACCCAAAAGCATCGGCGAGAAACCTTCTCTCAACGAACACCTTCTTTCCTGACGAGACAGAAACATGTTCAACTCTGTGTGTGTGTGTGTGTGTGTGTGTGTGTGTGCGCGCGCGCGCGCGTGAGGGAATAAGGAATGTGCCATGCCCTCACCTGGGAAAAGCAAGTCTGCGTATATGGCAACTCTCCACTAACATCTTCAGGTATCCTTGAGAGAGAAGCATTTCCAAAAGTGGGTGTGGAAGCATCATGAATGTGCCGTACGCTTTACTACCTTTCAACACCCAAACTCAACATCCAAAAAACAAATAAGTGAGTCAAGAAATGGGCAGAAGATATGAACAGATATTTCTCCAAAGAAGACACACAAATGACCAACAGACATATGACAAACTGCTCAACATCACTTGGCATGGGGAAAAAGAAACCTAAATGACAATGAGATACCACTTCACACCAGTCAGAATTGGAAAAATTAACAAGCGAAGAAATAACAAATGTTGGTGAGGAGAAAGGGGAACTCTCTTACACTTCTAAGTGGGAATGAAAACTGGTACAGCCACTTTGGAAAACAATATGGAGGTTCCTCAATAACTTAAAACAGAGCTCCCTTACAACCCAGCAATTTTATTTACCCCAAAGCTACCAATGTAGTGATCTGAAGGGGCAACGGCACCCCGAATGTTTATAGCAACATTGTCCACAATAGCCAAACCGTGGAAGGAACCAAGACATCCATCGACAGATAAATGGATAAAGAAAACATGGTATATACATATACAATGGAATATGACTCAGCAATCAGAAAGGATCAATATTTAGCATATCGATGTGGATGGCACTGGAGGGTATTATGCTGAGCAAAATAAGTCAGTCAGAGAAAAACAATTATTATATGGTTTTACTCATATGTGGAATAGAAGGAACAGCACAGAGGATCATAGGGGAAGGGAGGGAAAATGAATGCGAAGAAACCAGAGAGGAAGAAAATCCATGACAGGTTCCTAACTATTGGAAACCAAGTGAGGGTTGCTGGAGGAAAGGTGGCTGGGGAGATGGGGTAACTGTGTGATGGGCATTAAGGAATGCATGGGATGTGATGAACACTGGGTGTTATACACAACTGATGAATTGTGGAACGCTACATTTGAAACTACTGGTGTACTCTATGTTGGCTAATTCAATTTCAATTTTAAAAAACTCTATTTGGTCTGATATAAGGATTGCTACTCTGACTTCTTTTGACATCCACTTGCATGATTAATGTTTCTCCATCTCTTAATTTCCATCTGCAGGTGTCTTTAGGTGTGAAATCTTTTATACATATATACAAACTCTGTCATGCTCTTTTGCTTGGAGCATTTCGTCCATTTACATTCAAACTAATTATCATTAGACATGTATTTATTGATGTTTTGTTACTTGTTTCAGAGTTTTTTGTGTAGTTTTTCTCTGATCCTTTCTTCTCTTGCTCTCTCTCTCATGGTTTGCTCGTTTTCTTTAATGATATTCTTGGATTTCTTTCCCTTTATCTTTTGCATGTGTATTAGTGCTTTGGGTTTCTGGTGACCCCCTGGATTATATATAGCCTTTTCAGTCTATATTAAGTTGAATGCTGTTTAAGTTCAAACCCACTGTTGACTCCTCCTCATGTGTTAGGGTATATGTTTTCCTATTTTACATACTTTTATTTTGTGAATCCCTTAACTGATTTTTACAGAAATACTTAATTTTACTGCTTCCTTGATTCATTATTGTCCTACCCTCACTTACGATTTTTTTCCACTCATAGTGTCCCCTTCAATATTTTTTGTAGTTAATTTAGTGGTCATGAACTCTTTTAGTTTGTGTGGCTAAGAAACTCTTTTTCTCCCCTTCTTTTCTGAAGGATAGGCTTGCTGGATAAATTATTCCTTGCTGCAGGTTTTTCTCATTCAGCACTTTGAATATTTAACGCCACTTTCTTCTGTCCTGCATAGTTTCTGCTGAAAACTCAGCTGATAGCTTTATGGGCTTTCCCTTGCATGTTAACTGTCTTCTTTTATCTTGCTGCTTTAAATGTTTTTTCTTTATCACTACCTTTTCCCATTTGGATTACTATGTGTCTTCATGTCGACCTCCTTCGGTTGATTTTGTGGGAGGGGATCTCTATGCCTTATGGATTTGTATAGGTTTCCTTCACCAGATTAGGTTAAGTTTTCAGCTCTTCTTTGGTCAAATAGATTTTCTGTCCCCTTTTCCCCCTTTTCACCTTCTGGGATCCCTCTAATGTGGGTGTTGTTACACTGGATGGAGTCACTGAATTCCCTAAGTCTCTTCTCATTTTTGCATACTTCTTTTTCCTCTCATTTTTTCCGCTTGATTACTTTCCATTACTGTCTTCTAGTTCATTAATTTGTTCCTCTGCTTCGTCCATCCTGCTAATTATTCTATCTAGTATATTCTTAATTACATTTATTGTGTTCCACATCTCTGATTATTTCTTTCATATCTCTTTGTTAAGAGTCTCAATGATGTTCCCCCTTCTGATGTCCTCCCTCTAGTCATTTCCCCAGTGAGCATCTTTATAATTGTTATCTTAAATTTTCTCTCAGGCATGTTCCTTATATCCATTTTGTTTAGGTCTCTTGCTGTGGCTTTGTCCTCTTCTTTCGTTTAGGACATAGTCCTCTGTCTGCTCATTTGGCCTACTTCTCAGAGAATATCTCTCTGTTAGGAAGGTCAGATATATTGCTTGTTCTTGAAAATACTGGGCAGTACATACATTTTTAACGTGGTGATGCTGGTTCTCCTCTGAAGGTAATGCATAGCAACAACAGAGACTGGATCTGGACTGTGTCATTGTGCACAACACATGGGGTGTGCTGTTTTAACAAGACGCATGCGTGTTCTGTAGGTGATGGGGAGACATATTGTTCTCAAGGATTGTGTGGGTCTTATCAGGGAGGGTATCCACAGCACTGGGACTGAAGCAGGTCTGGTAGGTGTGGGGATGGGCCATGGTTTATGCAAGTTAGTGATTGCTAGATTGTGCTTGGTCTTGCAGGTAGGTGTCTGTTTACAATGAGGGGCCGTAGAGGGAAATGGCACCTGCCAGCTCCTTTGTTCCTGGACAAGTCCCTTAGCAAACTCTGAGTTCAGGAACTATGTCTCCCTTGTTTAGTCCTCAAGCACCTTTCAACCTGCTTCACCCAAGCTTCTCCAGACTGTTTGCTCTGCTTTCTCTTTCAGGACAGATCTCAGCTTCCGATCACCTTCTGTGCTCTCTCAGAGCTGAGACAGCTGATTTTTAAAAGTTCCAAGCTTTAAGTCTGCTGGTTGTAGACACTCACAAATTTCATCCCTTCTGATTTTCAAAGCCATAAGCTATGAGGATGTCTCTACGCTTTAGAGGCTCCCCGGTGTAGTAGTTTGTTTCTGGCCCCTCTGTGACTGTGGTTCCCTCCCTCTGGTGGTCAGAAATATGGGGTTTAGATTCCTACAGAGTCCTTGTCCTTCCTACCATCTTTGATGTGATTTCCTCTCTCCATTTAGTTGTAGAGTTTTGTTGGGAAATCTGAAGGTCCATTTCTGGGTGACTCTGGTGTGAGTGTGATCTAGTTGTATCTGTGGGAGGAGGTGAGTATAGGGTCCTTCTACACTGCCATCTTCCCCACAATTCAGTTTATTTTGTCTCATAAAAATATTACGACTCCAACTTTCTTTTCACTTCCATTTGCATGATAAATGGTTTTGTTTCCCATTACTTCCAATCTGCTTTTATTTTTAGGTCTGAAGTGATTCTCTGGTAGGCAGCAGAGAGATGGGTCTTGCTTCCTCTTTACACTCTATGTTTTCTGATTGAGTTATTTAGTCCTTTTTTGTTAAAGCAATCATTGATAAAGTATTTGTATCTCTCTAGTTTACTTCACAAGGAAAAGTGTGACAGGCTTCGCTCTGAGAAGGAGGTCTGCGTGGAACGCCTCTTTCAACTCACGGCTTGTTTCTGGCTGACGGAAGGCTTCTCAAGGGTGTGTACGGAAGCCTACGGAAAAAGCGCCTACACTTCACTCTCCGGGGGGAAATAAAAGCAAGAACCCAAAAGCATCGGCGAGAAACCGTCTCTCAACGAACACCTTCTTTCCTGACGAGACAGAAACATGTTCAACTCTGTGTGTGTGTGTGTGTGTGTGTGTGTGTGTGTGTGTGCGCGCGCGCGCGTGAGGGAATAAGGAATGTGCCATGCCCTCACCTGGGAAAAGCAAGTCTGCGTATACGGCAACTCTCCACTAACATCTTCAGGTATCCTTGAGAGAGAAGCATTTCCAAAAGTGGGTGTGGAAGCATCATGAATGTGCCGTACGCTTTACTACCTTTCAACACCCAAACTCAACATCCAAAAAACAAATAAGTGAGTCAAGAAATGGGCAGAAGATATGAACAGATATTTCTCCAAAGAAGACACACAAATGGCCAACAGACATATGACAAACTGCTCAACATCACTTGGCATGGGGAAAAAGAAACCCAAATGACAATGAGATACCACTTCACACCAGTCAGAATTGCAAAAATTAACAAGCGAAGAAATAACAAATGTTGGTGAGGAGAAAGGGGAACTCTCTTACACTTCTAAGTGGGAATGAAAACTGGTACAGCCACTTTGGAAAACAATATGGAGGTTCCTCAAGAACTTAAAACAGAGCTCCCTTACAACCCAGCAATTTTATTTACCCCAAAGCTACAAATGTAGTGATCTGAAGGGGCAACGGCACCCCGAATGTTTATAGCAACATTGTCCACAATAGCCAAACCGTGGAAGGAACCAAGACATCCATCGACAGATAAATGGATAAAGAAAACATGGTATATACATATACAATGGAATATGACTCAGCCATCAGAAAGGATCAATATTTAGCATATCGATGTGGATGGCACTGGAGGGTATTATGCTGAGCAAAATAAGTCAGTCAGAGAAAAACTATTATTATATGGTTTTACTCATATGTGGAATAGAAGGAACAGCACAGAGGATCATAGGGGAAGGGAGGGAAAATGAATGCGAAGAAACCAGAGAGGAAGAAAATCCATGACAGGTTCCTAACTATTGGAAACCAACTGAGGGTTGCTGGAGGAAAGGTGGCTGGGGAGATGGGGTAACTGTGTGATGGGCATTAAGGAATGCATGGGATGTGATGAACACTGGGTGTTATACGCAACTGATGAATTGTGGAACGCTACATTTGAAACTACTGGTGTACTCTATGTTGGCTAATTCAATTTCAATTTTAAAAAACTCTATTTTGTCTGATATAAGGATTGCTACTCTGACTTCTTTTCACATCCACTTGCATGATTAATGTTTCTCCATCTCTTAATTTCCATCTGCAGGTGTCTTTAGGTGTGAAATCTTTTATTTATATATACAAACTCTGTCATGCTCTTTTGCTTGGAGCATTTAGTCCATTTACATTCAAACTAATTATCATTAGACATGTATTTATTGATGTTTTGTTACTTGTTTCAGAGTTTTTTGTGTAGTTTTTCTCTGATCCTTTCTTCTCTTGCTCTCTCTCTCATGGTTTGCTCGTTTTCTTTAATGATATTCTTGGATTTCTTTCCCTTTATCTTTTGCATGTGTATTAGTGCTTTGGGTTTCTGGTGACCCCCTGGATTATATATAGCCTTTTCAGTCTATATTAAGTTGAATGCTGTTTAAGTTCAAACCCACTGTTGACTCCTCCTCATGTGTTAGGGTATATGTTTTCATATTTTACATACTTTTATTTTGTGAATCGCTTAACTGATTTTTACAGAAATACTTAATTTTACTGCTTCCTTGATTCATTATTGTCCTACTCTCACTTACGATTTTTTTCCACTCATACTGTCCCCTTCAATATTTTTTGTAGTTAATTTAGTGGTCATGAACTCTTTTAGTTTGTGTGGCTAAGAAACTCTTTTTCTCCCCTTCTTTTCTGAAGGATAGGCTTGCTGGATAAATTATTCCTTGCTGCACATTTTTCTCATTCAGCACTTTGAATATTTAACGCCACTTTCTTCTGTCCTGCATAGTTCTTGCTGAAAACTCAGCTGATAGCTTTATGGGCTTTCCCTTGCATGTTAACTGTCTTCTTTTATCTTGCTGCTTTAAATGTTTTTTCTTTATCATTAGCTTTTCCCATTTGGATTACTATGTGTCTTCATGTCGACCTCCTTCGGTTGATTTTGTGGGAGGGGATCTCTATGCCTTATGGATTTGTATAGGTTTCCTTCACCAGATTAGGTTAAGTTTTCAGCTCTTCTTTGGTCAAATAGATTTTCTGTCCCCTTTTCCCCCTTTTCACCTTCTGGGATCCCTCTAATGTGGGTGTTGTTACACTGGATGGAGTCACTGAATTCCCTAAGTCTCTTCTCATTTTTGCATACTTCTTTTTCCTCTCATTTTTTCCGCTTGATTACTTTCCATTACTGTCTTCTAGTTCATTAATTTGTTCCTCTGCTTCGTCCATCCTGCTAATTATTCTATCTAGTATATTCTTAATTACATTTATTGTGTTCCACATCTCTGATTATTTCTTTCATATCTCTTTGTTAAGAGTCTCAATGATGTTCTCCCTTCTGATGTCCTCCATCTATTCATTTCCCCAGTGAGTATCTTTATAATTGTTATCTTAAATTTTCTCTCAGGCATGTTCCTTATATCCATTTTGTTTAGGTCTCTTGCTGTGGCTTTGTCCTCTTCTTTCGTTTAGGACATAGTCCTCTGTCTGCTCATTTGGCCTACCTCTCAGAGAATATCTCTCTGTTAGGAAGGTCAGATATATTGCTTGTTCTTGAAAATACTGGGCAGTATATACATTTTTAACTTGGTGATGCTGGTTCTCCTCTGAAGGTAATGCATAGCAACAACAGAGACTGGATCTGGACTGTGTCATTGTGCACAACACATGGGGTGTGCTGTTTTAACAAGACGCATGCGTGTTCTGTAGGTGATGGGCAGACATATTGTTCTCAAGGATTGTGTGGGTCTTATCAGGGAGGGTATCCACAGCACTGGGACTGAAGCAGGTCTCGTAGGTGTGGGGATGGGCCATGGTTTATGCAAGTTAGTGATTGCTAGATTATGCTTGGTCTTGCAGGTAGGTGTCTGTTTACAATGAGGGGCCGTAGAGGGAAATGGCACCTGCCAGCTCCTTTGTTCCTAGACAAGTCCCTTAGCAAACTCTGAGTTCAGGAACTATGTCTCCCTTGTTTAGTCCTCAAGCACCTTTCAACCTGCTTCACCCAAGCTTCTCCAGACTGTTTGCTCTGCTTTATCTTTAAGGACAGATCTCAGCTTCCTATCACCTTCTGTGCTCTCTCAGAGCTGAGACAGCTGATTTTTAAAAGTTCCAAGCTTTAAGTCTGCTGGTTGTAGACACTCACAAATTTCATCCCTTCTGATTTTCAAAGCCATAAGCTATGAGGATGTCTCTACGCTTTAGAGGCTCCCCGGTGTAGTAGTTTGTTTCTGGCCCCTCTGTGACTGTGGTTCCCTCCCTCTGGTGGTCAGAAATATGGGGTTTAGATTCCTACAGAGTCCTTGTCCTTCCTACCATCTTGATATGATTTCCTCTCTCTATTTAGTTGTAGAGTTTGTTGGGAAATCTGAAGGTCCATTTCTGGGTGACTCTGGTGTGAGTGTGATCTAGTTGTATCTGTGGGAGGAGGTGAGTTTAGGGTCCTTCTACACTGCCATCTTCCCCACAATTCAGTTTATTTTGTCTCATAAAAATATTACGACTCCAACTTTCTTTTCACTTCCATTTGCATGATAAATGGTTTTGTTTCCCATTACTTCCAATCTGCTTTTATTTTTAGGTCTGAAGTGATTCTCTGGTAGGCAGCAGAGAGATGGGTCTTGCTTCCTCTTTACACTCTATGTTTTCTGATTGAGTTATTTAGTCCTTTTTTGTTAAAGCAATCATTGATAAAGTATTTGTATCTCTCTAGTTTACTTCACAAGGAAAAGTGTGACAGGCTTCGCTCTGAGAAAGAGGTCTGCGTGGAACGCCTCTTTCAACTCACGGCTTGTTTCTGGCTGACAGAAGGCTTCTCAAGGGTGTGTACGGAAGCCTACGGAAAAAGCGCCTACACTTCACTCTCCGGGGGGAAATAAAAGCAAGAACCCAAAAGCATCGGCGAGAAACCGTCTCTCAACGAACACCTTCTTTCCTGACGAGACAGAAACATGTTCAACTCTGTGTGTGTGTGTGTGTGTGTGTGTGTGTGTGCGCGCGCGCGCGCGTGAGGGAATAAGGAATGTGCCATGCCCTCACCTGGGAAAAGCAAGTCTGCGTATACGGCAACTCTCCACTAACATATTCAGGTATCCTTGAGAGAGAAGCATTTCCAAAAGTGGTTGTGGAAGCATCATGAATGTGCCGTACGCTTTACTACCTTTCAACACCCAAACTCAACATCCAAAAAACAAATAAGTGAGTCAAGAAATGGGCAGAAGATATGAACAGATATTTCTCCAAAGAAGACACACAAATGGCCAACAGACATATGTCAAACTGCTCAACATCACTTGGCATGGGGAAAAAGAAACCCAAATGACAATGAGATACCACTTCACACCAGTCAGAATTGCAAAAATTAACAAGCGAAGAAATAACAAATGTTGGGGAGGAGAAAGGGGAACTCTCTTACACTTCTAAGTGGGAATGAAAACTGGTACAGCCACTTTGGAAAACAATATGGAGGTTCCTCAAGAACTTAAAACAGAGCTCTCTTACAACCCAGCAATTTTATTTACCCCAAAGCTACAAATGTAGTGATCTGAAGGGGCAACGGCACCCCGAATGTTTATAGCAACATTGTCCACAATAGCCAAACCTTGGAAGGAACCAAGACATCCATCGACAGATAAATGGATAAAGAAAACATGGTATATACATATACAATGGAATATGACTCAGCCATCAGAAAGGATCAATATTTAGCATATCGATGTGGATGGCACTGGAGGTTATTATGCTGAGCAAAATAAGTCAGTCAGAGAAAAACAATTATTATATGGTTTTACTTATATGTGGAATAGGAGGAACAGCACAGAGGATCATAGGGGAAGGGAGGGAAAATGAATGCGAAGAAACCAGAGAGGAAGAAAATCCATGACAGGTTCCTAACTATTGGAAACCAACTGAGGGTTGCTGGAGGAAAGGTGGCTGGGGAGATGGGGTAACTGTGTGATGGGCATTAAGGAATGCATGGGATGTGATGAACACTGGGTGTTATACACAACTGATGAATTGTGGAACGCTACATTTGAAACTACTGGTGTACTCTATGTTGGCTAATTCAATTTCAATTTTAAAAAACTCTATTTGGTCTGATATAAGGATTGCTACTCTGACTTCTTTTGACATCCACTTGCATGATTAATGTTTCTCCATCTCTTAATTTCCATCTGCAGGTGTCTTTAGGTGTGAAATCTTTTATACATATATACAAACTCTGTCATGCTCTTTTGCTTGGAACATTTCGTCCACTTACATTCAAACTAATTATCATTAGACATGTATTTATTGATGTTTTGTTACTTGTTTCAGAGTTTTTTGTGTAGTTTTTCTCTGATCCTTTCTTCTCTTGCTCTCTCTCTCATGGTTTGCTCGTTTTCTTTAATGATATTCTTGGATTTCTTTCCCTTTATCTTTTGCATGTGTATTAGTGCTTTGGGTTTGTGGTGACCCCCTGGATTATATATAGCCTTTTCAGTCTATATTAAGTTGAATGCTGTTTAAGTTCAAACCCACTGTTGACTCCTCCTCATGTGTTAGGGTATATGTTATCATATTTTACATACTTTTATTTTGTGAATCCCTTAACTGATTTTTACAGAAATACTTAATTTTACTGCTTCCTTGATTCATTATTGTCCTACTCTCACTTACGATTTTTTTCCACTCATAGTGTCCCCTTCAATATTTTTTGTAGTTAATTTAGTGGTCATGAACTCTTTTAGTTTGTGTGGCTAAGAAACTCTTTTTCTCCCCTTCTTTTCTGAAGGATAGGCTTGCTGGATAAATTATTCCTTGCTGCAGGTTTTTCTCATTCAGCACTTTGAATATTTAACGCCACTTTCTTCTGTCCTGCATAGTTTCTGCTGAAAACTCAGCTGATAGCTTTATGGGCTTTCCCTTGCATGTTAACTGTCTTCTTTTATCTTGCTGCTTTAAATGTTTTTTCTTTATCACTACCTTTTCCCATTTGGATTACTATGTGTCTTCATGTCGACCTCCTTCGGTTGATTTTGTGGGAGGGGATCTCTATGCCTTATGGATTTGTATAGGTTTCCTTCACCAGATTAGGTTAAGTTTTCAGCTCTTCTTTGGTCAAATAGATTTTCTGTCCCCTTTTCCCCCTTTTCACCTTCTGGGATCCCTCTAATGTGGGTGTTGTTACACTGGATGGAGTCACTGAATTCCCTAAGTCTCTTCTCATTTTTGCATACTTCTTTTTCCTCTCATTTTTTCCGCTTGATTACTTTCCATTACTGTCTTCTAGTTCATTAATTTGTTCCTCTGCTTCGTCCATCCTGCTAATTATTCTATCTAGTATATTCTTAATTACATTTATTGTGTTCCACATCTCTGATTATTTCTTTCATATCTCTTTGTTAAGAGTCTCAATGATGTTCCCCCTTCTGATGTCCTCCCTCTATTCATTTCCCCAGTGAGCATCTTTATAATTGTTATCTTAAATTTTCTCTCAGGCATGTTCCTTATATCCATTTTGTTTAGGTCTCTTGCTGTGGCTTTGTCCTCTTCTTTCGTTTAGGACATAGTCCTCTGTCTGCTCATTTGGCCTACTTCTCAGAGAATATCTCTCTGTTAGGAAGGTCAGATATATTGCTTGTTCTTGAAAATACTGGGCAGTACATACATTTTTCACGTGGTGATGCTGGTTCTCCTCTGAAGGTAATGCATAGCAACAACAGAGACTGGATCTGGACTGTGTCATTGTGCACAACACATGGGGTGTGCTGTTTTAACAAGACGCATGCGTGTTCTGTAGGTGATGGGGAGACATATTGTTCTCAAGGATTGTGTGGGTCTTATCAGGGAGGGTATCCACAGCACTGGGACTGAAGCAGGTCTGGTAGGTGTGGGGATGGGCCATGGTTTATGCAAGTTAGTGATTGCTAGATTGTGCTTGGTCTTGCAGGTAGGTGTCTGTTTACAATGAGGGGCCGTAGAGGGAAATGGCACCTGCCAGCTCCTTTGTTCCTGGACAAGTCCCTTAGCAAACTCTGAGTTCAGGAACTATGTCTCCCTTGTTTAGTCCTCAAGCACCTTTCAACCTGCTTCACCCAAGCTTCTCCAGACTGTTTGCTCTGCTTTCTCTTTAAGGACAGATCTCAGCTTCCTATCACCTTCTGTGCTCTCTCAGAGCTGAGACAGCTGATTTTTAAAAGTTCCAAGCTTTAAGTCTGCTGGTTGTAGACACTCACAAATTTCATCCCTTCTGATTTTCAAAGCCATAAGCTATGAGGATGTCTCTACGCTTTAGAGGCTCCCCGGTGTAGTAGTTTGTTTCTGGCCCCTCTGTGACTGTGGTTCCCTCCCTCTGGTGGTCAGAAATATGGGGTTTAGATTCCTACAGAGTCCTTGTCCTTCCTACCATCTTTGATGTGATTTCCTCTCTCCATTTAGTTGTAGAGTTTTGTTGGGAAATCTGAAGGTCCATTTCTGGGTGACTCTGGTGTGAGTGTGATCTAGTTGTATCTGTGGGAGGAGGTGAGTTTAGGGTCCTTCTACACTGCCATCTTCCCCACAATTCAGTTTATTTTGTCTCATAAAAATATTACGACTCCAACTTTCTTTTCACTTCCATTTGCATGATAAATGGTTTTGTTTCCCATTACTTCCAATCTGCTTTTATTTTTAGGTCTGAAGTGATTCTCTGGTAGGCAGCAGAGAGATGGGTCTTGCTTCCTCTTTACACTCTATGTTTTCTGATTGAGTTATTTAGTCCTTTTTTGTTAAAGCAATCATTGATAAAGTATTTGTATCTCTCTAGTTTACTTCACAAGGAAAAGTGTGACAGGCTTCGCTCTGAGAAGGAGGTCTGCGTGGAACGCCTCTTTCAACTCACGGCTTTTTTCTGGCTGACGGAAGGCTTCTCAAGGGTGTGTACGGAAGCCTACGGAAAAAGCGCCTACACTTCACTCTCCGGGGGGAAATAAAAGCAAGAACCCAAAAGCATCGGCGAGAAACCGTCTCTCAACGAACACCTTCTTTCCTGACGAGACAGAAACATGTTCAACTCTGTGTGTGTGTGTGTGTGTGTGTGTGTGTGTGTGCGCGCGCGCGCGTGAGGGAATAAGGAATGTGCCATGCCCTCACCTGGGAAAAGCAAGTCTGCGTATACGGCAACTCTCCACTAACATCTTCAGGTATCCTTGAGAGAGAAGCATTTCCAAAAGTGGGTGTGGAAGCATCATGAATGTGCCGTACGCTTTACTACCTTTCAACACCCAAACTCAACATCCAAAAAACAAATAAGTGAGTCAAGAAATGGGCAGAAGATATGAACAGATATTTCTCCAAAGAAGACACACAAATGGCCAACAGACATAGGACAAACTGCTCAACATCACTTGGCATGGGGAAAAAGAAACCCAAATGACAATGAGATACCACTTCACACCAGTCAGAATTGCAAAAATTAACAAGCGAAGAAATAACAAATGTTGGTGAGGAGAAAGGGGAACTCTCTTACACTTCTAAGTGGGAATGAAAACTGGTACAGCCACTTTGGAAAACAATATGGAGGTTCCTCAAGAACTTAAAACAGAGCTCCCTTACAACCCAGCAATTTTATTTACCCCAAAGCTACAAATGTAGTGATCTGAAGGGGCAACGGCACCCCGAATGTTTATAGCAACATTGTCCACAATAGCCAAACCGTGGAAGGAACCAAGACATCCATCGACAGATAAATGGATAAAGAAAACATGGTATATACATATACAATGGAATATGACTCAGCTATCAGAAAGGATCAATATTTAGCATATCGATGTGGATGGCACTGGAGGGTATTATGCTGAGCAAAATAAGTCAGTCAGAGAAAAACAATTATTATATGGTTTTACTCATATGTGGAATAGAAGGAACAGCACAGAGGATCATAGGGGAAGGGAGGGAAAATGAATGCGAAGAAACCAGAGAGGAAGAAAATCCATGACAGGTTCCTAACTATTGGAAACCAACTGAGGGTTGCTGGAGGAAAGGTGGCTGGGGAGATGGGGTAACTGTGTGATGGGCATTAAGGAATGCATGTGATGTGATGAACACTGGGTGTTATACACAACTGATGAATTGTGGAACGCTACATTTGAAACTACTGGTGTACTCTATGTTGGCTAATTCAATTTCAATTTTAAAAAACTCTATTTGGTCTGATATAAGGATTGCTACTCTGACTTCTTTTGACATCCACTTGCATGATTAATGTTTCTCCATCTCTTAATTTCCATCTGCAGGTGCCTTTAGGTGTGAAATCTTTTATACATATATACAAACTCTGTCATGCTCTTTTGCTTGGAGCATTTCGTCCACTTACATTCAAACTAATTATCATTAGACATGTATTTATTGATGTTTTGTTACTTGTTTCAGAGTTTTTTGTGTAGTTTTTCTCTGATCCTTTCTTCTCTTGCTCTCTCTCTCATGGTTTGCTCGTTTTCTTTAATGATATTCTTGGATTTCTTTCCCTTTATCTTTTGCATGTGTATTAGTGCTTTGGGTTTGTGGTGACCCCCTGGATTATATATAGCCTTTTCAGTCTATATTAAGTTGAATGCTGTTTAAGTTCAAACCCACTGTTGACTCCTCCTCATGTGTTAGGGTATATGTTTTCATATTTTACATACTTTTATTTTGTGAATCCCTTAACTGATTTTTACAGAAATACTTAATTTTACTGCTTCCTTGATTCATTATTGTCCTACTCTCACTTACGGTTTTTTTCCACTCATAGTGTCCCCTTCAATATTTTTTGTAGTTAATTTAGTGGTCATGAACTCTTTTAGTTTGTGTGGCTAAGAAACTCTTTTTCTCCCCTTCTTTTCTGAAGGATAGGCTTGCTGGATAAATTATTCCTTGCTGCAGGTTTTTCTCATTCAGCACTTTGAATATTTAACGCCACTTTCTTCTGTCCTGCATAGTTTCTGCTGAAAACTCAGCTGATAGCTTTATGGGCTTTCCCTTGCATGTTAACTGTCTTCTTTTATCTTGCTGCTTTAAATGTTTTTTCTTTATCACTACCTTTTCCCATTTGGATTACTATGTGTCTTCATGTCGACCTCCTTCGGTTGATTTTGTGGGAGGGGATCTCTATGCCTTATGGATTTGTATAGGTTTCCTTCACCAGATTAGGTTAAGTTTTCAGCTCTTCTTTGGTCAAATAGATTTTCTGTCCCCTTTTCCCCCTTTTCACCTTCTGGGATCCCTCTAATGTGGGTGTTGTTACACTGGATGGAGTCACTGAATTCCCTAAGTCTCTTCTCATTTTTGCATACTTCTTTTTCCTCTCATTTTTTCCGCTTGATTACTTTCCATTACTGTCTTCTAGTTCATTAATTTGTTCCTCTGCTTCGTCCATCCTGCTAATTATTCTATCTAGTATATTCTTAATTACATTTATTGTGTTCCACATCTCTGATTATTTCTTTCATATCTCTTTGTTAAGAGTCTCAATGATGTTCCCACTTCTGATGTCCTCCCTCTATTCATTTCCCCAGTGAGTATCTTTATAATTGTTATCTTAAATTTTCTCTCAGGCATGTTCCTTATATCCATTTTGTTTAGGTCTCTTGCTGTGGCTTTGTCCTCTTCTTTCGTTTAGGACATAGTCCTCTGTCTGCTCATTTGGCCTACTTCTCAGAGAATATCTCTCTGTTAGGAAGGTCAGATATATTGCTTGTTCTTGAAAATACTGGGCAGTACATACATTTTTAACTTGGTGATGCTGGTTCTCCTCTGAAGGTAATGCATAGCAACAACAGAGACTGGATCTGGACTGTGTCATTGTGCACAACACATGGGGTGTGCTGTTTTAACAAGACGCATGCGTGTTCTGTAGGTGATGGGGAGACATATTGTTCTCAAGGATTGTGTGGGTCTTATCAGGGAGGGTATCCACAGCACTGGGACTGAAGCAGGTCTGGTAGGTGTGGGGATGGGCCATGGTTTATGCAAGTTAGTGATTGCTAGATTGTGCTTGGTCTTGCAGGTAGGTGTCTGTTTACAATGAGGGGCCGTAGAGGGAAATGGCACCTGCCAGCTCCTTTGTTCCTGGACAAGTCCCTTAGCAAACTCTGAGTTCAGGAACTATGTCTCCCTTGTTTAGTCCTCAAGCACCTTTCAACCTGCTTCACCCAAGCTTCTCCAGACTGTTTGCTCTGCTTTCTCTTTAAGGACAGATCTCAGCTTCCTATCACCTTCTGTGCTCTCTCAGAGCTGAGACAGCTGATTTTTAAAAGTTCCAAGCTTTAAGTCTGCTGGTTGTAGACACTCACAAATTTCATCCCTTCTGATTTTCAAAGCCATAAGCTATGAGGATGTCTCTACGCTTTAGAGGCTCCCCGGTGTAGTAGTTTGTTTCTGGCCCCTTTGTGACTGTGGTTCCCTCCCTCTGGTGGTCAGAAATATGGGGTTTAGATTCCTACAGAGTCCTTGTCCTTCCTACCATCTTTGATGTGATTTCCTCTCTCCATTTAGTTGTAGAGTTTTGTTGGGAAATCTGAAGGTCCATTTCTGGGTGACTCTGGTGTGAGTGTGATCTAGTTGTATCTGTGGGAGGAGGTGAGTTTAGGGTCCTTCTACACTGCCATCTTCCCCACAATTCAGTTTATTTTGTCTCATAAAAATATTACGACTCCAACTTTCTTTTCACTTCCATTTGCATGATAAATGGTTTTGTTTCCCATTACTTCCAATCTGCTTTTATTTTTAGGTCTGAAGTGATTCTCTGGTAGGCAGCAGAGAGATGGGTCTTGCTTCCTCTTTACACTCTATGTTTTCTGATTGAGTTATTTAGTCCTTTTTTGTTAAAGCAATCATTGATAAAGTATTTGTATCTCTCTAGTTTACTTCACAAGGAAAAGTGTGACAGGCTTCGCTCTGAGAAGGAGGTCTGCGTGGAACGCCTCTTTCAACTCACGGCTTTTTTCTGGCTGACGGAAGGCTTCTCAAGGGTGTGTACGGAAGCCTACGGAAAAAGCGCCTACACTTCACTCTCCGGGGGGAAATAAAAGCAAGAACCCAAAAGCATCGGCGAGAAACCGTCTCTCAACGAACACCTTCTTTCCTGACGAGACAGAAACATGTTCAACTCTGTGTGTGTGTGTGTGTGTGTGTGTGTGTGTGTGCGCGCGCGCGCGTGAGGGAATAAGGAATGTGCCATGCCCTCACCTGGGAAAAGCAAGTCTGCGTATACGGCAACTCTCCACTAACATCTTCAGGTATCCTTGAGAGAGAAGCATTTCCAAAAGTGGGTGTGGAAGCATCATGAATGTGCCGTACGCTTTACTACCTTTCAACACCCAAACTCAACATCCAAAAAACAAATAAGTGAGTCAAGAAATGGGCAGAAGATATGAACAGATATTTCTCCAAAGAAGACACACAAATGGCCAACAGACATAGGACAAACTGCTCAACATCACTTGGCATGGGGAAAAAGAAACCCAAATGACAATGAGATACCACTTCACACCAGTCAGAATTGCAAAAATTAACAAGCGAAGAAATAACAAATGTTGGTGAGGAGAAAGGGGAACTCTCTTACACTTCTAAGTGGGAATGAAAACTGGTACAGCCACTTTGGAAAACAATATGGAGGTTCCTCAAGAACTTAAAACAGAGCTCCCTTACAACCCAGCAATTTTATTTACCCCAAAGCTACAAATGTAGTGATCTGAAGGGGCAACGGCACCCCGAATGTTTATAGCAACATTGTCCACAATAGCCAAACCGTGGAAGGAACCAAGACATCCATCGACAGATAAATGGATAAAGAAAACATGGTATATACATATACAATGGAATATGACTCAGCTATCAGAAAGGATCAATATTTAGCATATCGATGTGGATGGCACTGGAGGGTATTATGCTGAGCAAAATAAGTCAGTCAGAGAAAAACAATTATTATATGGTTTTACTCATATGTGGAATAGAAGGAACAGCACAGAGGATCATAGGGGAAGGGAGGGAAAATGAATGCGAAGAAACCAGAGAGGAAGAAAATCCATGACAGGTTCCTAACTATTGGAAACCAACTGAGGGTTGCTGGAGGAAAGGTGGCTGGGGAGATGGGGTAACTGTGTGATGGGCATTAAGGAATGCCTGTGATGTGATGAACACTGGGTGTTATACACAACTGATGAATTGTGGAACGCTACATTTGAAACTACTGGTGTACTCTATGTTGGCTAATTCAATTTCAATTTTAAAAAACTCTATTTGGTCTGATATAAGGATTGCTACTCTGACTTCTTTTGACATCCACTTGCATGATTAATGTTTCTCCATCTCTTAATTTCCATCTGCAGGTGTCTTTAGGTGTGAAATCTTTTATACATATATACAAACTCTGTCATGCTCTTTTGCTTGGAGCATTTCGTCCACTTACATTCAAACTAATTATCATTAGACATGTATTTATTGATGTTTTGTTACTTGTTTCAGAGTTTTTTGTGTAGTTTTTCTCTGATCCTTTCTTCTCTTGCTCTCTCTCTCATGGTTTGCTCGTTTTCTTTAATGATATTCTTGGATTTCTTTCCCTTTATCTTTTGCATGTGTATTAGTGCTTTGGGTTTGTGGTGACCCCCTGGATTATATATAGCCTTTTCAGTCTATATTAAGTTGAATGCTGTTTAAGTTCAAACCCACTGTTGACTCCTCCTCATGTGTTAGGGTATATGTTTTCATATTTTACATACTTTTATTTTGTGAATCCCTTAACTGATTTTTACAGAAATACTTAATTTTACTGCTTCCTTGATTCATTATTGTCCTACTCTCACTTACGATTTTTTTCCACTCATAGTGTCCCCTTCAATATTTTTTGTAGTTAATTTAGTGGTCATGAACTCTTTTAGTTTGTGTGGCTAAGAAACTCTTTTTCTCCCCTTCTTTTCTGAAGGATAGGCTTGCTGGATAAATTATTCCTTGCTGCAGGTTTTTCTCATTCAGCACTTTGAATATTTAACGCCACTTTCTTCTGTCCTGCATAGTTTCTGCTGAAAACTCAGCTGATAGCTTTATGGGCTTTCCCTTGCATGTTAACTGTCTTCTTTTATCTTGCTGCTTTCAATGTTTTTTCTTTATCACTACCTTTTCCCATTTGGATTACTATGTGTCTTCATGTCGACCTCCTTCGGTTGATTTTGTGGGAGGGGATCTCTATGCCTTATGGATTTGTATAGGTTTCCTTCACCAGATTAGGTTAAGTTTTCAGCTCTTCTTTGGTCAAATAGATTTTCTGTCCCCTTTTCCCCCTTTTCACCTTCTGGGATCCCTCTAATGTGGGTGTTGTTACACTGGATGGAGTCACTGAATTCCCTAAGTCTCTTCTCATTTTTGCATACTTCTTTTTCCTCTCATTTTTTCCGCTTGATTACTTTCCATTACTGTCTTCTAGTTCATTAATTTGTTCCTCTGCTTCGTCCATCCTGCTAATTATTCTATCTAGTATATTCTTAATTACATTTCTTGTGTTCCACATCTCTGATTATTTCTTTCATATCTCTTTGTTAAGAGTCTCAATGATGTTCCCCCTTCTGATGTCCTCCCTCTATTCATTTCCCCAGTGAGCATCTTTATAATTGTTATCTTAAATTTTCTCTCAGGCATGTTCCTTATATCCATTTTGTTTATGTCTCTTGCTGTGGCTTTGTCCTCTTCTTTCGTTTAGGACATAGTCCTCTGTCTGCTCATTTGGCCTACTTCTCAGAGAATATCTCTCTGTTAGGAAGGTCAGATATATTGCTTGTTCTTGAAAATACTGGGCAGTACATACATTTTTAACGTGGTGATGCTGGTTCTCCCCTGAAGGTAATGCATAGCAACAACAGAGACTGGATCTGGACTGTGTCATTGTGCACAACACATGGGGTGTGCTGTTTTAACAAGACGCATGCGTGTTCTGTAGGTGATGGGGAGACATATTGTTCTCAAGCATTGTGTGGGTCTTATCAGGGAGGGTATCCACAGCACTGGGACTGAAGCAGGTCTGGTAGGTGTGCGGATGGGCCATGGTTTATGCAAGTTAGTGATTGCTAGATTGTGCTTGGTCTTGCAGGTAGGTGTCTGTTTACAATGAGGGGCCGTAGAGGGAAATGGCACCTGCCAGCTCCTTTGTTCCTGGACAAGTCCCTTAGCAAACTCTGAGTTCAGGAACTATGTCTCCCTTGTTTAGTCCTCAAGCACCTTTCAACCTGCTTCACCCAAGCTTCTCCAGACTGTTTGCTCTGCTTTCTCTTTAAGGACAGATCTCAGCTTCCTATCACCTTCTGTGCTCTCTCAGAGCTGAGACAGCTGATTTTTAAAAGTTCCAAGCTTTAGGTCTGCTGGTTGTAGACACTCACAAATTTCATCCCTTCTGATTTTCAAAGCCATAAGCTATGAGGATGTCTCTACGCTTTAGAGGCTCCCCGGTGTAGTAGTTTGTTTCTGGCCCCTCTGTGACTGTGGTTCCCTCCCTCTGGTGGTCAGAAATATGGGGTTTAGATTCCTACAGAGTCCTTGTCCTTCCTACCATCTTTGATGTGATTTCCTCTCTCCATTTAGTTGTAGAGTTTTGTTGGGAAATCTGAAGGTCCATTTCTGGGTGACTCTGGTGTGAGTGTGATCTAGTTGTATCTGTGGGAGGAGGTGAGTTTAGGGTCCTTCTACACTGCCATCTTCCCCACAATTCAGTTTATTTTGTCTCATAAAAATATTACGACTCCAACTTTCTTTTCACTTCCATTTGCATGATAAATGGTTTTGTTTCCCATTACTTCCAATCTGCTTTTATTTTTAGGTCTGAAGTGATTCTCTGGTAGGCAGCAGAGAGATGGGTCTTGCTTCCTCTTTACACTCTATGTTTTCTGATTGAGTTATTTAGTCCTTTTTTGTTAAAGCAATCATTGATAAAGTATTTGTATCTCTCTAGTTTACTTCACAAGGAAAAGTGTGACAGGCTTCGCTCTGAGAAGGAGGTCTGCGTGGAACGCCTCTTTCAACTCACGGCTTTTTTCTGGCTGACGGAAGGCTTCTCAAGGGTGTGTACGGAAGCCTACGGAAAAAGCGCCTACACTTCACTCTCCGGGGGGAAATAAAAGCAAGAACCCAAAAGCATCGGCGAGAAACCGTCTCTCAACGAACACCTTCTTTCCTGACGAGACAGAAACATGTTCAACTCTCTGTGTGTGTGTGTGTGTGTGTGTGTGTGTGTGCGCGCGCGCGCGTGAGGGAATAAGGAATGTGCCATGCCCTCACCTGGGAAAAGCAAGTCTGCGTATACGGCAACTCTCCACTAACATCTTCAGGTATCCTTGAGAGAGAAGCATTTCCAAAAGTGGGTGTGGAAGCATCATGAATGTGCCGTGCGCTTTACTACCTTTCAACACCCAAACTCAACATCCAAAAAACAAATAAGTGAGTCAAGAAATGGGCAGAAGATATGAACAGATATTTCTCCAAAGAAGACACACAAATGGCCAACAGACATAGGACAAACTGCTCAACATCACTTGGCATGGGGAAAAAGAAACCCAAATGACAATGAGATACCACTTCACACCAGTCAGAATTGCAAAAATTAACAAGCGAAGAAATAACAAATGTTGGTGAGGAGAAAGGGGAACTCTCTTACACTTCTAAGTGGGAATGAAAACTGGTACAGCCACTTTGGAAAACAATATGGAGGTTCCTCAAGAACTTAAAACAGAGCTCCCTTACAACCCAGCAATTTTATTTACCCCAAAGCTACAAATGTAGTGATCTGAAGGGGCAACGGCACCCCGAATGTTTATAGCAACATTGTCCACAATAGCCAAACCGTGGAAGGAACCAAGACATCCATCGACAGATAAATGGATAAAGAAAACATGGTATATACATATACAATGGAATATGACTCAGCTATCAGAAAGGATCAATATTTAGCATATCGATGTGGATGGCACTGGAGGGTATTATGCTGAGCAAAATAAGTCAGTCAGAGAAAAACAATTATTATATGGTTTTACTCATATGTGGAATAGAAGGAACAGCACAGAGGATCATAGGGGAAGGGAGGGAAAATGAATGCGAAGAAACCAGAGAGGAAGAAAATCCATGACAGGTTCCTAACTATTGGAAACCAACTGAGGGTTGCTGGAGGAAAGGTGGCTGGGGAGATGGGGTAACTGTGTGATGGGCATTAAGGAATGCCTGTGATGTGATGAACACTGGGTGTTATACACAACTGATGAATTGTGGAACGCTACATTTGAAACTACTGGTGTACTCTATGTTGGCTAATTCAATTTCAATTTTAAAAAACTCTATTTGGTCTGATATAAGGATTGCTACTCTGACTTCTTTTGACATCCACTTGCATGATTAATGTTTCTCCATCTCTTAATTTCCATCTGCAGGTGTCTTTAGGTGTGAAATCTTTTATACATATATACAAACTCTGTCATGCTCTTTTTCTTGGAACATTTCGTCCACTTACATTCAAACTAATTATCATTAGACATGTATTTATTGATGTTTTGTTACTTGTTTCAGAGTTTTTTGTGTAGTTTTTCTCTGATCCTTTCTTCTCTTGCTCTCTCTCTCATGGTTTGCTCGTTTTCTTTAATGATATTCTTGGATTTCTTTCCCTTTATCTTTTGCATGTGTATTAGTGCTTTGGGTTTCTGGTGACCCCCTGGATTATATATAGCCTTTTCAGTCTATATTAAGTTGAATGCTGTTTAAGTTCAAACCCACTGTTGACTCCTCCTCATGTGTTAGGGTATATGTTTTCATATTTTACATACTTTTATTTTGTGAATCCCTTAACTGATTTTTACAGAAATACTTAATTTTACTGCTTCCTTGATTCATTATTGTCCTACTCTCACTTACGATTTTTTTCCACTCATAGTGTCCCCTTCAATATTTTTTGTAGTTAATTTAGTGGTCATGAACTCTTTTAGTTTGTGTGGCTAAGAAACTCTTTTTCTCCCCTTCTTTTCTGAAGGATAGGCTTGCTGGATAAATTATTCCTTGCTGCAGGTTTTTCTCATTCAGCACTTTGAATATTTAACGCCACTTTCTTCTGTCCTGCATAGTTTCTGCTGAAAACTCAGCTGATAGCTTTATGGGCTTTCCCTTGCATGTTAACTGTCTTCTTTTATCTTGCTGCTTTCAATGTTTTTTCTTTATCACTACCTTTTCCCATTTGGATTACTATGTGTCTTCATGTCGACCTCCTTCGGTTGATTTTGTGGGAGGGGATCTCTATGCCTTATGGATTTGTATAGGTTTCCTTCACCAGATTAGGTTAAGTTTTCAGCTCTTCTTTGGTCAAATAGATTTTCTGTCCCCTTTTCCCCCTTTTCACCTTCTGGGATCCCTCTAATGTGGGTGTTGTTACACTGGATGGAGTCACTGAATTCCCTAAGTCTCTTCTCATTTTTGCATACTTCTTTTTCCTCTCATTTTTTCCGCTTGATTACTTTCCATTACTGTCTTCTAGTTCATTAATTTGTTCCTCTGCTTCGTCCATCCTGCTAATTATTCTATCTAGTATATTCTTAATTACATTTCTTGTGTTCCACATCTCTGATTATTTCTTTCATATCTCTTTGTTAAGAGTCTCAATGATGTTCCCCCTTCTGATGTCCTCCCTCTATTCATTTCCCCAGTGAGTATCTTTATAATTGTTATCTTAAATTTTCTCTCAGGCATGTTCCTTATATCCATTTTGTTTAGGTCTCTTGCTGTGGCTTTGTCCTCTTCTTTCGTTTAGGACATAGTCCTCTGTCTGCTCATTTGGCCTACTTCTCAGAGAATATCTCTCTGTTAGGAAGGTCAGATATATTGCTTGTTCTTGAAAATACTGGGCAGTACATACATTTTTAACGTGGTGATGCTGGTTCTCCTCTGAAGGTAATGCATAGCAACAACAGAGACTGGATCTGGACTGTGTCATTGTGCACAACACATGGGGTGTGCTGTTTTAACAAGACGCATGCGTGTTCTGTAGGTGATGGGGAGACATATTGTTCTCAAGGATTGTGTGGGTCTTATCAGGGAGGGTATCCACAGCACTGGGACTGAAGCAGGTCTGGTAGGTGTGGGGATGGGCCATGGTTTATGCAAGTTAGTGATTGCTAGATTGTGCTTGGTCTTGCAGGTAGGTGTCTGTTTACAATGAGGGGCCGTAGAGGGAAATGGCACCTGCCAGCTCCTTTGTTCCTGGACAAGTCCCTTAGCAAACTCTGAGTTCAGGAACTATGTCTCCCTTGTTTAGTCCTCAAGCACCTTTCAACCTGCTTCACCCAAGCTTCTCCAGACTGTTTGCTCTGCTTTCTCTTTAAGGACAGATCTCAGCTTCCTATCACCTTCTGTGCTCTCTCAGAGCTGAGACAGCTGATTTTTAAAAGTTCCAAGCTTTAAGTCTGCTGGTTGTAGACACTCACAAATTTCATCCCTTCTGATTTTCAAAGCCATAAGCTATGAGGATGTCTCTACGCTTTAGAGGCTCCCCGGTGTAGTAGTTTGTTTCTGGCCCCTCTGTGACTGTGGTTCCCTCCCTCTGGTGGTCAGAAATATGGGGTTTAGATTCCTACAGACTCCTTGTCCTTCCTACCATCTTTGATGTGATTTCCTCTCTCCATTTAGTTGTAGAGTTTTGTTGGGAAATCTGAAGGTCCATTTCTGGGTGACTCTGGTGTGAGTGTGATCTAGTTGTATCTGTGGGAGGAGGTGAGTTTAGGGTCCTTCTACACTGCCATCTTCCCCACAATTCAGTTTATTTTGTCTCATAAAAATATTACGACTCCAACTTTCTTTTCACTTCCATTTGCATGATAAATGGTTTTGTTTCCCATTACTTCCAATCTGCTTTTATTTTTAGGTCTGAAGTGATTCTCTGGTAGGCAGCAGAGAGATGGGTCTTGCTTCCTCTTTACACTCTATGTTTTCTGATTGAGTTATTTAGTCCTTTTTTGTTAAAGCAATCATTGATAAAGTATTTGTATCTCTCTAGTTTACTTCACAAGGAAAAGTGTGACAGGCTTCGCTCTGAGAAGGAGGTCTGCGTGGAACGCCTCTTTCAACTCACGGCTTTTTTCTGGCTGACGGAAGGCTTCTCAAGGGTGTGTACGGAAGCCTACGGAAAAAGCGCCTACACTTCACTCTCCGGGGGGAAATAAAAGCAAGAACCCAAAAGCATCGGCGAGAAACCGTCTCTCAACGAACACCTTCTTTCCTGACGAGACAGAAACATGTTCAACTCTCTGTGTGTGTGTGTGTGTGTGTGTGTGTGTGTGCGCGCGCGCGCGTGAGGGAATAAGGAATGTGCCATGCCCTCACCTGGGAAAAGCAAGTCTGCGTATACGGCAACTCTCCACTAACATCTTCAGGTATCCTTGAGAGAGAAGCATTTCCAAAAGTGGGTGTGGAAGCATCATGAATGTGCCGTGCGCTTTACTACCTTTCAACACCCAAACTCAACATCCAAAAAACAAATAAGTGAGTCAAGAAATGGGCAGAAGATATGAACAGATATTTCTCCAAAGAAGACACACAAATGGCCAACAGACATAGGACAAACTGCTCAACATCACTTGGCATGGGGAAAAAGAAACCCAAATGACAATGAGATACCACTTCACACCAGTCAGAATTGCAAAAATTAACAAGCGAAGAAATAACAAATGTTGGTGAGGAGAAAGGGGAACTCTCTTACACTTCTAAGTGGGAATGAAAACTGGTACAGCCACTTTGGAAAACAATATGGAGGTTCCTCAAGAACTTAAAACAGAGCTCCCTTACAACCCAGCAATTTTATTTACCCCAAAGCTACAAATGTAGTGATCTGAAGGGGCAACGGCACCCCGAATGTTTATAGCAACATTGTCCACAATAGCCAAACCGTGGAAGGAACCAAGACATCCATCGACAGATAAATGGATAAAGAAAACATGGTATATACATATACAATGGAATATGACTCAGCTATCAGAAAGGATCAATATTTAGCATATCGATGTGGATGGCACTGGAGGGTATTATGCTGAGCAAAATAAGTCAGTCAGAGAAAAACAATTATTATATGGTTTTACTCATATGTGGAATAGAAGGAACAGCACAGAGGATCATAGGGGAAGGGAGGGAAAATGAATGCGAAGAAACCAGAGAGGAAGAAAATCCATGACAGGTTCCTAACTATTGGAAACCAACTGAGGGTTGCTGGAGGAAAGGTGGCTGGGGAGATGGGGTAACTGTGTGATGGGCATTAAGGAATGCCTGTGATGTGATGAACACTGGGTGTTATACACAACTGATGAATTGTGGAACGCTACATTTGAAACTACTGGTGTACTCTATGTTGGCTAATTCAATTTCAATTTTAAAAAACTCTATTTGGTCTGATATAAGGATTGCTACTCTGACTTCTTTTGACATCCACTTGCATGATTAATGTTTCTCCATCTCTTAATTTCCATCTGCAGGTGTCTTTAGGTGTGAAATCTTTTATACATATATACAAACTCTGTCATGCTCTTTTTCTTGGAACATTTCGTCCACTTACATTCAAACTAATTATCATTAGACATGTATTTATTGATGTTTTGTTACTTGTTTCAGAGTTTTTTGTGTAGTTTTTCTCTGATCCTTTCTTCTCTTGCTCTCTCTCTCATGGTTTGCTCGTTTTCTTTAATGATATTCTTGGATTTCTTTCCCTTTATCTTTTGCATGTGTATTAGTGCTTTGGGTTTCTGGTGACCCCCTGGATTATATATAGCCTTTTCAGTCTATATTAAGTTGAATGCTGTTTAAGTTCAAACCCACTGTTGACTCCTCCTCATGTGTTAGGGTATATGTTTTCATATTTTACATACTTTTATTTTGTGAATCCCTTAACTGATTTTTACAGAAATACTTAATTTTACTGCTTCCTTGATTCATTATTGTCCTACTCTCACTTACGATTTTTTTCCACTCATAGTGTCCCCTTCAATATTTTTTGTAGTTAATTTAGTGGTCATGAACTCTTTTAGTTTGTGTGGCTAAGAAACTCTTTTTCTCCCCTTCTTTTCTGAAGGATAGGCTTGCTGGATAAATTATTCCTTGCTGCAGGTTTTTCTCATTCAGCACTTTGAATATTTAACGCCACTTTCTTCTGTCCTGCATAGTTTCTGCTGAAAACTCAGCTGATAGCTTTATGGGCTTTCCCTTGCATGTTAACTGTCTTCTTTTATCTTGCTGCTTTCAATGTTTTTTCTTTATCACTACCTTTTCCCATTTGGATTACTATGTGTCTTCATGTCGACCTCCTTCGGTTGATTTTGTGGGAGGGGATCTCTATGCCTTATGGATTTGTATAGGTTTCCTTCACCAGATTAGGTTAAGTTTTCAGCTCTTCTTTGGTCAAATAGATTTTCTGTCCCCTTTTCCCCCTTTTCACCTTCTGGGATCCCTCTAATGTGGGTGTTGTTACACTGGATGGAGTCACTGAATTCCCTAAGTCTCTTCTCATTTTTGCATACTTCTTTTTCCTCTCATTTTTTCCGCTTGATTACTTTCCATTACTGTCTTCTAGTTCATTAATTTGTTCCTCTGCTTCGTCCATCCTGCTAATTATTCTATCTAGTATATTCTTAATTACATTTCTTGTGTTCCACATCTCTGATTATTTCTTTCATATCTCTTTGTTAAGAGTCTCAATGATGTTCCCCCTTCTGATGTCCTCCCTCTATTCATTTCCCCAGTGAGTATCTTTATAATTGTTATCTTAAATTTTCTCTCAGGCATGTTCCTTATATCCATTTTGTTTAGGTCTCTTGCTGTGGCTTTGTCCTCTTCTTTCGTTTAGGACATAGTCCTCTGTCTGCTCATTTGGCCTACTTCTCAGAGAATATCTCTCTGTTAGGAAGGTCAGATATATTGCTTGTTCTTGAAAATACTGGGCAGTACATACATTTTTAACGTGGTGATGCTGGTTCTCCTCTGAAGGTAATGCATAGCAACAACAGAGACTGGATCTGGACTGTGTCATTGTGCACAACACATGGGGTGTGCTGTTTTAACAAGACGCATGCGTGTTCTGTAGGTGATGGGGAGACATATTGTTCTCAAGGATTGTGTGGGTCTTATCAGGGAGGGTATCCACAGCACTGGGACTGAAGCAGGTCTGGTAGGTGTGGGGATGGGCCATGGTTTATGCAAGTTAGTGATTGCTAGATTGTGCTTGGTCTTGCAGGTAGGTGTCTGTTTACAATGAGGGGCCGTAGAGGGAAATGGCACCTGCCAGCTCCTTTGTTCCTGGACAAGTCCCTTAGCAAACTCTGAGTTCAGGAACTATGTCTCCCTTGTTTAGTCCTCAAGCACCTTTCAACCTGCTTCACCCAAGCTTCTCCAGACTGTTTGCTCTGCTTTCTCTTTAAGGACAGATCTCAGCTTCCTATCACCTTCTGTGCTCTCTCAGAGCTGAGACAGCTGATTTTTAAAAGTTCCAAGCTTTAAGTCTGCTGGTTGTAGACACTCACAAATTTCATCCCTTCTGATTTTCAAAGCCATAAGCTATGAGGATGTCTCTACGCTTTAGAGGCTCCCCGGTGTAGTAGTTTGTTTCTGGCCCCTCTGTGACTGTGGTTCCCTCCCTCTGGTGGTCAGAAATATGGGGTTTAGATTCCTACAGACTCCTTGTCCTTCCTACCATCTTTGATGTGATTTCCTCTCTCCATTTAGTTGTAGAGTTTTGTTGGGAAATCTGAAGGTCCATTTCTGGGTGACTCTGGTGTGAGTGTGATCTAGTTGTATCTGTGGGAGGAGGTGAGTTTAGGGTCCTTCTACACTGCCATCTTCCCCACAATTCAGTTTATTTTGTCTCATAAAAATATTACGACTCCAACTTTCTTTTCACTTCCATTTGCATGATAAATGGTTTTGTTTCCCATTACTTCCAATCTGCTTTTATTTTTAGGTCTGAAGTGATTCTCTGGTAGGCAGCAGAGAGATGGGTCTTGCTTCCTCTTTACACTCTATGTTTTCTGATTGAGTTATTTAGTCCTTTTTTGTTAAAGCAATCATTGATAAAGTATTTGTATCTCTCTAGTTTACTTCACAAGGAAAAGTGTGACAGGCTTCGCTCTGAGAAGGAGGTCTGCGTGGAACGCCTCTTTCAACTCACGGCTTTTTTCTGGCTGACGGAAGGCTTCTCAAGGGTGTGTACGGAAGCCTACGGAAAAAGCGCCTACACTTCACTCTCCGGGGGGAAATAAAAGCAAGAACCCAAAAGCATCGGCGAGAAACCGTCTCTCAACGAACACCTTCTTTCCTGACGAGACAGAAACATGTTCAACTCTGTGTGTGTGTGTGTGTGTGTGTGTGTGTGTGTGTGTGTGCGCGCGCGCGCGTGAGGGAATAAGGAATGTGCCATGCCCTCACCTGGGAAAAGCAAGTCTGCGTATACGGCAACTCTCCACTAACATCTTCAGGTATCCTTGAGAGAGAAGCATTTCCAAAAGTGGGTGTGGAAGCATCATGAATGTGCCGTACGCTTTACTACCTTTCAACACCCAAACTCAACATCCAAAAAACAAATAAGTGAGTCAAGAAATGGGCAGAAGATATGAACAGATATTTCTCCAAAGAAGACACACAAATGGCCAACAGACATAGGACAAACTGCTCAACATCACTTGGCATGGGGAAAAAGAAACCCAAATGACAATGAGATACCACTTCACACCAGTCAGAATTGCAAAAATTAACAAGCGAAGAAATAACAAATGTTGGTGAGGAGAAAGGGGAACTCTCTTACACTTCTAAGTGGGAATGAAAACTGGTACAGCCACTTTGGAAAACAATATGGAGGTTCCTCAAGAACTTAAAACAGAGCTCCCTTACAACCCAGCAATTTTATTTACCCCAAAGCTACAAATGTAGTGATCTGAAGGGGCAACGGCACCCCGAATGTTTATAGCAACATTGTCCACAATAGCCAAACCGTGGAAGGAACCAAGACATCCATCGACAGATAAATGGATAAAGAAAACATGGTATATACATATACAATGGAATATGACTCAGCTATCAGAAAGGATCAATATTTAGCATATCGATGTGGATGGCACTGGAGGGTATTATGCTGAGCAAAATAAGTCAGTCAGAGAAAAACAATTATTATATGGTTTTACTCATATGTGGAATAGAAGGAACAGCACAGAGGATCATAGGGGAAGGGAGGGAAAATGAATGCGAAGAAACCAGAGAGGAAGAAAATCCATGACAGGTTCCTAACTATTGGAAACCAACTGAGGGTTGCTGGAGGAAAGGTGGCTGGGGAGATGGGGTAACTGTGTGATGGGCATTAAGGAATGCCTGTGATGTGATGAACACTGGGTGTTATACACAACTGATGAATTGTGGAACGCTACATTTGAAACTACTGGTGTACTCTATGTTGGCTAATTCAATTTCAATTTTAAAAAACTCTATTTGGTCTGATATAAGGATTGCTACTCTGACTTCTTTTGACATCCACTTGCATGATTAATGTTTCTCCATCTCTTAATTTCCATCTGCAGGTGTCTTTAGGTGTGAAATCTTTTATACATATATACAAACTCTGTCATGCTCTTTTGCTTGGAGCATTTCGTCCACTTACATTCAAACTAATTATCATTAGACATGTATTTATTGATGTTTTGTTACTTGTTTCAGAGTTTTTTGTGTAGTTTTTCTCTGATCCTTTCTTCTCTTGCTCTCTCTCTCATGGTTTGCTCGTTTTCTTTAATGATATTCTTGGATTTCTTTCCCTTTATCTTTTGCATGTGTATTAGTGCTTTGGGTTTGTGGTGACCCCCTGGATTATATATAGCCTTTTCAGTCTATATTAAGTTGAATGCTGTTTAAGTTCAAACCCACTGTTGACTCCTCCTCATGTGTTAGGGTATATGTTTTCATATTTTACATACTTTTATTTTGTGAATCCCTTAACTGATTTTTACAGAAATACTTAATTTTACTGCTTCCTTGATTCATTATTGTCCTACTCTCACTTACGATTTTTTTCCACTCATAGTGTCCCCTTCAATATTTTTTGTAGTTAATTTAGTGGTCATGAACTCTTTTAGTTTGTGTGGCTAAGAAACTCTTTTTCTCCCCTTCTTTTCTGAAGGATAGGCTTGCTGGATAAATTATTCCTTGCTGCAGGTTTTTCTCATTCAGCACTTTGAATATTTAACGCCACTTTCTTCTGTCCTGCATAGTTTCTGCTGAAAACTCAGCTGATAGCTTTATGGGCTTTCCCTTGCATGTTAACTGTCTTCTTTTATCTTGCTGCTTTCAATGTTTTTTCTTTATCACTACCTTTTCCCATTTGGATTACTATGTGTCTTCATGTCGACCTCCTTCGGTTGATTTTGTGGGAGGGGATCTCTATGCCTTATGGATTTGTATAGGTTTCCTTCACCAGATTAGGTTAAGTTTTCAGCTCTTCTTTGGTCAAATAGATTTTCTGTCCCCTTTTCCCCCTTTTCACCTTCTGGGATCCCTCTAATGTGGGTGTTGTTACACTGGATGGAGTCACTGAATTCCCTAAGTCTCTTCTCATTTTTGCATACTTCTTTTTCCTCTCATTTTTTCCGCTTGATTACTTTCCATTACTGTCTTCTAGTTCATTAATTTGTTCCTCTGCTTCGTCCATCCTGCTAATTATTCTATCTAGTATATTCTTAATTACATTTCTTGTGTTCCACATCTCTGATTATTTCTTTCATATCTCTTTGTTAAGAGTCTCAATGATGTTCCCCCTTCTGATGTCCTCCCTCTATTCATTTCCCCAGTGAGTATCTTTATAATTGTTATCTTAAATTTTCTCTCAGGCATGTTCCTTATATCCATTTTGTTTAGGTCTCTTGCTGTGGCTTTGTCCTCTTCTTTCGTTTAGGACATAGTCCTCTGTCTGCTCATTTGGCCTACTTCTCAGAGAATATCTCTCTGTTAGGAAGGTCAGATATATTGCTTGTTCTTGAAAATACTGGGCAGTACATACATTTTTAACTTGGTGATGCTGGTTCTCCTCTGAAGGTAATGCATAGCAACAACAGAGACTGGATCTGGACTGTGTCATTGTGCACAACACATGGGGTGTGCTGTTTTAACAAGACGCATGCGTGTTCTGTAGGTGATGGGGAGACATATTGTTCTCAAGGATTGTGTGGGTCTTATCAGGGAGGGTATCCACAGCACTGGGACTGAAGCAGGTCTGGTAGGTGTGGGGATGGGCCATGGTTTATGCAAGTTAGTGATTGCTAGATTGTGCCTGGTCTTGCAGGTAGGTGTCTGTTTACAATGAGGGGCCGTAGAGGGAAATGGCACCTGCCAGCTCCTTTGTTCCTGGACAAGTCCCTTAGCAAACTCTGAGTTCAGGAACTATGTCTCCCTTGTTTAGTCCTCAAGCACCTTTCAACCTGCTTCACCCAAGCTTCTCCAGACTGTTTGCTCTGCTTTCTCTTTAAGGACAGATCTCAGCTTCCTATCACCTTCTGTGCTCTCTCAGAGCTGAGACAGCTGATTTTTAAAAGTTCCAAGCTTTAGGTCTGCTGGTTGTAGACACTCACAAATTTCATCCCTTCTGATTTTCAAAGCCATAAGCTATGAGGATGTCTCTACGCTTTAGAGGCTCGCCGGTGTAGTAGTTTGTTTCTGGCCCCTCTGTGACTGTGGTTCCCTCCCTCTGGTGGTCAGAAATATGGGGTTTAGATTGCTACAGAGTCCTTGTCCTTCCTACCATCTTTGATGTGATTTCCTCTCTCCATTTAGTTGTAGAGTTTTGTTGGGAAATCTGAAGGTCCATTTCTGGGTGACTCTGGTGTGAGTGTGATCTAGTTGTATCTGTGGGAGGAGGTGAGTTTAGGGTCCTTCTACACTGCCATCTTCCCCACAATTCAGTTTATTTTGTCTCATAAAAATATTACGACTCCAACTTTCTTTTCACTTCCATTTGCATGATAAATGGTTTTGTTTCCCATTACTTCCAATCTGCTTTTATTTTTAGGTCTGAAGTGATTCTCTGGTAGGCAGCAGAGAGATGGGTCTTGCTTCCTCTTTACACTCTATGTTTTCTGATTGAGTTATTTAGTCCTTTTTTGTTAAAGCAATCATTGATAAAGTATTTGTATCTCTCTAGTTTACTTCACAAGGAAAAGTGTGACAGGCTTCGCTCTGAGAAGGAGGTCTGCGTGGAACGCCTCTTTCAACTCACGGCTTGTTTCTGGCTGACGGAAGGCTTCTCAAGGGTGTGTACGGAAGCCTACAAAAAAGCGCCTACACTTCACACTCCGGGGGGAAATAAAAGCAGGAACCCAAAAGCATCGGTGAGAAACCGTCTCTCAACGAACACCTTCTTTCCTGACGAGACAGAAACATGTTCAACTGTGTGTGTGTGTGTGTGTGTGTGTGTGTGCGCGTGCGCGCGTGAGGGAATAAGGAATGTGCCATGCCCTCACCTGGGAAAAGCAAGTCTGCGTATACGGCAACTCTCCACTAACATCTTCAGGTATCCTTGAGAGAGAAGCATTTCCAAAACTGGGTGTGGAAGCATCATGAATGTGCCGTACGCTTTACTACCTTTCAACACCCAAACTCAACATCCAAAAAACAAATAAGTGAGTCAAGAAATGGGCAGAAGATATGAACAGATATTTCTCCAAAGAAGACACACAAATGGCCAACAGACATAGGACAAACTGCTCAACATCACTTGGCATGGGGAAAAAGAAACCCAAATGACAATGAGATACCACTTCACACCAGTCAGAATTGCAAAAATTAACAAGCGAAGAAATAACAAATGTTGGTGAGGAGAAAGGGGAACTCTCTTACACTTCTAAGTGTGAATGAAAACTGGTACAGCCACTTTGGAAAACAATATGGAGGTTCCTCAAGAACTTAAAACAGAGCTCTCTTACAACCCAGCAATTTTATTTACCCCAAAGCTACAAATGTAGTGATCTGAAGGGGCAACGGCACCCCGAATGTTTAGAGCAACATTGTCCACAATAGCCAAACCGTGGAAGGAACCAAGACATCCATCGACAGATAAATGGATAAAGAAAACATGGTATATACATATACAATGGAATATGACTCAGCCATCAGAAAGGATCAATATTTAGCATATCGATGTGGATGGCACTGGAGGGTATTATGCTGAGCAAAATAAGTCAGTCAGAGTAAAACAATTATTATATGGTTTTACTCATATGTGGAATAGAAGGAACAGCACAGAGGATCATAGGGGAAGGGAGGGAAAATGAATGCGAAGAAACCAGAGAGGAAGAAAATCCATGACAGGTTCCTAACTATTGGAAACCAACTGAGGGTTGCTGGAGGAAAGGTGGGTGGGGAGATGGAGTAACTGTGTGATGGGCATTAAGGAATGCATGGGATGTGATGAACACTGGGTGTTATACACAACTGATGAATTGTGGAACGCTACATTTGCAACTACTGGTGTACTCTATGTTGGCTAATTCAATTTCAATTTTAAAAAACTCTATTTGGTCTGATATAAGGATTGCTACTCTGACTTCTTTTGACATCCACTTGCATGATTAATGTTTCTCCATCTCTTAATTTCCATCTGCAGGTGTCTTTAGGTGTGAAATCTTTTATACATATATACAAACTCTGTCATGCTCTTTTGCTTGGAACATTTCGTCCACTTACATTCAAACTAATTATCATTAGACATGTATTTATTGATGTTTTGTTACTTGTTTCAGAGTTTTTTGTGTAGTTTTTCTCTGATCCTTTCTTCTCTTGCTCTCTCTCTCATGGTTTGCTCGTTTTCTTTAATGATATTCTTGGATTTCTTTCCCTTTATCTTTTGCATGTGTATTAGTGCTTTGGGTTTCTGGTGACCCCCTGGATTATATATAGCCTTTTCAGTCTATATTAAGTTGAATGCTGTTTAAGTTCAAACCCACTGTTGACTCCTCCTCATGTGTTAGGGTATATGTTTTCATATTTTACATACTTTTATTTTGTGAATCCCTTAACTGATTTTTACAGAAATACTTAATTTTACTGCTTCCTTGATTCATTATTGTCCTACTCTCACTTACGGTTTTTTTCCACTCATAGTGTCCCCTTCAATATTTTTTGTAGTTAATTTAGTGGTCATGAACTCTTTTAGTTTGTGTGGCTAAGAAACTCTTTTTCTCCCCTTCTTTTCTGAAGGATAGGCTTGCTGGATAAATTATTCCTTGCTGCAGGTTTTTCTCATTCAGCACTTTGAATATTTAACGCCACTTTCTTCTGTCCTGCATAGTTTCTGCTGAAAACTCAGCTGATAGATTTATGGGCTTTCCCTTGCATGTTAACTGTCTTCTTTTATCTTGCTGCTTTAAATGTTTTTTCTTTATCACTACCTTTTCCCATTTGGATTACTATGTGTCTTCATGTCGACCTCCTTCGGTTGATTTTGTGGGAGGGGATCTCTATGCCTTATGGATTTGTATAGGTTTCCTTCACCAGATTAGGTTAAGTTTTCAGCTCTTCTTTGGTCAAATAGATTTTCTGTCCCCTTTTCCCCCTTTTCACCTTCTGGGATCCCTCTAATGTGGGTGTTGTTACACTGGATGGAGTCACTGAATTCCCTAAGTCTCTTCTCATTTTTGCATACTTCTTTTTCCTCTCATTTTTTCCGCTTGATTACTTTCCATTACTGTCTTCTAGTTCATTAATTTGTTCCTCTGCTTCGTCCATCCTGCTAATTATTCTATCTAGTATATTCTTAATTACATTTATTGTGTTCCACATCTCTGATTATTTCTTTCATATCTCTTTGTTAAGAGTCTCAATGATGTTCCCCCTTCTGATGTCCTCCCTCTATTCATTTCCCCAGTGAGTATCTTTATAATTGTTATCTTAAATTTTCTCTCAGGCATGTTCCTTATATCCATTTTGTTTAGGTCTCTTGCTGTGGCTTTGTCCTCTTCTTTCGTTTAGGACATAGTCCTCTGTCTGCTCATTTGGCCTACTTCTCAGAGAATATCTCTCTGTTAGGAAGGTCAGATATATTGCTTGTTCTTGAAAATACTGGGCAGTACATACATTTTTAACGTGGTGATGCTGGTTCTCCTCTGAAGGTAATGCATAGCAACAACAGAGACTGGATCTGGACTGTGTCATTGTGCACAACACATGGGGTGTGCTGTTTTAACAAGACGCATGCGTGTTCTGTAGGTGATGGGGAGACATATTGTTCTCAAGGATTGTGTGGGTCTTATCAGGGAGGGTATCCACAGCACTGGGACTGAAGCAGGTCTGGTAGGTGTGGGGATGGGCCATGGTTTATGCAAGTTAGTGATTGCTAGATTGTGCCTGGTCTTGCAGGTAGGTGTCTGTTTACAATGAGGGGCCGTAGAGGGAAATGGCACCTGCCAGCTCCTTTGTTCCTGGACAAGTCCCTTAGCAAACTCTGAGTTCAGGAACTATGTCTCCCTTGTTTAGTCCTCAAGCACCTTTCAACCTGCTTCACCCAAGCTTCTCCAGACTGTTTGCTCTGCTTTCTCTTTAAGGACAGATCTCAGCTTCCTATCACCTTCTGTGCTCTCTCAGAGCTGAGACAGCTGATTTTTAAAAGTTCCAAGCTTTAAGTCTGCTGGTTGTAGACACTCACAAATTTCATCCCTTCTGATTTTCAAAGCCATAAGCTATGAGGATGTCTCTACGCTTTAGAGGCTCCCCGGTGTAGTAGTTTGTTTCTGGCCCCTCTGTGACTGTGGTTCCCTCCCTCTGGTGGTCAGAAATATGGGGTTTAGATTCCTACAGAGTCCTTGTCCTTCCTACCATCTTTGATGTGATTTCCTCTCTCCATTTAGTTGTAGAGTTTTGTTGGGAAATCTGAAGGTCCATTTCTGGGTGACTCTGGTGTGAGTGTGATCTAGTTGTATCTGTGGGAGGAGGTGAGTTTAGGGTCCTTCTACACTGCCATCTTCCCCACAATTCAGTTTATTTTGTCTCATAAAAATATTACGACTCCAACTTTCTTTTCACTTCCATTTGCATGATAAATGGTTTTGTTTCCCATTACTTCCAATCTGCTTTTATTTTTAGGTCTGAAGTGATTCTCTGGTAGGCAGCAGAGAGATGGGTCTTGCTTCCTCTTTACACTCTATGTTTTCTGATTGAGTTATTTAGTCCTTTTTTGTTAAAGCAATCATTGATAAAGTATTTGTATCTCTCTAGTTTACTTCACAAGGAAAAGTGTGACAGGCTTCGCTCTGAGAAGGAGGTCTGCGTGGAACGCCTCTTTCAACTCACGGCTTTTTTCTGGCTGACGGAAGGCTTCTCAAGGGTGTGTACGGAAGCCTACGGAAAAAGCGCCTACACTTCACTCTCCGGGGGGAAATAAAAGCAAGAACCCAAAAGCATCGGCGAGAAACCGTCTCTCAACGAACACCTTCTTTCCTGACGAGACAGAAACATGTTCAACTCTGTGTGTGTGTGTGTGTGTGTGTGTGTGTGTGTGTGTGCGCGCGCGCGCGTGAGGGAATAAGGAATGTGCCATGCCCTCACCTGGGAAAAGCAAGTCTGCGTATAGGGCAACTCTCCACTAACATCTTCAGGTATCCTTGAGAGAGAAGCATTTCCAAAAGTGGGTGTGGAAGCATCATGAATGTGCCGTACGCTTTACTACCTTTCAACACCCAAACTCAACATCCAAAAAACAAATAAGTGAGTCAAGAAATGGGCAGAAGATATGAACAGATATTTCTCCAAAGAAGACACACAAATGGCCAACAGACATATGACAAACTGCTCAACATCACTTGGCATGGGGAAAAAGAAACCCAAATGACAATGAGATACCACTTCACACCAGTCAGAATTGCAAAAATTAACAAGCGAAGAAATAACAAATGTTGGTGAGGAGAAAGGGGAACTCTCTTACACTTCTAAGTGGGAATGAAAACTGGTACAGCCACTTTGGAAAACAATATGGAGGTTCCTCAAGAACTTAAAACAGAGCTCCCTTACAACCCAGCAATTTTATTTACCCCAAAGCTACAAATGTAGTGATCTGAAGGGGCAACGGCACCCCGAATGTTTATAGCAACATTGTCCACAATAGCCAAACCGTGGAAGGAACCAAGACATCCATCGACAGATAAATGGATAAAGAAAACATGGTATATACATATACAATGGAATATGACTCAGCTATCAGAAAGGATCAATATTTAGCATATCGATGTGGATGGCACTGGAGGGTATTATGCTGAGCAAAATAAGTCAGTCAGAGAAAAACAATTATTATATGGTTTTACTCATATGTGGAATAGAAGGAACAGCACAGAGGATCATAGGGGAAGGGAGGGAAAATGAATGCGAAGAAACCAGAGAGGAAGAAAATCCATGACAGGTTCCTAACTATTGGAAACCAACTGAGGGTTGCTGGAGGAAAGGTGGCTGGGGAGATGGGGTAACTGTGTGATGGGCATTAAGGAATGCCTGTGATGTGATGAACACTGGGTGTTATACACAACTGATGAATTGTGGAACGCTACATTTGAAACTACTGGTGTACTCTATGTTGGCTAATTCAATTTCAATTTTAAAAAACTCTATTTGGTCTGATATAAGGATTGCTACTCTGACTTCTTTTGACATCCACTTGCATGATTAATGTTTCTCCATCTCTTAATTTCCATCTGCAGGTGTCTTTAGGTGTGAAATCTTTTATACATATATACAAACTCTGTCATGCTCTTTTGCTTGGAGCATTTCGTCCACTTACATTCAAACTAATTATCATTAGACATGTATTTATTGATGTTTTGTTACTTGTTTCAGAGTTTTTTGTGTAGTTTTTCTCTGATCCTTTCTTCTCTTGCTCTCTCTCTCATGGTTTGCTCGTTTTCTTTAATGATATTCTTGGATTTCTTTCCCTTTATCTTTTGCATGTGTATTAGTGCTTTGGGTTTGTGGTGACCCCCTGGATTATATATAGCCTTTTCAGTCTATATTAAGTTGAATGCTGTTTAAGTTCAAACCCACTGTTGACTCCTCCTCATGTGTTAGGGTATATGTTTTCATATTTTACATACTTTTATTTTGTGAATCCCTTAACTGATTTTTACAGAAATACTTAATTTTACTGCTTCCTTGATTCATTATTGTCCTACTCTCACTTACGATTTTTTTCCACTCATAGTGTCCCCTTCAATATTTTTTGTAGTTAATTTAGTGGTCATGAACTCTTTTAGTTTGTGTGGCTAAGAAACTCTTTTTCTCCCCTTCTTTTCTGAAGGATAGGCTTGCTGGATAAATTATTCCTTGCTGCAGGTTTTTCTCATTCAGCACTTTGAATATTTAACGCCACTTTCTTCTGTCCTGCATAGTTTCTGCTGAAAACTCAGCTGATAGCTTTATGGGCTTTCCCTTGCATGTTAACTGTCTTCTTTTATCTTGCTGCTTTCAATGTTTTTTCTTTATCACTACCTTTTCCCATTTGGATTACTATGTGTCTTCATGTCGACCTCCTTCGGTTGATTTTGTGGGAGGGGATCTCTATGCCTTATGGATTTGTATAGGTTTCCTTCACCAGATTAGGTTAAGTTTTCAGCTCTTCTTTGGTCAAATAGATTTTCTGTCCCCTTTTCCCCCTTTTCACCTTCTGGGATCCCTCTAATGTGGGTGTTGTTACACTGGATGGAGTCACTGAATTCCCTAAGTCTCTTCTCATTTTTGCATACTTCTTTTTCCTCTCATTTTTTCCGCTTGATTACTTTCCATTACTGTCTTCTAGTTCATTAATTTGTTCCTCTGCTTCGTCCATCCTGCTAATTATTCTATCTAGTATATTCTTAATTACATTTCTTGTGTTCCACATCTCTGATTATTTCTTTCATATCTCTTTGTTAAGAGTCTCAATGATGTTCCCCCTTCTGATGTCCTCCCTCTATTCATTTCCCCAGTGAGTATCTTTATAATTGTTATCTTAAATTTTCTCTCAGGCATGTTCCTTATATCCATTTTGTTTAGGTCTCTTGCTGTGGCTTTGTCCTCTTCTTTCGTTTAGGACATAGTCCTCTGTCTGCTCATTTGGCCTACTTCTCAGAGAATATCTCTCTGTTAGGAAGGTCAGATATATTGCTTGTTCTTGAAAATACTGGGCAGTACATACATTTTTAACTTGGTGATGCTGGTTCTCCTCTGAAGGTAATGCATAGCAACAACAGAGACTGGATCTGGACTGTGTCATTGTGCACAACACATGGGGTGTGCTGTTTTAACAAGACGCATGCGTGTTCTGTAGGTGATGGGGAGACATATTGTTCTCAAGGATTGTGTGGGTCTTATCAGGGAGGGTATCCACAGCACTGGGACTGAAGCAGGTCTGGTAGGTGTGGGGATGGGCCATGGTTTATGCAAGTTAGTGATTGCTAGATTGTGCCTGGTCTTGCAGGTAGGTGTCTGTTTACAATGAGGGGCCGTAGAGGGAAATGGCACCTGCCAGCTCCTTTGTTCCTGGACAAGTCCCTTAGCAAACTCTGAGTTCAGGAACTATGTCTCCCTTGTTTAGTCCTCAAGCACCTTTCAACCTGCTTCACCCAAGCTTCTCCAGACTGTTTGCTCTGCTTTCTCTTTAAGGACAGATCTCAGCTTCCTATCACCTTCTGTGCTCTCTCAGAGCTGAGACAGCTGATTTTTAAAAGTTCCAAGCTTTAGGTCTGCTGGTTGTAGACACTCACAAATTTCATCCCTTCTGATTTTCAAAGCCATAAGCTATGAGGATGTCTCTACGCTTTAGAGGCTCGCCGGTGTAGTAGTTTGTTTCTGGCCCCTCTGTGACTGTGGTTCCCTCCCTCTGGTGGTCAGAAATATGGGGTTTAGATTGCTACAGAGTCCTTGTCCTTCCTACCATCTTTGATGTGATTTCCTCTCTCCATTTAGTTGTAGAGTTTTGTTGGGAAATCTGAAGGTCCATTTCTGGGTGACTCTGGTGTGAGTGTGATCTAGTTGTATCTGTGGGAGGAGGTGAGTTTAGGGTCCTTCTACACTGCCATCTTCCCCACAATTCAGTTTATTTTGTCTCATAAAAATATTACGACTCCAACTTTCTTTTCACTTCCATTTGCATGATAAATGGTTTTGTTTCCCATTACTTCCAATCTGCTTTTATTTTTAGGTCTGAAGTGATTCTCTGGTAGGCAGCAGAGAGATGGGTCTTGCTTCCTCTTTACACTCTATGTTTTCTGATTGAGTTATTTAGTCCTTTTTTGTTAAAGCAATCATTGATAAAGTATTTGTATCTCTCTAGTTTACTTCACAAGGAAAAGTGTGACAGGCTTCGCTCTGAGAAGGAGGTCTGCGTGGAACGCCTCTTTCAACTCACGGCTTGTTTCTGGCTGACGGAAGGCTTCTCAAGGGTGTGTACGGAAGCCTACAAAAAAGCGCCTACACTTCACTCTCCGGGGGGAAATAAAAGCAGGAACCCAAAAGCATCGGTGAGAAACCGTCTCTCAACGAACACCTTCTTTCCTGACGAGACAGAAACATGTTCAACTGTGTGTGTGTGTGTGTGTGTGTGTGTGCGCGTGCGCGCGTGAGGGAATAAGGAATGTGCCATGCCCTCACCTGGGAAAAGCAAGTCTGCGTATACGGCAACTCTCCACTAACATCTTCAGGTATCCTTGAGAGAGAAGCATTTCCAAAACTGGGTGTGGAAGCATCATGAATGTGCCGTACGCTTTACTACCTTTCAACACCCAAACTCAACATCCAAAAAACAAATAAGTGAGTCAAGAAATGGGCAGAAGATATGAACAGATATTTCTCCAAAGAAGACACACAAATGGCCAACAGACATATGACAAACTGCTCAACATCACTTGGCATGGGGAAAAAGAAACCCAAATGACAATGAGATACCACTTCACACCAGTCAGAATTGCAAAAATTAACAAGCGAAGAAATAACAAATGTTGGTGAGGAGAAAGGGGAACTCTCTTACACTTCTAAGTGTGAATGAAAACTGGTACAGCCACTTTGGAAAACAATATGGAGGTTCCTCAAGAACTTAAAACAGAGCTCTCTTACAACCCAGCAATTTTATTTACCCCAAAGCTACAAATGTAGTGATCTGAAGGGGCAACGGCACCCCGAATGTTTAGAGCAACATTGTCCACAATAGCCAAACCGTGGAAGGAACCAAGACATCCATCGACAGATAAATGGATAAAGAAAACATGGTATATACATATACAATGGAATATGACTCAGCCATCAGAAAGGATCAATATTTAGCATATCGATGTGGATGGCACTGGAGGGTATTATGCTGAGCAAAATAAGTCAGTCAGAGTAAAACAATTATTATATGGTTTTACTCATATGTGGAATAGAAGGAACAGCACAGAGGATCATAGGGGAAGGGAGGGAAAATGAATGCGAAGAAACCAGAGAGGAAGAAAATCCATGACAGGTTCCTAACTATTGGAAACCAACTGAGGGTTGCTGGAGGAAAGGTGGCTGGGGAGATGGGGTAACTGTGTGATGGGCATTAAGGAATGCCTGTGATGTGATGAACACTGGGTGTTATACACAACTGATGAATTGTGGAACGCTACATTTGAAACTACTGGTGTACTCTATGTTGGCTAATTCAATTTCAATTTTAAAAAACTCTATTTGGTCTGATATAAGGATTGCTACTCTGACTTCTTTTGACATCCACTTGCATGATTAATGTTTCTCCATCTCTTAATTTCCATCTGCAGGTGCCTTTAGGTGTGAAATCTTTTATACATATATACAAACTCTGTCATGCTCTTTTGCTTGGAGCATTTCGTCCACTTACATTCAAACTAATTATCATTAGACATGTATTTATTGATGTTTTGTTACTTGTTTCAGAGTTTTTTGTGTAGTTTTTCTCTGATCCTTTCTTCTCTTGCTCTCTCTCTCATGGTTTGCTCGTTTTCTTTAATGATATTCTTGGATTTCTTTCCCTTTATCTTTTGCATGTGTATTAGTGCTTTGGGTTTGTGGTGACCCCCTGGATTATATATAGCCTTTTCAGTCTATATTAAGTTGAATGCTGTTTAAGTTCAAACCCACTGTTGACTCCTCCTCATGTGTTAGGGTATATGTTTTCATATTTTACATACTTTTATTTTGTGAATCCCTTAACTGATTTTTACAGAAATACTTAATTTTACTGCTTCCTTGATTCATTATTGTCCTACTCTCACTTACGATTTTTTTCCACTCATAGTGTCCCCTTCAATATTTTTTGTAGTTAATTTAGTGGTCATGAACTCTTTTAGTTTGTGTGGCTAAGAAACTCTTTTTCTCCCCTTCTTTTCTGAAGGATAGGCTTGCTGGATAAATTATTCCTTGCTGCAGGTTTTTCTCATTCAGCACTTTGAATATTTAACGCCACTTTCTTCTGTCCTGCATAGTTTCTGCTGAAAACTCAGCTGATAGCTTTATGGGCTTTCCCTTGCATGTTAACTGTCTTCTTTTATCTTGCTGCTTTCAATGTTTTTTCTTTATCACTACCTTTTCCCATTTGGATTACTATGTGTCTTCATGTCGACCTCCTTCGGTTGATTTTGTGGGAGGGGATCTCTATGCCTTATGGATTTGTATAGGTTTCCTTCACCAGATTAGGTTAAGTTTTCAGCTCTTCTTTGGTCAAATAGATTTTCTGTCCCCTTTTCCCCCTTTTCACCTTCTGGGATCCCTCTAATGTGGGTGTTGTTACACTGGATGGAGTCACTGAATTCCCTAAGTCTCTTCTCATTTTTGCATACTTCTTTTTCCTCTCATTTTTTCCGCTTGATTACTTTCCATTACTGTCTTCTAGTTCATTAATTTGTTCCTCTGCTTCGTCCATCCTGCTAATTATTCTATCTAGTATATTCTTCATTTCATTTCTTGTGTTCCACATCTCTGATTATTTCTTTCATATCTCTTTGTTAAGAGTCTCAATGATGTTCCCCCTTCTGATGTCCTCCCTCTATTCATTTCCCCAGTGAGTATCTTTATAATTGTTATCTTAAATTTTCTCTCAGGCATGTTCCTTATATCCATTTTGTTTAGGTCTCTTGCTGTGGCTTTGTCCTCTTCTTTCGTTTAGGACATAGTCCTCTGTCTGCTCATTTGGCCTACTTCTCAGAGAATATCTCTCTGTTAGGAAGGTCAGATATATTGCTTGTTCTTGAAAATACTGGGCAGTACATACATTTTTAACGTGGTGATGCTGGTTCTCCCCTGAAGGTAATGCATAGCAACAACAGAGACTGGATCTGGACTGTGTCATTGTGCACAACACATGGGGTGTGCTGTTTTAACAAGACGCATGCATGTTCTGCAGGTGATGGGGAGACATATTGTTCTCAAGCATTGTGTGGGTCTTATCAGGGAGGGTATCCACAGCACTGGGACTGAAGCAGGTCTGGTAGGTGTGGGGATGGGGCATGGTTTATGCAAGTTAGTGATTGCTAGATTGTGCTTGGTCTTGCAGGTAGGTGTCTGTTTACAATGAGGGGCCGTAGAGGGAAATGGCACCTGCCAGCTCCTTTGTTCCTGGACAAGTCCCTTAGCAAACTCTGAGTTCAGGAACTATGTCTCCCTTGTTTAGTCCTCAAGCACCTTTCAACCTGCTTCACCCAAGCTTCTCCAGACTGTTTGCTCTGCTTTCTCTTTAAGGACAGATCTCAGCTTCCTATCACCTTCTGTGCTCTCTCAGAGCTGAGACAGCTGATTTTTAAAAGTTCCAAGCTTTAGGTCTGCTGGTTGTAGACACTCACAAATTTCATCCCTTCTGATTTTCAAAGCCATAAGCTATGAGGATGTCTCTACGCTTTAGAGGCTCCCCGGTGTAGTAGTTTGTTTCTGGCCCCTCTGTGACTGTGGTTCCCTCCCTCTGGTGGTCAGAAATATGGGGTTTAGATTCCTACAGAGTCCTTGTCCTTCCTACCATCTTTGATGGGATTTCCTCTCTCCATTTAGTTGTAGAGTTTTGTTGGGAAATCTGAAGGTCCATTTCTGGGTGACTCTGGTGTGAGTGTGATCTAGTTGTATCTGTGGGAGGAGGTGAGTTTAGGGTCCTTCTACACTGCCATCTTCCCCACAATTCAGTTTATTTTGTCTCATAAAAATATTACGACTCCAACTTTCTTTTCACTTCCATTTGCATGATAAATGCTTTTGTTTCCCATTACTTCCAATCTGCTTTTATTTTTAGGTCTGAAGTGATTCTCTGGTAGGCAGCAGAGAGATGGGTCTTGCTTCCTCTTTACACTCTATGTTTTCTGATTGAGTTATTTAGTCCTTTTTTGTTAAAGCAATCATTGATAAAGTATTTGTATCTCTCTAGTTTACTTCACAAGGAAAAGTGTGACAGGCTTCGCTCTGAGAAGGAGGTCTGCGTGGAACGCCTCTTTCAACTCACGGCTTTTTTCTGGCTGACGGAAGGCTTCTCAAGGGTGTGTACGGAAGCCTACGGAAAAAGCGCCTACACTTCACTCTCCGGGGGGAAATAAAAGCAAGAACCCAAAAGCATCGGCGAGAAACCGTCTCTCAACGAACACCTTCTTTCCTGACGAGACAGAAACATGTTCAACTCTGTGTGTGTGTGTGTGTGTGTGTGTGTGTGTGTGTGTGTGCGCGCGCGCGCGTGAGGGAATAAGGAATGTGCCATGCCCTCACCTGGGAAAAGCAAGTCTGCGTATACGGCAACTCTCCACTAACATCTTCAGGTATCCTTGAGAGAGAAGCATTTCCAAAAGTGGGTGTGGATGCATCATGAATGTGCCGTGCGCTTTACTACCTTTCAACACCCAAACTCAACATCCAAAAAACAAATAAGTGAGTCAAGAAATGGGCAGAAGATATGAACAGATATTTCTCCAAAGAAGACACACAAATGGCCAACAGACATATGACAAACTGCTCAACATCACTTGGCATGGGGAAAAAGAAACCCAAATGACAATGAGATACCACTTCACACCAGTCAGAATTGCAAAAATTAACAAGCGAAGAAATAACAAATGTTGGTGAGGAGAAAGGGGAACTCTCTTACACTTCTAAGTGGGAATGAAAACTGGTACAGCCACTTTGGAAAACAATATGGAGGTTCCTCAAGAACTTAAAACAGAGCTCCCTTACAACCCAGCAATTTTATTTACCCCAAAGCTACAAATGTAGTGATCTGAAGGGGCAACGGCACCCCGAATGTTTATAGCAACATTGTCCACAATAGCCAAACCGTGGAAGGAACCAAGACATCCATCGACAGATAAATGGATAAAGAAAACATGGTATATACATATACAATGGAATATGACTCAGCTATCAGAAAGGATCAATATTTAGCATATCGATGTGGATGGCACTGGAGGGTATTATGCTGAGCAAAATAAGTCAGTCAGAGAAAAACAATTATTATATGGTTTTACTCATATGTGGAATAGAAGGAACAGCACAGAGGATCATAGGGGAAGGGAGGGAAAATGAATGCGAAGAAACCAGAGAGGAAGAAAATCCATGACAGGTTCCTAACTATTGGAAACCAACTGAGGGTTGCTGGAGGAAAGGTGGCTGGGGAGATGGGGTAACTGTGTGATGGGCATTAAGGAATGCCTGTGATGTGATGAACACTGGGTGTTATACACAACTGATGAATTGTGGAACGCTACATTTGAAACTACTGGTGTACTCTATGTTGGCTAATTCAATTTCAATTTTAAAAAACTCTATTTGGTCTGATATAAGGATTGCTACTCTGACTTCTTTTGACATCCACTTGCATGATTAATGTTTCTCCATCTCTTAATTTCCATCTGCAGGTGTCTTTAGGTGTGAAATCTTTTATACATATATACAAACTCTGTCATGCTCTTTTGCTTGGAGCATTTCGTCCACTTACATTCAAACTAATTATCATTAGACATGTATTTATTGATGTTTTGTTACTTGTTTCAGAGTTTTTTGTGTAGTTTTTCTCTGATCCTTTCTTCTCTTGCTCTCTCTCTCATGGTTTGCTCGTTTTCTTTAATGATATTCTTGGATTTCTTTCCCTTTATCTTTTGCATGTGTATTAGTGCTTTGGGTTTGTGGTGACCCCCTGGATTATATATAGCCTTTTCAGTCTATATTAAGTTGAATGCTGTTTAAGTTCAAACCCACTGTTGACTCCTCCTCATGTGTTAGGGTATATGTTTTCATATTTTACATACTTTTATTTTGTGAATCCCTTAACTGATTTTTACAGAAATACTTAATTTTACTGCTTCCTTGATTCATTATTGTCCTACTCTCACTTACGATTTTTTTCCACTCATAGTGTCCCCTTCAATATTTTTTGTAGTTAATTTAGTGGTCATGAACTCTTTTAGTTTGTGTGGCTAAGAAACTCTTTTTCTCCCCTTCTTTTCTGAAGGATAGGCTTGCTGGATAAATTATTCCTTGCTGCAGGTTTTTCTCATTCAGCACTTTGAATATTTAACGCCACTTTCTTCTGTCCTGCATAGTTTCTGCTGAAAACTCAGCTGATAGCTTTATGGGCTTTCCCTTGCATGTTAACTGTCTTCTTTTATCTTGCTGCTTTCAATGTTTTTTCTTTATCACTACCTTTTCCCATTTGGATTACTATGTGTCTTCATGTCGACCTCCTTCGGTTGATTTTGTGGGAGGGGATCTCTATGCCTTATGGATTTGTATAGGTTTCCTTCACCAGATTAGGTTAAGTTTTCAGCTCTTCTTTGGTCAAATAGATTTTCTGTCCCCTTTTCCCCCTTTTCACCTTCTGGGATCCCTCTAATGTGGGTGTTGTTACACTGGATGGAGTCACTGAATTCCCTAAGTCTCTTCTCATTTTTGCATACTTCTTTTTCCTCTCATTTTTTCCGCTTGATTACTTTCCATTACTGTCTTCTAGTTCATTAATTTGTTCCTCTGCTTCGTCCATCCTGCTAATTATTCTATCTAGTATATTCTTAATTACATTTCTTGTGTTCCACATCTCTGATTATTTCTTTCATATCTCTTTGTTAAGAGTCTCAATGATGTTCCCCCTTCTGATGTCCTCCCTCTATTCATTTCCCCAGTGAGTATCTTTATAATTGTTATCTTAAATTTTCTCTCAGGCATGTTCCTTATATCCATTTTGTTTAGGTCTCTTGCTGTGGCTTTGTCCTCTTCTTTCGTTTAGGACATAGTCCTCTGTCTGCTCATTTGGCCTACTTCTCAGAGAATATCTCTCTGTTAGGAAGGTCAGATATATTGCTTGTTCTTGAAAATACTGGGCAGTACATACATTTTTAACGTGGTGATGCTGGTTCTCCCCTGAAGGTAATGCATAGCAACAACAGAGACTGGATCTGGACTGTGTCATTGTGCACAACACATGGGGTGTGCTGTTTTAACAAGACGCATGCATGTTCTGCAGGTGATGGGGAGACATATTGTTCTCAAGCATTGTGTGGGTCTTATCAGGGAGGGTATCCACAGCACTGGGACTGAAGCAGGTCTGGTAGGTGTGGGGATGGGCCATGGTTTATGCAAGTTAGTGATTGCTAGATTGTGCTTGGTCTTGCAGGTAGGTGTCTGTTTACAATGAGGGGCCGTAGAGGGAAATGGCACCTGCCAGCTCCTTTGTTCCTGGACAAGTCCCTTAGCAAACTCTGAGTTCAGGAACTATGTCTCCCTTGTTTAGTCCTCAAGCACCTTTCAACCTGCTTCACCCAAGCTTCTCCAGACTGTTTGCTCTGCTTTCTCTTTAAGGACAGATCTCAGCTTCCTATCACCTTCTGTGCTCTCTCAGAGCTGAGACAGCTGATTTTTAAAAGTTCCAAGCTTTAGGTCTGCTGGTTGTAGACACTCACAAATTTCATCCCTTCTGATTTTCAAAGCCATAAGCTATGAGGATGTCTCTACGCTTTAGAGGCTCCCCGGTGTAGTAGTTTGTTTCTGGCCCCTCTGTGACTGTGGTTCCCTCCCTCTGGTGGTCAGAAATATGGGGTTTAGATTCCTACAGAGTCCTTGTCCTTCCTACCATCTTTGATGTGATTTCCTCTCTCCATTTAGTTGTAGAGTTTTGTTGGGAAATCTGAAGGTCCATTTCTGGGTGACTCTGGTGTGAGTGTGATCTAGTTGTATCTGTGGGAGGAGGTGAGTTTAGGGTCCTTCTACACTGCCATCTTCCCCACAATTCAGTTTATTTTGTCTCATAAAAATATTACGACTCCAACTTTCTTTTCACTTCCATTTGCATGATAAATGGTTTTGTTTCCCATTACTTCCAATCTGCTTTTATTTTTAGGTCTGAAGTGATTCTCTGGTAGGCAGCAGAGAGATGGGTCTTGCTTCCTCTTTACACTCTATGTTTTCTGATTGAGTTATTTAGTCCTTTTTTGTTAAAGCAATCATTGATAAAGTATTTGTATCTCTCTAGTTTACTTCACAAGGAAAAGTGTGACAGGCTTCGCTCTGAGAAGGAGGTCTGCGTGGAACGCCTCTTTCAACTCACGGCTTTTTTCTGGCTGACGGAAGGCTTCTCAAGGGTGTGTACGGAAGCCTACGGAAAAAGCGCCTACACTTCACTCTCCGGGGGGAAATAAAAGCAAGAACCCAAAAGCATCGGCGAGAAACCGTCTCTCAACGAACACCTTCTTTCCTGACGAGACAGAAACATGTTCAACTCTGTGTGTGTGTGTGTGTGTGTGTGTGTGTGTGTGTGTGCGCGCGCGCGCGTGAGGGAATAAGGAATGTGCCATGCCCTCACCTGGGAAAAGCAAGTCTGCGTATACGGCAACTCTCCACTAACATCTTCAGGTATCCTTGAGAGAGAAGCATTTCCAAAAGTGGGTGTGGATGCATCATGAATGTGCCGTGCGCTTTACTACCTTTCAACACCCAAACTCAACATCCAAAAAACAAATAAGTGAGTCAAGAAATGGGCAGAAGATATGAACAGATATTTCTCCAAAGAAGACACACAAATGGCCAACAGACATATGACAAACTGCTCAACATCACTTGGCATGGGGAAAAAGAAACCCAAATGACAATGAGATACCACTTCACACCAGTCAGAATTGCAAAAATTAACAAGCGAAGAAATAACAAATGTTGGTGAGGAGAAAGGGGAACTCTCTTACACTTCTAAGTGGGAATGAAAACTGGTACAGCCACTTTGGAAAACAATATGGAGGTTCCTCAAGAACTTAAAACAGAGCTCCCTTACAACCCAGCAATTTTATTTACCCCAAAGCTACAAATGTAGTGATCTGAAGGGGCAACGGCACCCCGAATGTTTATAGCAACATTGTCCACAATAGCCAAACCGTGGAAGGAACCAAGACATCCATCGACAGATAAATGGATAAAGAAAACATGGTATATACATATACAATGGAATATGACACAGCTATCAGAAAGGATCAATATTTAGCATATCGATGTGGATGGCACTGGAGGGTATTATGCTGAGCAAAATAAGTCAGTCAGAGAAAAACAATTATTATATGGTTTTACTCATATGTGGAATAGAAGGAACAGCACAGAGGATCATAGGGGAAGGGAGGGAAAATGAATGCGAAGAAACCAGAGAGGAAGAAAATCCATGACAGGTTCCTAACTATTGGAAACCAACTGAGGGTTGCTGGAGGAAAGGTGGCTGGGGAGATGGGGTAACTGTGTGATGGGCATTAAGGAATGCCTGTGATGTGATGAACACTGGGTGTTATACACAACTGATGAATTGTGGAACGCTACATTTGAAACTACTGGTGTACTCTATGTTGGCTAATTCAATTTCAATTTTAAAAAACTCTATTTGGTCTGATATAAGGATTGCTACTCTGACTTCTTTTGACATCCAATTGCATGATTAATGTTTCTCCATCTCTTAATTTCCATCTGCAGGTGTCTTTAGGTGTGAAATCTTTTATACATATATACAAACTCTGTCATGCTCTTTTGCTTGGAACATTTCGTCCACTTACATTCAAACTAATTATCATTAGACATGTATTTATTGATGTTTTGTTACTTGTTTCAGAGTTTTTTGTGTAGTTTTTCTCTGATCCTTTCTTCTCTTGCTCTCTCTCTCATGGTTTGCTCGTTTTCTTTAATGATATTCTTGGATTTCTTTCCCTTTATCTTTTGCATGTGTATTAGTGCTTTGGGTTTCTGGTGACCCCCTGGATTATATATAGCCTTTACATTCTATATTAAGTTGAATGCTGTTTAAGTTCAAACCCACTGTTGACTCCTCCTCATGTGTTAGGGTATATGTTTTCATATTTTACATACTTTTATTTTGTGAATCCCTTAACTGATTTTTACAGAAATACTTAATTTTACTGCTTCCTTGATTCATTATTGTCCTACTCTCACTTACGATTTTTTTCCACTCATAGTGTCCCCTTCAATATTTTTTGTAGTTAATTTAGTGGTCATGAACTCTTTTAGTTTGTGTGGCTAAGAAACTCTTTTTCTCCCCTTCTTTTCTGAAGGATAGGCTTGCTGGATAAATTATTCCTTGCTGCAGGTTTTTCTCATTCAGCACTTTGAATATTTAACGCCACTTTCTTCTGTCCTGCATAGTTTCTGCTGAAAACTCAGCTGATAGCTTTATGGGCTTTCCCTTGCATGTTAACTGTCTTCTTTTATCTTGCTGCTTTCAATGTTTTTTCTTTATCACTACCTTTTCCCATTTGGATTACTATGTGTCTTCATGTCGACCTCCTTCGGTTGATTTTGTGGGAGGGGATCTCTATGCCTTATGGATTTGTATAGGTTTCCTTCACCAGATTAGGTTAAGTTTTCAGCTCTTCTTTGGTCAAATAGATTTTCTGTCCCCTTTTCCCCCTTTTCACCTTCTGGGATCCCTCTAATGTGGGTGTTGTTACACTGGATGGAGTCACTGAATTCCCTAAGTCTCTTCTCATTTTTGCATACTTCTTTTTCCTCTCATTTTTTCCGCTTGATTACTTTCCATTACTGTCTTCTAGTTCATTAATTTGTTCCTCTGCTTCGTCCATCCTGCTAATTATTCTATCTAGTGTATTCTTAATTACATTTATTGTGTTCCACATCTCTGATTATTTCTTTCATATCTCTTTGTTAAGAGTCTCAATGATGTTCCCCCTTCTGATGTCCTCCCTCTATTCATTTCCCCAGTGAGTATCTTTATAATTGTTATCTTAAATTTCTCTCAGGCATGTTCCTTATATCCATTTTGTTTAGGTCTCTTGCTGTGGCTTTGTCCTCTTCTTTCGTTTAGGACATAGTCCTCTGTCTGCTCATTTGGCCTACTTCTCAGAGAATATCTCTCTGTTAGGAAGGTCAGATATATTGCTTGTTCTTGAAAATACTGGGCAGTACATACATTTTTAACGTGGTGATGCTGGTTCTCCTCTGAAGGTAATGCATAGCAACAACAGAGACTGGATCTGGACTGTGTCATTGTGCACAACACATGGGGTGTGCTGTTTTAACAAGACGCATGCGTGTTCTGTAGGTGATGGGGAGACATATTGTTCTCAAGGATTGTGTGGGTCTTATCAGGGAGGGTATCCACAGCACTGGGACTGAAGCAGGTCTGGTAGGTGTGGGGATGGGCCATGGTTTATGCAAGTTAGTGATTGCTAGATTGTGCCTGGTCTTGCAGGTAGGTGTCTGTTTACAATGAGGGGCCGTAGAGGGAAATGGCACCTGCCAGCTCCTTTGTTCCTGGACAAGTCCCTTAGCAAACTCTGAGTTCAGGAACTATGTCTCCCTTGTTTAGTCCTCAAGCACCTTTCAACCTGCTTCACCCAAGCTTCTCCAGACTGTTTGCTCTGCTTTCTCTTTAAGGACAGATCTCAGCTTCCTATCACCTTCTGTGCTCTCTCAGAGCTGAGACAGCTGATTTTTAAAAGTTCCAAGCTTTAAGTCTGCTGGTTGTAGACACTCACAAATTTCATCCCTTCTGATTTTCAAAGCCATAAGCTATGAGGATGTCTCTACGCTTTAGAGGCTCCCCGGTGTAGTAGTTTGTTTCTGGCCCCTCTGTGACTGTGGTTCCCTCCCTCTGGTGGTCAGAAATATGGGGTTTAGATTCCTACAGAGTCCTTGTCCTTCCTACCATCTTTGATGTGATTTCCTCTCTCCATTTAGTTGTAGAGTTTTGTTGGGAAATCTGAAGGTCCATTTCTGGGTGACTCTGGTGTGAGTGTGATCTAGTTGTATCTGTGGGAGGAGGTGAGTTTAGGGTCCTTCTACACTGCCATCTTCCCCACAATTCAGTTTATTTTGTCTCATAAAAATATTACGACTTCAACTTTCTTTTCACTTCCATTTGCATGATAAATGGTTTTGTTTCCCATTACTTCCAATCTGCTTTTATTTTTAGGTCTGAAGTGATTCTCTGGTAGGCAGCAGAGAGATGGGTCTTGCTTCCTCTTTACACTCTATGTTTTCTGATTGAGTTATTTAGTCCTTTTTTGTTAAAGCAATCATTGATAAAGTATTTGTATCTCTCTAGTTTACTTCACAAGGAAAAGTGTGACAGGCTTCGCTCTGAGAAGGAGGTCTGCGTGGAACGCCTCTTTCAACTCACGGCTTGTTTCTGGCTGACGGAAGGCTTCTCAAGGGTGTGTACGGAAGCCTACGGTAAAAGCGCCTACACTTCACTCTCCGGGGGGAAATAAAAGCAAGAACCCAAAAGCATCGGTGAGAAACAGTCTCTCAACGAACACCTTCTTTCCTGACGAGACAGAAACATGTTCAACTCTGTGTGTGTGTGTGTGTGTGTGTGTGTGTGTGTGCGCGCGCGCGCCTGAGGGAATAAGGAATGTGCCATGCCCTCACCTGGGAAAAGCAAGTCTGCGTATACGGCAACTCTCCACTAACATCTTCAGGTATCCTTGAGAGAGAAGCATTTCCAAAACTGGGTGTGGAAGCATCATGAATGTGCCGTACGCTTTACTACCTTTCAACACCCAAACTCAACATCCAAAAAACAAATAAGTGAGTCAAGAAATGGGCAGAAGATATGAACAGATATTTCTCCAAAGAAGACACACAAATGGCCAACAGACATATGACAAACTGCTCAACATCACTTGGCATGGGGAAAAAGAAACCCAAATGACAATGAGATACCACTTCACACCAGTCAGAATTGCAAAAATTAACAAGCGAAGAAATAACAAATGTTGGTGAGGAGAAAGGGGAACTCTCTTACACTTCTAAGTGGGAATGAAAACTGGTACAGCCACTTTGGAAAACAATATGGAGGTTCCTCAAGAACTTAAAACAGAGCTCTCTTACAACCCAGCAATTTTATTTACCCCAAAGCTACAAATGTAGTGATCTGAAGGGGCAACGGCACCCCGAATGTTTAGAGCAACATTGTCCACAATAGCCAAACCGTGGAAGGAACCAAGACATCCATCGACAGATAAATGGATAAAGAAAACATGGTATATACATATACAATGGAATATGACTCAGCCATCAGAAAGGATCAATATTTAGCATATCGATGTGGATGGCACTGGAGGGTATTATGCTGAGCAAAATAAGTCAGTCAGAGTAAAACAATTATTATATGGTTTTACTCATATGTGGAATAGAAAGAACAGCACAGAGGATCATAGGGGAAGGGAGGGAAAATGAATGCGAAGAAACCAGAGAGGAAGAAAATCCATGACAGGTTCCTAACTATTGGAAACCAACTGAGGGTTGCTGGAGGAAAGGTGGCTGGGGAGATGGAGTAACTGTGTGATGGGCATTAAGGAATGCATGGGATGTGATGAACACTGGGTGTTATACACAACTGATGAATTGTGGAACGCTACATTTGAAACTACTGGTGTACTCTATGTTGGCTAATTCAATTTCAATTTTAAAAAACTCTATTTGGTCTGATATAAGGATTGCTACTCTGACTTCTTTTGACATCCACTTGCATGATTAATGTTTCTCCATCTCTTAATTTCCATCTGCAGGTGTCTTTAGGTGTGAAATCTTTTATACATATATACAAACTCTGTCATGCTCTTTTGCTTGGAGCATTTCGTCCACTTACATTCAAACTAATTATCATTAGACATGTATTTATTGATGTTTTGTTACTTGTTTCAGAGTTTTTTGTGTAGTTTTTCTCTGATCCTTTCTTCTCTTGCTCTCTCTCTCATGGTTTGCTCGTTTTCTTTAATGATATTCTTGGATTTCTTTCCCTTTATCTTTTGCATGTGTATTAGTGCTTTGGGTTTCTGGTGACCCCCTGGATTATATACAGCCTTTTCAGTCTATATTAAGTTGAATGCTGTTTAAGTTCAAACCCACTGTTGACTCCTCCTCATGTGTTAGGGTATATGTTTTCATATTTTACATACTTTTATTTTGTGAATCCCTTAACTGATTTTTACAGAAATACTTAATTTTACTGCTTCCTTGATTCATTATTGTCCTACCCTCACTTACGATTTTTTTCCACTCATAGTGTCCCCTTCAATATTTTTTGTAGTTAATTTAGTGGTCATGAACTCTTTTAGTTTGTGTGGCTAAGAAACTCTTTTTCTCCCCTTCTTTTCTGAAGGATAGGCTTGCTGGATAAATTATTCCTTGCTGCAGGTTTTTCTCATTCAGCACTTTGAATATTTAACGCCACTTTCTTCTGTCCTGCATAGTTTCTGCTGAAAACTCAGCTGATAGCTTTATGGGCTTTCCCTTGCATGTTAACTGTCTTCTTTTATCTTGCTGCTTTCAATGTTTTTTCTTTATCACTACCTTTTCCCATTTGGATTACTATGTGTCTTCATGTCGACCTCCTTCGGTTGATTTTGTGGGAGGGGATCTCTATGCCTTATGGATTTGTATAGGTTTCCTTCACCAGATTAGGTTAAGTTTTCAGCTCTTCTTTGGTCAAATAGATTTTCTGTCCCCTTTTCCCCCTTTTCACCTTCTGGGATCCCTCTAATGTGGGTGTTGTTACACTGGATGGAGTCACTGAATTCCCTAAGTCTCTTCTCATTTTTGCATACTTCTTTTTCCTCTCATTTTTTCCGCTTGATTACTTTCCATTACTGTCTTCTAGTTCATTAATTTGTTCCTCTGCTTCGTCCATCCTGCTAATTATTCTATCTAGTATATTCTTAATTACATTTATTGTGTTCCACATCTGTGATTATTTCTTTCATATCTCTTTGTTAAGAGTCTCAATGATGTTCCCCCTTCTGATGTCCTCCCTCTATTCATTTCCCCAGTGAGTATCTTTATAATTGTTATCTTAAATTTCTCTCAGGCATGTTCCTTATATCCATTTTGTTTAGGTCTCTTGCTGTGGCTTTGTCCTCTTCTTTCGTTTAGGACATAGTCCTCTGTCTGCTCATTTGGCCTACTTCTCAGAGAATATCTCTCTGTTAAGAAGGTCAGATATATTGCTTGTTCTTGAAAATACTGGGCAGTACATACATTTTTAACTTGGTGATGCTGGTTCTCCTCTGAAGGTAATGCATAGCAACAACAGAGACTGGATCTGGACTGTGTCATTGTGCACAACACATGGGGTGTGCTGTTTTAACAAGACGCATGCGTGTTCTGTAGGTGATGGAGAGACATATTGTTCTCAAGGATTGTGTGGGTCTTATCAGGGAGGGTATCCACAGCACTGGGACTGAAGCAGGTCTGGTAGGTGTGGGGATGGGCCATGGTTTATGCAAGTTAGTGATTGCTAGATTGTGCTTGGTCTTGCAGGTAGGTGTCTGTTTACAATGAGGGGCCGTAGAGGGAAATGGCACCTGCCAGCTCCTTTGTTCCTGGACAAGTCCCTTAGCAAACTCTGAGTTCAGGAACTATGTCTCCCTTGTTTAGTCCTCAAGCACCTTTCAACCTGCTTCACCCAAGCTTCTCCAGACTGTTTGCTCTGCTTTCTCTTTAAGGACAGATCTCAGCTTCCTATCACCTTCTGTGCTCTCTCAGAGCTGAGACAGCTGATTTTTAAAAGTTCCAAGCTTTAAGTCTGCTGGTTGTAGACACTCACAAATTTCATCCCTTCTGATTTTCAAAGCCATAAGCTATGAGGATGTCTCTACGCTTTAGAGGCTCCCCGGTGTAGTAGTTTGTTTCTGGCCCCTCTGTGACTGTGGTTCCCTCCCTCTGGTGGTCAGAAATATGGGGTTTAGATTCCTACAGAGTCCTTGTCCTTCCTACCATCTTTGATGTGATTTCCTCTCTCCATTTAGTTGTAGAGTTTTGTTGGGAAATCTGAAGGTCCATTTCTGGGTGACTCTGGTGTGAGTGTGATCTAGTTGTATCTGTGGGAGGAGGTGAGTTTAGGGTCCTTCTACACTGCCATCTTCCCCACAATTCAGTTTATTTTGTCTCATAAAAATATTACGACTCCAACTTTCTTTTCACTTCCATTTGCATGATAAATGGTTTTGTTTCCCATTACTTCCAATCTGCTTTTATTTTTAGGTCTGAAGTGATTCTCTGGTAGGCAGCAGAGAGATGGGTCTTGCTTCCTCTTTACACTCTATGTTTTCTGATTGAGTTATTTAGTCCTTTTTTGTTAAAGCAATCATTGATAAAGTATTTGTATCTCTCTAGTTTACTTCACAAGGAAAAGTGTGACAGGCTTCGCTCTGAGAAGGAGGTCTGCGTGGAACGCCTCTTTCAACTCACGGCTTTTTTCTGGCTGACGGAAGGCTTCTCAAGGGTGTGTACGGAAGCCTACGGAAAAAGCGCCTACACTTCACTCTCCGGGGGGAAATAAAAGCAAGAACCCAAAAGCATCGGCGAGAAACCGTCTCTCAACGAACACCTTCTTTCCTGACGAGACAGAAACATGTTCAACTCTGTGTGTGTGTGTGTGTGTGTGTGTGTGTGTGTGTGTGCGCGCGCGCGCGTGAGGGAATAAGGAATGTGCCATGCCCTCACCTGGGAAAAGCAAGTCTGCGTATACGGCAACTCTCCACTAACATCTTCAGGTATCCTTGAGAGAGAAGCATTTCCAAAAGTGGGTGTGGAAGCATCATGAATGTGCCGTACGCTTTACTACCTTTCAACACCCAAACTCAACATCCAAAAAACAAATAAGTGAGTCAAGAAATGGGCAGAAGATATGAACAGATATTTCTCCAAAGAAGACACACAAATGGCCAACAGACATATGACAAACTGCTCAACATCACTTGGCATGGGGAAAAAGAAACCCAAATGACAATGAGATACCACTTCACACCAGTCAGAATTGCAAAAATTAACAAGCGAAGAAATAACAAATGTTGGTGAGGAGAAAGGGGAACTCTCTTACACTTCTAAGTGGGAATGAAAACTGGTACAGCCACTTTGGAAAACAATATGGAGGTTCCTCAAGAACTTAAAACAGAGCTCCCTTACAACCCAGCAATTTTATTTACCCCAAAGCTACAAATGTAGTGATCTGAAGGGGCAACGGCACCCCGAATGTTTATAGCAACATTGTCCACAATAGCCAAACCGTGGAAGGAACCAAGACATCCATCGACAGATAAATGGATAAAGAAAACATGGTATATACATATACAATGGAATATGACTCAGCTATCAGAAAGGATCAATATTTAGCATATCGATGTGGATGGCACTGGAGGGTATTATGCTGAGCAAAATAAGTCAGTCAGAGAAAAACAATTATTATATGGTTTTACTCATATGTGGAATAGAAGGAACAGCACAGAGGATCATAGGGGAAGGGAGGGAAAATGAATGCGAAGAAACCAGAGAGGAAGAAAATCCATGACAGGTTCCTAACTATTGGAAACCAACTGAGGGTTGCTGGAGGAAAGGTGGCTGGGGAGATGGAGTAACTGTGTGATGGGCATTAAGGAATGCATGGGATGTGATGAACACTGGGTGTTATACACAACTGATGAATTGTGGAACGCTACATTTGAAACTACTGGTGTACTCTATGTTGGCTAATTCAATTTCAATTTTAAAAAACTCTATTTGGTCTGATATAAGGATTGCTACTCTGACTTCTTTTGACATCCACTTGCATGATTAATGTTTCTCCATCTCTTAATTTCCATCTGCAGTTGTCCTTAGGTGTGAAATCTTTTATACATATATACAAACTCTGTCATGCTCTTTCCTTGGAGCATTTCGTCCACTTACATTCAAACTAATTATCATTAGACATGTATTTATTGATGTTTTGTTACTTGTTTCAGAGTTTTTTGTGTAGTTTTTCTCTGATCCTTTCTTCTCTTGCTCTCTCTCTCATGGTTTGCTTGTTTTCTTTAATGATATTCTTGGATTTCTTTCCCTTTATCTTTTGCATGTGTATTAGTGCTTTGGGTTTCTGGTGACCCCCTGGATTATATACAGCCTTTTCAGTCTATATTAAGTTGAATGCTGTTTAAGTTCAAACCCACTGTTGACTCCTCCTCATGTGTTAGGGTATATGTTTTCCTATTTTACATACTTTTATTTTGTGAATCCCTTAACTGATTTTTACAGAAATACTTAATTTTACTGCTTCCTTGATTCATTATTGTCCTACCCTCACTTACGATTTTTTTCCACTCATAGTGTCCCCTTCAATATTTTTTGTAGTTAATTTAGTGGTCATGAACTCTTTTAGTTTGTGTGGCTAAGAAACTCTTTTTCTCCCCTTCTTTTCTGAAGGATAGGCTTGCTGGATAAATTATTCCTTGCTGCAGGTTTTTCTCATTCAGCACTTTGAATATTTAACGCCACTTTCTTCTGTCCTGCATAGTTTCTGCTGAAAACTCAGCTGATAGCTTTATGGGCTTTCCCTTGCATGTTAACTGTCTTCTTTTATCTTGCTGCTTTCAATGTTTTTTCTTTATCACTACCTTTTCCCATTTGGATTACTATGTGTCTTCATGTCGACCTCCTTCGGTTGATTTTGTGGGAGGGGATCTCTATGCCTTATGGATTTGTATAGGTTTCCTTCACCAGATTAGGTTAAGTTTTCAGCTCTTCTTTGGTCAAATAGATTTTCTGTCCCCTTTTCCCCCTTTTCACCTTCTGGGATCCCTCTAATGTGGGTGTTGTTACACTGGATGGAGTCACTGAATTCCCTAAGTCTCTTCTCATTTTTGCATACTTCTTTTTCCTCTCATTTTTTCCGCTTGATTACTTTCCATTACTGTCTTCTAGTTCATTAATTTGTTCCTCTGCTTCGTCCATCCTGCTAATTATTCTATCTAGTATATTCTTAATTACATTTCTTGTGTTCCACATCTCTGATTATTTCTTTCATATCTCTTTGTTAAGAGTCTCAATGATGTTCCCCCTTCTGAAGTCCTCCCTCTATTCTTTTCCCCAGTGAGTATCTTTATAATTGTTTTCTTAAATTTTCTCTCAGGCATGTTCCTTATATCCATTTTGTTTAGGTCTCTTGCTGTGGCTTTGTCCTCTTCTTTCGTTTAGGACATAGTCCTCTATCTGCTCATTTGGCCTACTTCTCAGAGAATATCTCTCTGTTAGGAAGGTCAGATATATTGCTTGTTCTTGAAAATACTGGGCAGTAGATACATTTTTAACGTGGTGATGCTGGTTCTCCTCTGAAGGTAATGCATAGCAACAACAGAGACTGGATCTGGACTGTGTCATTGTGCACAACACATGGGGTGTGCTGTTTTAACAAGACGCATGCGCGTTCTGTAGGTGATGGGGAGACATATTGTTCTCAAGGATTGTGTGGGTCTTATCAGGGAGGGTATCCACAGCACTGGGACTAAAGCAGGTCTGGTAGGTGTGGGGATGGGCCATGGTTTATGCAAGTTAGTGATTGCTAGATTGTGCCTGGTCTTGCAGGTAGGTGTCTGTTTACAATGAGGGGCCGTAGAGGGAAATGGCACCTGCCAGCTCCTTTGTTCCTGGACAAGTCCCTTAGCAAACTCTGAGTTCAGGAACTATGTCTCCCTTGTTTAGTCCTCAAGCATCTTTCAACCTGCTTCACCCAAGCTTCTCCAGACTGTTTGCTCTGCTTTCTCTTTAAGGACAGATCTCAGCTTCCTATCACCTTCTGTGCTCTCTCAGAGCTGAGACAGCTGATTTTTAAAAGTTCCAAGCTTTAAGTCTGCTGGTTGTAGACACTCACAAATTTCATCCCTTCTGATTTTCAAAGCCATAAGCTATGAGGATGTCTCTACGCTTTAGAGGCTCCCCGGTGTAGTAGTTTGTTTCTGGCCCCTCTGTGACTGTGGTTCCCTCCCTCTGGTGGTCAGAAATATGGGGTTTAGATTCCTACAGAGTCCTTGTCCTTCCTACCATCTTTGATGTGATTTCCTCTCTCCATTTAGTTGTAGAGTTTTGTTGGGAAATCTGAAGGTCCATTTCTGGGTGACTCTGGTGTGAGTGTGATCTAGTTGTATCTGTGGGAGGAGGTGAGTTTAGGGTCCTTCTACACTGCCATCTTCCCCACAATTCAGTTTATTTTGTCTCATAAAAATATTACGACTCCAACTTTCTTTTCACTTCCATTTGCATGATAAATGGTTTTGTTTCCCATTACTTCCAATCTGCTTTTATTTTTAGGTCTGAAGTGATTCTCTGGTAGGCAGCAGAGAGATGGGTCTTGCTTCCTCTTTACACTCTATGTTTTCTGATTGAGTTATTTAGTCCTTTTTTGTTAAAGCAATCATTGATAAAGTATTTGTATCTCTCTAGTTTACTTCACAAGGAAAAGTGTGACAGGCTTCGCTCTGAGAAGGAGGTCTGCGTGGAACGCCTCTTTCAACTCACGGCTTGTTTCTGGCTGACGGAAGGCTTCTCAAGGGTGTGTACGGAAGCCTACGGAAAAAGCGCCTACACTTCACTCTCCGGGGGGAAATAAAAGCAAGAACCCAAAAGCATCGGCGAGAAACCGTCTCTCAACGAACACCTTCTTTCCTGACGAGACAGAAACATGTTCAACTGTGTGTGTGTGTGTGTGTGTGTGTGTGTGTGTGCGCGCGCGCGCGTGAGGGAATAAGGAATGTGCCATGCCCTCACCTGGGAAAAGCAAGTCTGCGTATACGGCAACTCTCCACTAACATCTTCAGGTATCCTTGAGAGAGAAGCATTTCCAAAAGTGGGTGTGGAAGCATCATGAATGTGCCGTGCGCTTTACTACCTTTCAACACCCAAACTCAACATCCAAAAAACAAATAAGTGAGTCAAGAAATGGGCAGAAGATATGAACAGATATTTCTCCAAAGAAGACACACAAATGGCCAACAGACATATGACAAACTGCTCAACATCACTTGGCATGGGGAAAAAGAAACCCAAATGACAATGAGATACCACTTCACACCAGTCAGAATTGCAAAAATTAACAAGCGAAGAAATAACAAATGTTGGTGAGGAGAAAGGGGAACTCTCTTACACTTCTAAGTGGGAATGAAAACTGGTACAGCCACTTTGGAAAACAATATGGAGGTTCCTCAAGAACTTAAAACAGAGCTCCCTTACAACCCAGCAATTTTATTTACCCCAAAGCTACAAATGTAGTGATCTGAAGGGGCAACGGCACCCCGAATGTTTAGAGCAACATTGTCCACAATAGCCAAACCGTGGAAGGAACCAAGACATCCATCGACAGATAAATGGATAAAGAAAACATGGTATATACATATACAATGGAATATGACTCAGCTATCAGAAAGGATCAATATTTAGCATATCGATGTGGATGGCACTGGAGGGTATTATGCTGAGCAAAATAAGTCAGTCAGAGAAAAACAATTATTATATGGTTTTACTCATATGTGGAATAGAAGGAACAGCACAGAGGATCATAGGGGAAGGGAGGGAAAATGAATGCGAAGAAACCAGAGAGGAAGAAAATCCATGACAGGTTCCTAACTATTGGAAACCAACTGAGGGTTGCTGGAGGAAAGGTGGCTGGGGAGATGGGGTAACTGTGTGATGGGCATTAAGGAATGCCTGTGATGTGATGAACACTGGGTGTTATACACAACTGATGAATTGTGGAACGCTACATTTGAAACTACTGGTGTACTCTATGTTGGCTAATTCAATTTCAATTTTAAAAAACTCTATTTGGTCTGATATAAGGATTGCTACTCTGACATCTTTTGACATCCACTTGCATGATTAATGTTTCTCCATCTCTTAATTTCCATCTGCAGGTGTCTTTAGGTGTGAAATCTTTTATACATATATACAAACTCTGTCATGCTCTTTCCTTGGAGCATTTCGTCCACTTACATTCAAACTAACTAATTATCATTAGACATGTATTTATTGATGTTTTGTTACTTGTTTCAGAGTTTTTTGTGTAGTTTTTCTCTGATCCTTTCTTCTCTTGCTCTCTCTCTCATGGTTTGCTCGTTTTCTTTAATGATATTCTTGGATTTCTTTCCCTTTATCTTTTGCATGTGTATTAGTGCTTTGGGTTTCTGGTGACCCCCTGGATTATATATAGCCTTTTCAGTCTATATTAAGTTGAATGCTGTTTAAGTTCAAACCCACTGTTGACTCCTCCTCATGTGTTAGGGTATATGTTTTCATATTTCACATACTTTTATTTTGTGAATCCCTTAACTGATTTTTACAGAAATACTTAATTTTACTGCTTCCTTGATTCATTATTGTCCTACTCTCACTTACGGTTTTTTTCCACTCATAGTGTCCCCTTCAATATTTTTTGTAGTTAATTTAGTGGTCATGAACTCTTTTAGTTTGTGTGGCTAAGAAACTCTTTTTCTCCCCTTCTTTTCTGAAGGATAGGCTTGCTGGATAAATTATTCCTTGCTGCAGGTTTTTCTCATTCAGCACTTTGAATATTTAACGCCACTTTCTTCTGTCCTGCATAGTTTCTGCTGAAAACTCAGCTGATAGCTTTATGGGCTTTCCCTTGCATGTTAACTGTCTTCTTTTATCTTGCTGCTTTCAATGTTTTTTCTTTATCACTACCTTTTCCCATTTGGATTACTATGTGTCTTCATGTCGACCTCCTTCGGTTGATTTTGTGGGAGGGGATCTCTATGCCTTATGGATTTGTATAGGTTTCCTTCACCAGATTAGGTTAAGTTTTCAGCTCTTCTTTGGTCAAATAGATTTTCTGTCCCCTTTTCCCCCTTTTCACCTTCTGGGATCCCTCTAATGTGGGTGTTGTTACACTGGATGGAGTCACTGAATTCCCTAAGTCTCTTCTCATTTTTGCATACTTCTTTTTCCTCTCATTTTTTCCGCTTGATTACTTTCCATTACTGTCTTCTAGTTCATTAATTTGTTCCTCTGCTTCGTCCATCCTGCTAATTATTCTATCTAGTATATTCTGAATTACATTTCTTGTGTTCCACATCTCTGATTATTTCTTTCATATCTCTTTGTTAAGAGTCTCAATGATGTTCCCCCTTCTGATGTCCTCCCTCTATTCATTTCCCCAGTGAGTATCTTTATAATTGTTATCTTAAATTTTCTCTCAGGCATGTTCCTTATATCCATTTTGTTTAGGTCTCTTGCTGTGGCTTTGTCCTCTTCTTTCGTTTAGGACATAGTCCTCTGTCTGCTCATTTGGCCTACTTCTCAGAGAATATCTCTCTGTTAGGAAGGTCAGATATATTGCTTGTTCTTGAAAATACTGGGCAGTACATACATTTTTAACGTGGTGATGCTGGTTCTCCTCTGAAGGTAATGCATAGCAACAACAGAGACTGGATCTGGACTGTGTCATTGTGCACAACACATGGGGTGTGCTGTTTTAACAAGACGCATGCGTGTTCTGTAGGTGATGGGGAGACATATTGTTCTCAAGGATTGTGTGGGTCTTATCAGGGAGGGTATCCACAGCACTGGGACTGAAGCAGGTCTGGTAGGTGTGGGGATGGGCCATGGTTTATGCAAGTTAGTGATTGCTAGATTGTGCCTGGTCTTGCAGGTAGGTGTCTGTTTACAATGAGGGGCCGTAGAGGGAAATGGCACCTGCCAGCTCCTTTGTTCCTGGACAAGTCCCTTAGCAAACTCTGAGTTCAGGAACTATGTCTCCCTTGTTTAGTCCTCAAGCACCTTTCAACCTGCTTCACCCAAGCTTCTCCAGACTGTTTGCTCTGCTTTCTCTTTAAGGACAGATCTCAGCTTCCTATCACCTTCTGTGCTCTCTCAGAGCTGAGACAGCTGATTTTTAAAAGTTCCAAGCTTTAGGTCTGCTGGTTGTAGACACTCACAAATTTCATCCCTTCTGATTTTCAAAGCCATAAGCTATGAGGATGTCTCTACGCTTTAGAGGCTCCCCGGTGTAGTAGTTTGTTTCTGGCCCCTCTGTGACTGTGGTTCCCTCCCTCTGGTGGTCAGAAATATGGGGTTTAGATTCCTACAGAGTCCTTGTCCTTCCTACCATCTTTGATGTGATTTCCTCTCTCCATTTAGTTGTAGAGTTTTGTTGGGAAATCTGAAGGTCCATTTCTGGGTGACTCTGGTGTGAGTGTGATCTAGTTGTATCTGTGGGAAGAGGTGAGTTTAGGGTCCTTCTACACTGCCATCTTCCCCACAATTCAGTTTATTTTGTCTCATAAAAATATTACGACTCCAACTTTCTTTTCACTTCCATTTGCATGATAAATGGTTTTGTTTCCCATTACTTCCAATCTGCTTTTATTTTTAGGTCTGAAGTGATTCTCTGGTAGGCAGCAGAGAGATGGGTCTTGCTTCCTCTTTACACTCTATGTTTTCTGATTGAGTTATTTAGTCCTTTTTTGTTAAAGCAATCATTGATAAAGTATTTGTATCTCTCTAGTTTACTTCACAAGGAAAAGTGTGACAGGCTTCGCTCTGAGAAGGAGGTCTGCGTGGAACGCCTCTTTCAACTCACGGCTTGTTTCTGGCTGATGGAAGGCTTCTCAAGGGTGTGTACGGAAGCCTACAAAAAAGCGCCTACACTTCACTCTCCGGGGGGAAATAAAAGCAGGAACCCAAAAGCATCGGTGAGAAACCGTCTCTCAACGAACACCTTCTTTCCTGACGAGACAGAAACATGTTCAACTGTGTGTGTGTGTGTGTGTGTGTGTGTGTGCGCGTGCGCGCGTGAGGGAATAAGGAATGTGCCATGCCCTCACCTGGGAAAAGCAAGTCTGCGTATACGGCAACTCTCCACTAACATCTTCAGGTATCCTTGAGAGAGAAGCATTTCCAAAAGTGGGTGTGGAAGCATCATGAATGTGCCGTACGCTTTACTACCTTTCAACACCCAAACTCAACATCCAAAAAACAAATAAGTGAGTCAAGAAATGGGCAGAAGATATGAACAGATATTTCTCCAAAGAAGACACACAAATGGCCAACAGACATATGACAAACTGCTCAACATCACTTGGCATGGGGAAAAAGAAACCCAAATGACATTGAGATACCACTTCACACCAGTCAGAATTGCAAAAATTAACAAGCGAAGAAATAACAAATGTTGGTGAGGAGAAAGGGGAACTCTCTTACACTTCTAAGTGGGAATGAAAACTGGTACAGCCACTTTGGAAAACAATATGGACGTTCCTCAAGAACTTGAAACAGAGCTCCCTTACAACCCAGCAATTTTATTTACCCCAAAGCTACAAATGTAGTGATCTGAAGGGGCAACGACACCCCGAATGTTTATAGCAACATTGTCCACAATAGCCAAACCGTGGAAGGAACCAAGACATCCATCGACAGATAAATGGATAAAGAAAACATGGTATATACATATACAATGGAATATGACTCAGCCATCAGAAAGGATCAATATTAGCATATCGATGTGGATGGCACTGGAGGGTATTATGCTGAGCAAAATAAGTCAGTCAGAGAAAAACAATTATTATATGGTTTTACTCATATGTGGAATAGAAGGAACAGCACAGAGGATCATAGGGGAAGGGAGGGAAAATGAATGCGAAGAAACCAGAGAGGAAGAAAATCCATGACAGGTTCCTAACTATTGGAAACCAACTGAGGGTTGCTGGAGGAAAGGTGGCTGGGGAGATGGGGTAACTGTGTGATGGGCATTAAGGAATGCCTGTGATGTGATGAACACCGGGTGTTATACACAACTGATGAATTGTGGAACGCTACATTTGAAACTACTGGTCTACTCTATGTTGGCTAATTCAATTTCAATTTTAAAAAACTCTATTTGGTCTGATATAAGGATTGCTACTCTGACTTCTTTTGACATCCACTTGCATGATTAATGTTTCTCCATCTCTTAATTTCCATCTGCAGGTGTCTTTAGGTGTGAAATCTTTTATATATATAGACAAACTCTGTCATGCTCTTTTGCTTGGAGCATTTAGTCCATTTACATTCAAACTGATTATCATTAGACAGGTATTTATTGATGTTTTGTTACTTGTTTCATAGTTTTTTGTGTAGTTTTTCTCTGATCATTTCTTCTCTTGCTCTCTCTCTCATGGTTTGCTCGTTTTCTTTAATGATATTCTTGGATTTCTTTCCCTTTATCTTTTGCATGTGTATTAGTGCTTTGGGTTTGTGGTGACCCCCTGGATTATATATAGCCTTTTCGGTCTATATTAAGTTGAATGCTGTTTAAGTTCAAACCCAATGTTGACTCCTCCTCATGTGTTAGGGTATATGTTTTCATATTTTACATCCTTTAATTTTGTGAATCCCTTAACTGATTTTTACAGAAATACTTATTTTTACTGCTTCCTTGATTCATTATTGTCATACTCTCACTTACGATTTTTTTCCACTCATAGTGTCCCCTTCAATATTTTTTGTAGTTAATTTAGTGGTCATGAACTCTTTTAGTTTGTGTGGCTAAGAAACTCTTTTTCTCCCCTTCTTTTCTGAAGGATAGGCTTGCTGGATAAATTATTCCTTGCTGCAGATTTTTCTCATTCAGCACTTTGAATATTTAACGCCACTTTCTTCTGTCCTGCATAGTTTCTGCTGAAAACTCAGCTGATAGCTTTATGGGCTTTCCCTTGCATGTTACCTGTCTTCTTTTATCTTGCTGCTTTAAATGTTTTTTCTTTATCACTACCTTTTCCCATTTGGATTACTATGTGTCTTGATGTGGACCTCCTTCGGTTGACTTTGTGGGAGGGGATCTCTATGCCTTATGGATTTGTATAGGTTTCCTTCACCAGATTAGGTTAAGTTTTCAGCTCTTCTTTGCTCAAATAGATTTTCTGCCCCCTTTTCCCCCTTTTCACCTTCTGGGATCCCTCTAATGTGGGTGTTGTTACACTGGATGGAGTCACTGAATTCCCTAAGTCTCTTCTCATTTTTGCATACTTCTTTTTCCTCTCATTTGTTCCGCTTGATTACTTTCCATTACTGTCTTCTAGTTCATTAATTTGTTCCTCTGCTTCGTCCATCCTGCTAATTATTCTATCTAGTATATTCTTAATTTCATTTCTTGTGTTCCACATCTCTGATTATTTCTTTCATATCTCTTTGTTAAGAGTCTCAATGATGTTCCCCCTTCTGATGTCCTCCCTCTATTCATTTCCCCAGTGAGTATCTTTATAATTGTTATCTTAAATTTTCTCTCAGGCATGTTCCTTATATCCATTTTGTTTAGGTCTCTTGCTGTGGCTTTGTCCTCTTCTTTCGTTTAGGACATAGTCCTCTGTCTGCTCATTTGGCCTACTTCTCAGAGAATATCTCTCTGTTAGGAAGGTCAGATATATTGCTTGTTCTTGAAAATACTGGGCAGTACATACATTTTTCACGTGGTGATGCTGGTTCTCCTCTGAAGGTAATGCATAGCAACAACAGAGACTGGATCTGGACTGTGTCATTGTGCACAACACATGGGGTGTGCTGTTTTAACAAGACGCATGCGTGTTCTGTAGGTGATGGGGAGACATATTGTTCTCAAGGATTGTGTGGGTCTTATCAGGGAGGGTATCCACAGCACTGGGACTGAAGCAGGTCTGGTAGGTGTGGGGATGGGCCATGGTTTATGGAAGTTAGTGATTGCTAGATTGTGCTTGGTCTTGCAGGTAGGTGTCTGTTTACAATGAGGGGCCGTAGAGGGAAATGGCACCTGCCAGCTCCTTTGTTCCTGGACAAGTCCCTTAGCAAACTCTGAGTTCAGGAACTATGTCTCCCTTGTTTAGTCCTCAAGCACCTTTCAACCTGCTTCACCCAAGCTTCTCCAGACTGTTTGCTCTGCTTTCTCTTTAAGGACAGATCTCAGCTTCCTATCACCTTCTGTGCTCTCTCAGAGCTGAGACAGCTGATTTTTAAAAGTTCCAAGCTTTAAGTCTGCTGATTGTAGACACTCACAAATTTCATCCCTTCTGATTTTCAAAGCCATAAGCTATGAGGATGTCTCTACGCTTTAGAGGCTCCCCGGTGTAGTAGTTTGTTTCTGGCCCCTCTGTGACTGTGGTTCCCTCCCTCTGGTGGTCAGAAATATGGGGTTTAGATTCCTACAGAGTCCATGTCCTTCCTACCATCTTTGATGTGATTTCCTCTCTCCATTTAGTTGTAGAGTTTTGTTGGGAAATTGAAGGTCCATTTCTGGGTGACTCTGGTGTGAGTGTCATCTAGTTGTTTCTGTGGGAGGAGGTGAGTTTAGGGTCCTTCTACTCTGCCATCTTCCCCACAATTCAGTTTATTTTGTCTCATAAAAATATTACGACTCCAACTTTCTTTTCACTTCCATTTGCATGATAAATGGTTTTGTTTCCCATTACTTCCAATCTGCTTTCATTTTTAGGTCTGAAGTGATTCTCTGGTAGGCAGCAGAGAGATGGGTCTTGCTTCCTCTTTACACTCTAAGTTTTCTGATTGAGTTATTTAGTCCTTTTTTGTTAAAGCAATCATTGATAAAGTATTTGTATCTCTCTAGTTTACTTCACAAGGAAAAGTGTGACAGGCTTCGCTCTGAGAAGGAGGTCTGCGTGGAACGCCTCTTTCAACTCACGGCTTGTTTCTCGCTGACGGAAGGCTTCTCAAGGGTGTGTACGGAAGCCTACGGAAAAAGCGCCTACACTTCACTCTCCGGGGGGAATAAAAGCAAGAAACCAAAAGCATCGGTGAGAAACCGTCTCGCAACGAACACCTTCTTTCCTGACGAGACAGAAACATGTTCAACTCTCTGTGTGTGTGTGTGTGTGTGTGTGTGTGTGTGTGTGCGCGCGCGCGCGCGCGTGAGGGATAAGGAATGTGCCATGCACTCACCTGGGAAAAGCAAGTCTGCGTATACGGCAACTCTCCACTAACATATTCAGGTATCCTTGAGAGAGAAGCATTTCCAAAAGTGGGTGTGGAAGCATCATGAATGTGCCGTACGCTTTACTACCTTTCAACACCCAAACTCAACATCCAAAAAACAAATAAGTGAGTCAAGAAATGGACAGAAGATATGAACAGATATTTCTCCAAAGAAGACACACAAATGGCCAACAGACATATGACAAACTGCTCAACAGCACTTGGCATGGGGAAAAAGAAATCCAAATGACAATGAGATACCACTTCACACCAGTCAGAATTGAAAAATTAACAAGCCGAGAAATAACAAATGTTGGTGAGGAGAAAGGGGAACTCTCTTACACTTCTAAGTGGGAATGAAAACTGGTACAGCCACTTTGGAAAACAATATGGAGGTTCCTCAAGAACTTAAAACAGAGCTCTCTTACAACCCAGCAATTTTATATACCCCAAAGCTACAAATGTAGTGATCTGAAGGGGCAACTGCACCCCGAATGTTTATAGCAACATTGTCCACAATAGCCAAACCGTGGAAGGAACCAAGACATTCATCGACAGATAAATGGATAAAGAAAACATGGTATATACATATACAATGGAATATGACTCAGCCGTCAGAAAGGATCAATATTTAGCATATCCATGTAGATGGCACTGGAGGGTATTATGCTGAGCAAAATAAGTCAGTCAGAGAAAAACAATTATTATATGGTTTTACTCATATGTGGAATAGAAGGAACAGCACAGAGGATCATAGGGGAAGGGAGGGAAAATGAATGCGAAGAAACCAGAGAGGAAGAAAATCCATGACAGGTTCCTAACTATTGGAAACCAACTGAGGGTTGCTGGAGGAAAGGTGGCTGGGGAGATGGAGTAACTGTGTGATGGGCATTAAGGAATGCCTGTGATGTGATGAACACTGGGTGTTATACACAACTGATGAATTGTGGAACGCTACATTTGAAACTACTGGTGTACTCTATGTTGGCTAATTCAATTTCAATTTTAAAAAACTCTATTTGGTCTGATATAAGGATTGCTACTCTGACTTCTTTTGACATCCACTTGCATGATTAATGTTTCTCCATCTCTTAATTTCCATCTGCAGGTGTCTTTAGGTGTGAAATCTTTTATACATATATACAAACTCTGTCATGCTCTTTTGCTTGGAGCATTTCGTCCACTTACATTCAAACTAATTATCATTAGACATGTATTTATTGATGTTTTGTTACCTGTTTCAGAGTTTTTTGTGTAGTTTTTCTCTGATCCTTTCTTCTCTTGCTCTCTCTCTCATGGTTTGCTCGTTTTCTTTAATGATATTCTTGGATTTCTTTCCCTTTATCTTTTGCATGTTATTAGTGCTTTGGGTTTGTGGTGACCCCCTGGATTATATATAGCCTTTTCAGTCTATATTAAGTTGAATGCTGTTTAAGTTCAAACCCACTGTTGACTCCTCCTCATGTGTTAGGGTATATGTTTTCATATTTTACATACTTTTATTTTGTGAATCCCTTAACTGATTTTTACAGAAATACTTAATTTTACTGCTTCCTTGATTCATTATTGTCCTACTCTCACTTACGATTTTTTTCCACTCATAGTGTCCCCTTCAATATTTTTTGTAGTTAATTTAGTGGTCATGAACTCTTTTAGTTTGTGTGGCTAAGAAACTCTTTTTCTCCCCTTCTTTTCTGAAGGATAGGCTTGCTGGATAAATTATTCCTTGCTGCAGGTTTTTCTCATTCAGCACTTTGAATATTTAACGCCACTTTCTTCTGTCCTGCATAGTTTCTGCTGAAAACTCAGCTGATAGCTTTATGGGCTTTCCCTTGCATGTTAACTGTCTTCTTTTATCTTGCTGCTTTCAATGTTTTTTCTTTATCACTACCTTTTCCCATTTGGATTACTATGTGTCTTCATGTCGACCTCCTTCGGTTGATTTTGTGGGAGGGGATCTCTATGCCTTATGGATTTGTATAGGTTTCCTTCACCAGATTAGGTTAAGTTTTCAGCTCTTCTTTGGTCAAATAGATTTTCTGTCCCCTTTTCCCCCTTTTCACCTTCTGGGATCCCTCTAATGTGGGTGTTGTTACACTGGATGGAGTCACTGAATTCCCTAAGTCTCTTCTCATTTTTGCATACTTCTTTTTCCTCTCATTTTTTCCGCTTGATTACTTTCCATTACTGTCTTCTAGTTCATTAATTTGTTCCTCTGCTTCGTCCATCCTGCTAATTATTCTATCTAGTATATTCTTAATTACATTTCTTGTGTTCCACATCTCTGATTATTTCTTTCATATCTCTTTGTTAAGAGTCTCAATGATGTTCCCCCTTCTGATGTCCTCCCTCTATTCATTTCCCCAGTGAGTATCTTTATAATTGTTATCTTAAATTTTCTCTCAGTCATGTTCCTTATATCCATTTTGTTTAGGTCTCTTGCTGTGGCTTTGTCCTCTTCTTTCGTTTAGGACATAGTCCTCTGTCTGCTCATTTGGCCTACTTCTCAGAGAATATCTCTCTGTTAGGAAGGTCAGATATATTGCTTGTTCTTGAAAATACTGGGCAGTACATACATTTTTAACTTGGTGATGCTGGTTCTCCTCTGAAGGTAATGCATAGCAACAACAGAGACTGGATCTGGACTGTGTCATTGTGCACAACACATGGGGTGTGCTGTTTTAACAAGACGCATGCGTGTTCTGTAGGTGATGGGGAGACATATTGTTCTCAAGGATTGTGTGGGTCTTATCAGGGAGGGTATCCACAGCACTGGGACTGAAGCAGGTCTGGTAGGTGTGGGGATGGGCCATGGTTTATGCAAGTTAGTGATTGCTAGATTGTGCCTGGTCTTGCAGGTAGGTGTCTGTTTACAATGAGGGGCCGTAGAGGGAAATGGCACCTGCCAGCTCCTTTGTTCCTGGACAAGTCCCTTAGCAAACTCTGAGTTCAGGAACTATGTCTCCCTTGTTTAGTCCTCAAGCACCTTTCAACCTGCTTCACCCAAGCTTCTCCAGACTGTTTGCTCTGCTTTCTCTTTAAGGACAGATCTCAGCTTCCTATCACCTTCTGTGCTCTCTCAGAGCTGAGACAGCTGATTTTTAAAAGTTCCAAGCTTTAGGTCTGCTGGTTGTAGACACTCACAAATTTCATCCCTTCTGATTTTCAAAGCCATAAGCTATGAGGATGTCTCTACGCTTTAGAGGCTCCCCGGTGTAGTAGTTTGTTTCTGGCCCCTCTGTGACTGTGGTTCCCTCCCTCTGGTGGTCAGAAATATGGGGTTTAGATTCCTACAGAGTCCTTGTCCTTCCTACCATCTTTGATGTGATTTCCTCTCTCCATTTAGTTGTAGAGTTTTGTTGGGAAATCTGAAGGTCCATTTCTGGGTGACTCTGGTGTGAGTGTGATCTAGTTGTATCTGTGGGAGGAGGTGAGTTTAGGGTCCTTCTACACTGCCATCTTCCCCACAATTCAGTTTATTTTGTCTCATAAAAATATTACGACTCCAACTTTCTTTTCACTTCCATTTGCATGATAAATGGTTTTGTTTCCCATTACTTCCAATCTGCTTTTATTTTTAGGTCTGAAGTGATTCTCTGGTAGGCAGCAGAGAGATGGGTCTTGCTTCCTCTTTACACTCTATGTTTTCTGATTGAGTTATTTAGTCCTTTTTTGTTAAAGCAATCATTGATAAAGTATTTGTATCTCTCTAGTTTACTTCACAAGGAAAAGTGTGACAGGCTTCGCTCTGAGAAGGAGGTCTGCGTGGAACGCCTCTTTCAACTCACGGCTTGTTTCTGGCTGACGGAAGGCTTCTCAAGGGTGTGTACGGAAGCCTACAAAAAAGCGCCTACACTTCACTCTCCGGGGGGAAATAAAAGCAGGAACCCAAAAGCATCGGTGAGAAACCGTCTCTCAACGAACACCTTCTTTCCTGACGAGACAGAAACATGTTCAACTGTGTGTGTGTGTGTGTGTGTGTGTGTGTGTGCGCGTGCGCGCGTGAGGGAATAAGGAATGTGCCATGCCCTCACCTGGGAAAAGCAAGTCTGCGTATACGGCAACTCTCCACTAACATCTTCAGGTATCCTTGAGAGAGAAGCATTTCCAAAAGTGGGTGTGGAAGCATCATGAATGTGCCGTACGCTTTACTACCTTTCAACACCCAAACTCAACATCCAAAAAACAAATAAGTGAGTCAAGAAATGGGCAGAAGATATGAACAGATATTTCTCCAAAGAAGACACACAAATGGCCAACAGACATATGACAAACTGCTCAACATCACTTGGCATGGGGAAAAAGAAACCCAAATGACATTGAGATACCACTTCACACCAGTCAGAATTGCAAAAATTAACAAGCGAAGAAATAACAAATGTTGGTGAGGAGAAAGGGGAACTCTCTTACACTTCTAAGTGGGAATGAAAACTGGTACAGCCACTTTGGAAAACAATATGGACGTTCCTCAAGAACTTAAAACAGAGCTCCCTTACAACCCAGCAATTTTATTTACCCCAAAGCTACAAATGTAGTGATCTGAAGGGGCAACGACACCCCGAATGTTTATAGCAACATTGTCCACAATAGCCAAACCGTGGAAGGAACCAAGACATCCATCGACAGATAAATGGATAAAGAAAACATGGTATATACATATACAATGGAATATGACTCAGCCATCAGAAAGGATCAATATTAGCATATCGATGTGGATGGCACTGGAGGGTATTATGCTGAGCAAAATAAGTCAGTCAGAGAAAAACAATTATTATATGGTTTTACTCATATGTGGAATACAAGGAACAGCACAGAGGATCATAGGGGAAGGGAGGGAAAATGAATGCGAAGAAACCAGAGAGGAAGAAAATCCATGACAGGTTCCTAACTATTGGAAACCAACTGAGGGTTGCTGGAGGAAAGGTGGCTGGGGAGATGGGGTAACTGTGTGATGGGCATTAAGGAATGCCTGTGATGTGATGAACACTGGGTGTTATACACAACTGATGAATTGTGGAACGCTACATTTGAAACTACTGGTGTACTCTATGTTGGCTAATTCAATTTCAATTTTAAAAAACTCTATTTGGTCTGATATAAGAATTGCTACTCCGACTTCTTTTGACATCCACTTGCATGATTAATGTTTCTCCATCTCTTAATTTCCATCTGCAGGTGCCTTTAGGTGTGAAATCTTTTATACATATATACAAACTCTGTCATGCTCTTTTGCTTGGAGCATTTCGTCCACTTACATTCAAACTAATTATCATTAGACATGTATTTATTGATGTTTTGTTACTTGTTTCAGAGTTTTTTGTGTAGTTTTTCTCTGATCCTTTCTTCTCTTGCTCTCTCTCTCATGGTTTGCTCGTTTTCTTTAATGATATTCTTGGATTTCTTTCCCTTTATCTTTTGCATGTTATTAGTGCTTTGGGTTTGTGGTGACCCCCTGGATTATATATAGCCTTTTCAGTCTATATTAAGTTGAATGCTGTTTAAGTTCAAACCCACTGTTGACTCCTCCTCATGTGTTAGGGTATATGTTTTCATATTTTACATACTTTTATTTTGTGAATCCCTTAACTGATTTTTACAGAAATACTTAATTTTACTGCTTCCTTGATTCATTATTGTCCTACTCTCACTTACGATTTTTTTCCACTCATAGTGTCCCCTTCAATATTTTTTGTAGTTAATTTAGTGGTCATGAACTCTTTTAGTTTGTGTGGCTAAGAAACTCTTTTTCTCCCCTTCTTTTCTGAAGGATAGGCTTGCTGGATAAATTATTCCTTGCTGCAGGTTTTTCTCATTCAGCACTTTGAATATTTAACGCCACTTTCTTCTGTCCTGCATAGTTTCTGCTGAAAACTCAGCTGATAGCTTTATGGGCTTTCCCTTGCATGTTAACTGTCTTCTTTTATCTTGCTGCTTTCAATGTTTTTTCTTTATCACTACCTTTTCCCATTTGGATTACTATGTGTCTTCATGTCGACCTCCTTCGGTTGATTTTGTGGGAGGGGATCTCTATGCCTTATGGATTTGTATAGGTTTCCTTCACCAGATTAGGTTAAGTTTTCAGCTCTTCT